>NC_066527.1:8030788-8103288 GCF_024679095.1 Eriocheir sinensis
GTTCAGGTGCTTAAAGACTTGTATCATGTCTCCCGCAGTCGTCTCTTTTCCAATGTGAAGGTTGAGTCGCTCAGGTCGCTCTTCATAGGGCTTCGTCCTCGTGATGGTATCATCTTCGTGGCGCGGCGCTGTACTCTTTCAAGTAATTCAATGTCTTTCCGCAATTTGAAACCAAATTGCGGCGTATTCCAGGTGGGCCTGCAACCAAACTATACAAGGATAACATAACTCCAGCGTCTTATATTCGAAATTCATTACTTTCCTGGAATACCCGAGCCATTGGCTTTTCTTACAGGCGGACTTGCAGTGTTTTGTTTGTTCAAGTCACTACTGATGGTGACCCCCGAGGTCTCTTTCCTCTTGCACTACTTGGTAGTTCGCCACCTATATTGGTATATTAATGGTTGCTGTTTTTGGATCCGATAAGTACTGTTGAAGGACATCACCCATTTTCTGATAACAGTGATGGTCCGGAATCTCTCCTGGATAATTTCGCGATCTGCTGTCGTGAGGGCATTCCCGCCCCACCTTTGTCGTCGGCAAATTTTAAAAGAGTGGATTTTAATCCTAGTTCTAGGTTGTTAATATATATATATATATATATATATATATATATATATATATATATATATATATATATATATATATATATATATATATATAATATAAGAACATAAGAACGTAAGGAGTCTGCAAGAGGCCGGTTGGCCTATACAAGACAGCTCCTGTACACTCAATCCCACCTTACCTCACCATCCATGGCTTTATCTAACCTCTTCTTGAATGTATCTATGGTGTTGGCGCCCACAACATGGCTCCCAAGCCTGTTCCATTCATCTACCACTCTACTGGTGAACCAATTCTTGCCTATGTCTTTGTTGAATCTGAATTTGTCTAACTTGAAACCATTGCTACGCGTCCTACCTGGCTCTTTTACTATCAAAGTCTTATTGACATCCCCTTTGTTAAAGCCCTTCATCCATTTATAGACTTCGATCAAGTCTCCTCGCAACCTTCGCCTTTCTAGAGAGTTGTAGGTTTAACTGCTTCAGCCTGTCTTCATAAGGCAAGTTTCTCACCCCCTGAATCATCTTTGTCATCCTCCTCTGTACAGATTCTAACATCTTGAGATGAAACCAAGTACTCTGTTTGCCCGATTTTTAGCCTGAATGCATTGAGCCCTAGGACGGAGGTCAGCGCTCACTAGTACTCCTAAGTCTCTCTCACGCCCAGACCTGCTTAGAGGAGCGACATTTAGGGAGTAATTGTGTGAGGGATTATTCCTACCTACACTCAGAATGCTACACTTCCCGACATTGAATTCCATCTGCCACTTCCCCGCCCAATCATATAGTCTGTCAAGCTCATCCTGGAGAACGGTAGCGTCCCTGTCTGATTGGATTACTCGACCGATCTTGGTATCTTCTGCGAGCTTACTGACATCACTACTAATTCCTGTGTCCAAGTCATTGATGTAAATAATAAAAAGCAGAGGACCCAGCACCGACCCCTGCGGGACTCCACTCGTAACACTACCCCATTCAGATTTTTTACCATTGATTTGCACTCTCTGCTTCCTACCACTAAGCCACCCCCTGATCCAGTTCAAAACTTTCCCATCTACGCCGTGAGCCTGTAATTTTAGTAATAGCCGGTGATGAGGAACTTTGTCGAACGCTTTACTGAAATCTAGATATAATACGTCATAGTTTTCATCTCTGTCAACCGCCTCGATCACTTTAATGTAGAAGGACAACAGTTAGTAAGGCAACACTTGCCCTTTGTGAACCCATGCTGTGAGTCATGAATTAAACTATGCTTCTTTAGATGGTCCCGAATGCTCCCGGCTATAATTGACTCCAACATCTTTCCTTCAACTGATGTTAAGCTAATTGGGCGATAATTTGAGGTGGCTGACTTGTCTCCCTTTTTGAAAATCGGCGTCACATTAGCTACTTTCCATTGATTGGGCACATACCCAGAATTCACTGACATCTTAAAGATATCGGTAATTGGGCCACTGAGGACCTCCTTGCACTCTTTCAGCATCCGTGGGAATACTTCGTCCGGCCCCGGCGATTTGTTTTTCTTCAACCTGCCAATCTCATCCTGGACTACTTGCCTAGTGATGATCACATCCCTCGACTTGTCGTTCTCTTCGCCCTCATATACCTGAACTCTCTCCGGAATGGTTGTTAGATTTCCCTGCGTGAAAACTGAGAGGAAACAGTCATTCATCATTTGACTCATATCTTCTCCATTCTCAACGAGCTCACCTGTGTTTGTTTTCAACGGTCCAATCCTGTCCGTTGTTTTCGTTCTGTACAATTTGAAGAAGCCCTTGGGATCGCTCTTGGCCTCGTTGGCTACCCTAATCTCATAATTCCTTTTTGCTAGGCGGGTGTTCCTCTTCACGAACCTGGCCTGCTCAACATACCTACCCCTGAGGTGGGTTTCTCCGTTCTTTATTTTCCTATAAATTCCTCCCTTCAAGCCTATCTCATGCTTGAGTCTGCGGGTCATCCATTTGGGTTCGTTATTTTCCTTCCTACATGCTAGGTAAGGGATATACTGTCTCTGACTCTCTGTAATTACTCTCACTAAATTATTGTAGGTCATTTCTACATGATTCCCCTGTCTTTCCGGTTCCAGCCCTGATATCTGGCCCTCATCTAGCCCTAAGGTTCCCCAATTTACCTCCTCAAGGTGTCTTCTGAGCCCCACATAATCAGCTCTTCTAAAGTCAGGCACCAACACAGAGTTGAGTTCATGGGTCACCGCCCAGTCTAATTTAAACCTAATTTCCTTGTGATCACTGCCATCTAATTCTCCCCCAACATCTAGTCAGGACTAGGTCTAAAATGTTATTTCCTCTAGTGGGCTCAGTCACTGTCTGCTTGAGAAAATTATCTTGTATTAATTTCAGAAAATCCTCAGATTCTAGATCACCCACCACGCCTTCCCAGTCTATATTCCTATAGTTAAAATCCCCCATTATACAGAGGCATCTTGCCTATAACCGATGTTAAGCTAATTGGGCGATAGTTTGAAGCAGCTGACCTGTCCCCCTTTTTGAAAATCGGCGTCACATTAGCTGCTTTCCATAGGACATCTTAGAGATGTCGGTTAGTGGGTCACTGAGTACATCACCAAATTCCTTTAATACCCTCGGAAATATCCCGTCAGGACCTAGTGACTTATTCTTCATAAGCTTATCTATCTCATCCTGAACTACTTGCCTGGTAATGATTATATCCCTCACTTTATCGCCATCCCCGCCCTCGTACACCTGAACCCTTTCCGGAATAGTCGTTCGATCCTCTTGTGTGAATACTGAAAGGAAGGAGTCGTTCAACAATGTGCTCATATTTTCGTAATCATCTACTAGCTCGCCTGTGTTTGCTTTCAGCGGTCCAATTTTCTCCCTTGATTTTGTTCTTTACACCTGAAAGAAGCCCTTAGGATTACTTATCGCCTCATTTGCTACTTTGATCTCATAGTTCCTTTTTGCTATCCTGGTGTTTTTCTTTACCAATCTAGATAGTCCGCCATACCGGCCCCTGAGATGTGTTTCACCATTCTTTATTTTCTGATAAATTCCCTTCTTTAACCCTATCTCGTGTTTTGGTCCACGAGTCATCCACTTAGGGGCCTTGTTTTCTTTTCTAAGTGTTCGCTGTGGTATATGCTGTCCTTGCCCCTCTACTATTACTCTAACTAAATTATTGTAAGACATTTCTATCCGGTTCACCTGGCTCCCCAACCCACAGTTCGGGCCCTCATGAATCCCTAAATTATCCCAGTTTACCCCTTCAAGATGTCTTCGAAGCCCCTCGTAATTTGCTCTTCTAAAATCTGGCACTAACACTGGGTTTGGTTCGTGGGTTGCCGCCCAGCCTAAGCTAAAACGAACTGTTCTGTGGTCACTATTTCCTAACTCTCCGCCCACCCCCAGCTCACGAAGCAAGTTTCCATTATTAGTTAGGACTAAGTCTAATATGTTATCTCCTCTGGTAGGCTCAGTAACTACCTGCTTAAGGAAATTATCTTGTATAACTTCATGAAAATCCTCGGCTTCCAGGTCACCCACTAGGTCTTCCCAGCCTATATTCCTATAATTAAAGTCCCCATTATGCAGACATTTTTACTCCTACTCGCCATGCTAATCCCCTGTAGTAATATACCCGTGTCCTGCTTGTTAAGGTTGGGTGGCCTATACAGAACTCCTGGAGTTAGTTTTTCTTTCCCTTTGTAAACGTCCACCCAAACTGATTCTGAATCCATGTTAGTTTTGGCTGAATTGTTAACTAAACATTTAAGTGAGTCTTTAACATATAGCGCAACTCCACCTCCCTTTCTTCCCCTTCTGTCTTTGTGATACATCTGATAACCCGTTATTTCAAATTCCGATCTAAAATTTCTATTGGCAGTGTCCATCCATGTCTCAGTGATCGCTATTACGTCAAAATTTTCTTAACAAGCCTTACCCTTTAGTAAGTCTATCTTGTTTCTGAGGCTCCTGCTGTTAGTATAGAAGATTCTTAGCCCGCCCTCTGTTACTCCCTTATAATTACTTCTAAGCTACCTGGTTGTATCATATATGAGCTAGATGTCCTCTCCCATTACTCCACCCCCCCCTCGTCTATACTAAAAAATCCCTCAGGGTACTAAGTGCTCACTCAAGGGAGTCTGAGAGAGCCTCAACACCCTTGAACGTCAAGTGTATCCCGTCATGGGCGTAGAGGGCGTTTTTGCCAAAGAAGTCCCAATTGTCGACGAACAGCCACCCATTGCGCTCGAAGTGCTCAGCAAGTCTGCTGTTCACTGCTATCGCCCTGGACAGCCATCCATCGCCAACGCTCCTCCTTGGCAGGACGCCACACACTACTGGCGACCCACCAGCGTCTCGTCCCCTAACTAACAATTCCTAAAACGCCGGAGAAGGTCCTCGCTTGGCACACTGAAAACGTCGTTTCCGCTACAGCTGAGAAAGACAATGGGGTTCGATCCCTCGCTTGCCATACGCGCCTCAATCCTGTCTGATATATGGGCCACCCCTGCCCCTGGGAAACACCCTCGTCCTGTTCTTATCCTTGGAGCAAAAATACCTGTCAACATAACGCACCTAACTATCACCAACGACAAGCACCCGGCGGCCAGGAGGGGGACCTGAAGGAGGGGTGGGTGAATGGGGGAGGGGAGAGCGGGAAGGGAGGGGAAGGACCTGCTGTGAAGAACGAGGAGAAATTGTGGAAGAGGTGGAAGGTGGAGAGGAGGAGGAGGAGGAGGAGGAGGAGGAGGAGGAGGAGGAGGAGGTTGGGGAGGAGGAGGAGGAGGAGGATGGGGAGGAGGAGGAGGAGGGAGGGTGAGGGAGGGGAGGGAAGAACAGACGAGGATAGGGAGGATGAAGAGGGGGAAAGGGAAGGTGAGGGACAGGTGTGAGAGGGAGGGACGAGCGAGGAGGCGGAGGACGAGGAGGAGAAAGAGGGAGAGGAGGAGAAGGAGGAGGAGGAGGAGGGGGGGTGGGAAGAGGGAAGAGGGGGGACGGAAGAGGAAGGCGGGGAGGAGGAGGAGGAGGAGAAGGGGAAGGAGGAGGAGGAGTAGGAGCAAGAAACGTGTAAAAAGTGAAATATGGAAAAGTAGGTAGGTCGTCAGAAACTTCAGCGCCGCAGAGCAGATCAAAGCATCCAACGCACACGTTAAACTTACCCCTGGTGCGACATGACTCAATGCGCTTGTTACATCGCCTTAAACTGCCTGCCCGCTGAGTAACTAACTCATGCTGATTTATATGGTGGGTCAATCTCTTATCCACGCAGTCAGGTTGTTCCTATACCCACTGACTGTAGCTTCCCTAGGGGTGGTGCGTGTGATCGAAGAGAAAGAAAAGGAGAAGTAGAAAAGAACAGAAAATAGAAGAATGAGGAAAAGATAGAGAAGGGAGAGAAAGAAGTAGAAAAGTAGAACTTTAACTGTTGCTTTATGCTCGTAGAGATATATTTAACTATATTTTATCATTATTACTATTACCAGTATACTTACAATTAATATACCTAAAACTTAAGACCAGTAAAACAAAGGCGCATACACCAAATTCAAACAAGTATAATCCCAGCGCTGTCACCAATGTAACCCTCGCCGGACCTTGTGATAAATTATTAGGAGGAAGACAAAGACGAGGAGGAGTAGGAGAAGGAGGAAACATGGAAACATGGACTAGTAGGCAGCAGAAAGCCTGTTGGCTCCTGACTAGGCTGCCTGTGTTCAGTGATTTAATCAATCCGTTTGCCACAGGAGTGGCTTGCAGGGAAGGATTAAAGCACTTGTGTACCTACTCTTGGGAACGTTCAGTTCACACCCATTGCAGCAAAGTGGCGATCAATGCGTTTCTTGAAGGAGTTGATGGTCTCTGCGCTACCCACTTCTGCAGGAAGGCTGTTCCATTGGCGAACGACTCTATTCGAGAAATAACTCCTGCCGATGTCGGTATTGCATCGCTTTGGTTGAATTGTTTTTCCGTTGTTTCTTGTTCTCAGGTTAGTTTGTAGCGTGAAGAGTTTGGAGTGATCAACGTTGCTGACTTTGTTCAGGTACTTAAAGACTTGTATCATGTCTCCTCGCAGCCGTCTCTTTTCCAACGTGAAGAGGTTGAGTCGCTCGAGTCGTTCTTCATAGGGTTTCGTCCTCAGTGATGGTATCATCTTCGTGGCGCGGTGCTGTACTCTCTCAAGTAATTCAATGTCTTTCCTGTAATTAGGAGACCAGAATTGCACGGCGTATTCCAGGTGGGGCCTTACCAGCGAATTATACAAGGATAACATAACTCCCGGCGTCTTGTATTCGAAGTTCCTCGATATGAACCCAAGCATTGTATTGGCTTTCTTACAGGCGGACTTGCAGTGTTTTGTTTGTTTCAGGTCACTGCTGATGGTGACCCCGAGGTCTCTTTCCTCTTGCACAACATGTAGTGGTTCGCCACCCATGTGGTATGTGTGGTTGCTGTTTCTGGATCCGATATGCATTACTTTACATTTGGTAGTGTTGAAGGACATCTGCCATTTTTCTGACCAACGAGTGATCTGGTCCAGGTCTCTCTGGATAATTTCGCAGTCTGCCGCCGTGAGGGCCTTCCCACCCACCTTTGTGTCGTCGGCAAATTTTGAAAGATTGGATTTTAATCCTAGTTCTAGGTCGTTGATATATATGATGAAAAGTATGGGTCCCAGCACTGACCCCTGTGGCACTCCACTTGTGACCGGGAGCCACTCAGAGGCCTGTCCGTTGAGTACAACTCGTTGTTTTCTTTCAGTGAGCCAGTCTTTGATCCACGCTGTCAGATCGTCGCCTAATCCCGCCGACTTAAGTTTCTTGAGGAGTCTTTCATGATTTGTGGCACTTTGTCAAAGGCTTTCTGAAAGTCTAGATATATAACATCACTGGGGATATGATTATCCCAGTTTTCATAGTTTTCATAGATACCTTGGAAGAAGTCCAATAAATTGGTTAAGTATGAGCGCTTGTTCCTGAAACCGTGCTGAGCATCGGAAATGATGATGTTGTCTTCAAGGAACCTAACGAGTTTGTCTCTGATGATCTTCTCGAGGATTTTTCCCGCCACTGAGGTCAAGCTGATTGGTCTGTAGTTGAGGGCCACACTTTTGTCTCCCTTTTTGTAGATCGGTGTTACGTTCGCTTGTTTCCAGTCTTTCGGGACTTTGTTTTGTTGTAGTGACAGATTGTAGATGGCGGTGAGTGGCTTGAGGATTTGCTGCTTGAGTTCCTTGAGCAGCCTGGGTGACAAGTCGTCGGGTCCGGTAGACTTGTTTGTCTCAAGTTTGTCTAGGTACTTCTTCACATCCCGTTCGTCGATTGTGCCAATTTCTAGGGGGGTGATTCCCATCGGTGGGGAAGGGCTCTCGGGTACGGACTGGGTATTCTCGACCGTGAATACAGACGCGAAGCTCCTGTTTAAGATTTCGACCATTTGTCTACTGTCCTGTGTTAGTACGTCACTTTCATCTTTTAGGGGACCGATATTGCTTTTTGTCTTCTTTTTGGTTCTTATATACGTGAAGAACTTTTTCGGGTTGGACTTGGCTTCGCGTGCAATTTGCTTTTCATAGTCGCGTTTACTCTGGCGAATGAGTGTTCTGCAAGCTCTGAGGCTTTGATGGTACTGTTCGCGTGCCTCGTCAGTGCTGTTTTCCTTTAGCAAATTGTATTTTCTCTTCTTCAAGTTAATCGCCCGTCGAACTTGGGTAGTCATCCATGGTGTGCTTGTGGCATTATTTGTTCTCCTTGTCTTCATGGGAACAGTCGTTCTCTCTACCTCCAGGAGTTTGTTCTTAAAGCCGTTCCACGCGCCGTCCACCGGAGTGAGGTTCATGGGTTCCCAAGTTGTCTGGGTTAGCAGCTCACGAGCGAAGTTAAAATTGGGTTTTTTGTAGTCTGGAATCTTGGACGTGTTTTCGGTGAGTTCATGGTCTGTTCTGATTTTTAGGCGAATTAGGTGATGGTCGCAACCATCCAGTTTTTCGCCGACTTGACATTCACGTGTGAGATCTGAATCACTCACGAGTACTAGGTCTAATAAGCTATTTTCCCTCGTCGGTTGGGTAACAATCTGAGTAAGAAAAGTGTCCTCTAACATTTCGAGCAATCTGTTACCCTCCCGATCTCCAATCATCGTGGTCTAGTCAATGTTGGAACAGTTAAAGTCCCCGATAATGACTGACTATTTGTTTTGTGTTATGGTGTGAATTTCCTCGTACAGCGCTTCGTCGTCCGCTGCTTGTTGCTTTGGAGGTCTGTAAAGGGTTCCAATCGTTATTTTGTTGTGCTTGCTAGTCTCCAGTTCAACATATACAGTGTCATATTTCTCTGAGTCTTCTTTGGTTATTTCCACGGCAGGGTATTTGTTCTTGACGTAACAGATAACACCTCCTCCTTTCTTGTGAAGTCTGTTTTTGTAGAAGCTCTCGTATCCCGGAATTGAGAATTCGGTCATTAGGTGGTCAGAGGTGGCCCACGTTTCGGTGATGGCAATCACGTCCGGACTTTCTACCTCAACATAGGCAAGTAACTCATCCCGTTTGGGTATTAAGCTCCGCGCGTTGGTGTATAGGACAGAAATGTCCTTCTTGACTTCAACGCTTCGAGGCACAGTAGTCTGGTGTCTGCTTGTGTTCTCTGTTGGGGGCCTTGGTGTGTAATGAGCGGTCCCTACTGGTTGGTTGTTTACGATACTTTGGTGCCCCTCCCGCGCTCGGAGTTTTTTGAGTACAAAAGTACCTCCTCGTTCAGCAACCTACCAAGCCGTGCTGATCCAATCGCATTGAGGTGAAGACCGTCAGGACGGAAAAGGTCGGGGATATCATAGAAATGATCCCACTGACTTGCGAACGAAACTTCCTCGTCCTGGCAGAGGTGCTTCAATCTGTAGTTGATGTTCGACGCCTTTCTGTGGAAGCCTGTGAAGGCGTTGATTCTCGGAAGAATCCCGAAGACAATGATGTGGCTTGACTTTTCCTTGAAGCGGCGGATTACTCGTCGGTAGTCAGCTATAATTTCCTCCGTGGGCATTGTTTAAACGTTGTTCGTGCCAGCGTGCAAAACAAAGAGTGTGTCCTGCTCCGTGCGGTCTGAGACGAGGTCTACCGCTTCTTCTATATCTTGTAGTTTTGCACCAGGAATACAGTAGCGTCTTCTGTTCTTGATACTTCGTCCACAGAACTCAGTCAGTTATTCTCTAACCATGCTGTCACCCACCAGTTTTATGTTAACCTTGGTGTTGATCCTTGATCCGTTGAAGTGTGATCCGTCTTCACAGGAGACGGCTGGGAGGATGGTCTTCCGTCTACGCCTGCAAGCAAGGGGGGAGGAGGAGGAGGAGGAGGACGAAGGAGGTGAAGAGAAGGAAGAAGAAGAAGGAGAAGAAGCAGGAGAAGAAGAAGAAGAAGGAGATGATGATGATGATGATGATGATGATGATGATGATGATGATGAGGAGGAGGAGGAGGAGGAAGAGGAGGAGGAGGAGGGGGAAGGGGAGGAGGAGGAGGAGGAGGAGGAGGAGGAGGAGGAGGAGGAGGAGGAGGAGGAGGAGGAAGAATGAGAGGAAAAAGAAGATGAAGAAGGCGTAGAAGAAGCAGAGGAGGAGGAGGAGGGAGTGGAGGAGGAGGACGAGGGGGACGAGGAGATGGATGAGCGGGCAGCGGAGGTGGAAGCAGAAGAAGAAGAAGAAGAAGAAGAAGAAGAAGAAGAAGAAGAAGAAGAAGAAGAAGAAGAAGAAGAAGAAGAAGAAGAAGCAGAAGAAGGAGAAGAAGAAGCAGAGGAGGAGGAGGAGGAGGGGGAGGGGACGATGAGGAGGGGAGGGAGGAGGAGGAGGAGGAGGAGGACGTGGGGGACGAGAAGGAGATGGATGGGCACGCAGTGGAAGCGGTAACACAAGAAGAAGAAGAAGAAGAAGAAGAAGAAGAAGAAGAAGAAGAAGAAGAAGAAGAAGAAGAAGAAGACCTCACCCAGGGCCATGGCTCGTCCGACCCCTGGGAGGGTGGAGGAGAGGGAGGAGGGAGATGAAGAAGGGGTGGAGGCAGTCGGAGTAAGAGATGAAGAAGAGGAAGGCAAAGAAGAAGAAGAGGAAGAGGAAGAAGAAGAAGAAGAAGAGGAAGAAGCAGCGGGGATGGGAGCGGGTAGAGGGGGACGTTGGTTCAACGCTTTAAGGCACTCGGTTAAACCCCTCTCTAAATCTGAGATCCTCTTTTCCATTTGTCAGTGTCTACATGACTCCGCCCCCTTATCAAAATATTGTGGGGCGAAGCGTCCTTTGCACCCGGGGCATTTGCGTAGTGATGAAGCCATATCTTTTATTGTTATCTTTTGTTATGTTTTGTTACCTTTTAACTTCAGAGAGAATGAGTGGCAGTAGGTCAGGTGGGAACGATTAACTCCCTCCTGTTTGACTCGGGAGGTGTTCTCGTTAGACTTCCCTCTAGGGGATTCACGCGGCCGGGTAGGGGAGGAAAAAACAAAGGGTCTCCAGGGAATTTCGCCCTCCGCGCGGCTGGGTATACGCCGCGGCGGGAATGTACGGACCGAAACAATGAAAGAAAATCAGCCTGAAAACAAGGACCTCCTAGTACACTTCTTGGAAAATAATATGTAAATTATGTGTAGTAAAGTTAAGAAGGAGCTTAATACAGTTAGGAAGGAGTTGTATGTGCACCACAGTGTTGTGAGGAGGTGTAGGGGAGGTGTAGGGTGTGGGCAGAAGGGATGAGCAAGTGTGCTAGGAAGAATGTGTTTAAGTAAAGTGAATATAACACTTAGCACTTAGCAGAGCAGGTCAGCGAAGCAGCAAAGCAGCAGCAGCAATAGGAGAGCCTCAGGATATGCTGGAGAGCACAAAAGGAAAGCACAACTGCCGAGACAGCGAGCATAGTTGACACGTGTGACCCCGAAGCCAGGTCGCGGTCAACTGACCTCTTATTCTTCTTCCTCCTCCTCCTGCTCCTCCTCCTCCTCCAACTCCTCCTCCTCCTCCTCCTCCTCCTCCTCCTCCTCCTCCTCCAACTCCTCCTCCTCCGCCTCCAACTCCTCCTCCTCCTCCTCCTCCTCCTCCTCCTCCTCCTCCTCCTCCTCCTCCTCCTCCTCATCATCATCATCTCCTTCTTCTTCTTCTTTTTCTTCTTCTTCTTCTTCTTCTTCTTCTTCTTCTTCTTCTTCTTCTTCTCCTTCTTCCTCTTCCTTCTCTTCACCTCCTTCTTCTTCCTCCTCCTCCCCTTTCCCCTCCTCCTCCTCTTCCTCCTCCTCCTCAACGGACAGGCCTCCGAGTGGCTCCCGGTCATAAGTGGAGTGCCACAGGGGTCAGTGCTGGGACCCATACTTTCCATCATATATATCAACGACCTAAAACTAGGATTAAAATCCAATCTTTCAAAATTTGCTGACGACACAAAGGTGGGTGGGAAAGCCCTCACGACGGCAGACTGCGAAATTATCCAGAGAGACCTGGACCAGATCACTCGGTGGTTAGAAAAATGGCAGATGTCCTTCAACACTACCAAATGTAAAGTAATGCGTATCGAATCCAGAAACAGCAACCACACATACCACATGGGTGGCGAACCACTACATGTAGTGCAAGAAAAAAGAGACAACGGAAAAACAATTCAAGCAAAGCGATGCAAGACCGACATCGGCAGGAGTTATTTCTAGAATAGAGTTGTTCGCCACTGGAACAGCCTTCCTGCAGAAGTGGTTAGCGCAGAGACCATCGACTCCTTCAAGAAACGCATTGATCGCCACTTTGCTGCATCGGGAGTGAACTGAACGTTCTCAAGAGTAGATACACAAGTGCCTTAATCCTTCCCTGCAAGCCACTCCTATGGCAAACGGATTGATTAAATCACTGAACGCAGGCAGCCTAGTAATGAAGAATGAAGAAGAACGAGAGGGGAAGCAGGCAGGCGGTGTGAGGGAGGGAGCTTGGGAAGGGGAGGGCCTATCTTTCAGGGAGCGAACGCTGGAGCGTGTCATAACAATTGAAGGGGTGGAGGAGAAGGAGGTGAAAAAAGAAGAAGAGGAGGTGGAGGCAGATGAAGTAAGAGAAGAAGAAGAAGAAGAAGAAGAAGAAGAAGAAGAAGAAGAAGAAGAAGCGGTGGCGGGTAGCGGTGTGTATAGGTGCAAGACAGCAAGACACTCAGACAAGCCCCGCTCTAGATCTGAAATTCTAATCTCCATATGGCAGTGTATACATGACTTCGCACCCTTATCAAAATATTGTTGAGCAAATCGACCCTTGCAATTGTTGCATTTGCGTAGTGGTGGTGAAGGCATACCGTTGTCTTCTGTTTTGTTTTGTTACTTTTTGACTTGAGTCAGAGAGAAATGAGTGGCGAAAGGTCAGGTGGAAACGATTAACCGCGTCGGTTCGGCCAGGTGTTCAGATTAAGACAAACCTCTAGGGAATTCTCGCGGCCGGATAGGGGAGGGAGGAGTCGGAATTTTTATGACCCTGAGGGAAACAGAGCGAGGGGCTGGACAATGGAAAACGTGGTGATTATTAAGGCTAATTACTAGGAAAGGTCTAGAGAAAGTCTAGGGCAGGCACTATAAGGTGTGTAAGGGCAAGATAGTGCGATGATTATATCTGTAAGACTTAGCGTTCGTTGAGTTGTAGGGTAGCAGTGGTCGAGGTGGCCCGGCTGTTCCACGTGGTCTCCTGGTGTCCTTTGTGTATGTCTCCGCGGCACACTAACACTAGCACAACAAGGTAGCACCAGTATACGACGATGTAATAAGCGCGATGATGTTGTAATAGCACAACGATGTAACACAACAATGGGAGGAGGAGGAGGAAGAAGCATGGAAACATGGAAGAGCAGGCAGCAGAAAGCCTGTTGGCTCACTGCGAGGCTAATTGCCTTCAGTGATTTAGTCAATCCGTCAGCCACAGGACTGTTTTGCGGGAAGGAATAAAGCACTTCTGTACGTACTCGTGGGTACGTTTAGTTCACTCCCGACGCAGCAAAGTGACAATCAATGCGATTTTCAAAGGAGTTGATTATTTCCGCGCTAACTACTCCTGCAAGAAGAATGTTCCAGTGGCGGACGACTCAGTTTGAAAAATAACTCCTGCCGATATCCGTAATGCATCGCTTCGCTTGAACTGTTTTACTGTTGCTTCTTGTTCTCGGGTTAGTTTGTAGCGTGAAGAGTTTGGAGTGATCAACATTACTGAACTTGTTTAGGTACTTGAAGACTTGTATCATGTCTCTCCGCAGTCGTCTCTTTGGTTGAGTAGTGTGAGTCGTTCTTTGTGCGTCCTCAATGATTATATCATTTTCGTAGCGCGTCGCTCTACTCTCTCGAGTAATTCAATGTATTTCTTGTAGTTAAAAGACCAGAACTGCACGGCGTATTCCAGGTGGGTTCTTACCAACGAATTATACAAGGATAACATGACTCCCGGCGTCTTTTATTCGAAGTTTCTCGCTATGAACCCGAGTATAGTGTTGGCTTTCTTGCAGGCGGACTTGCAGCTTCTTGTTTGTTTCAGGTCACTGCTGATAGTGAGCCCCGAAGTCTTTCCTCCTGAACTACCTGTAGTGCAGGAGGAGGAGGAGGAGGAGGAGGAGGACGAGGAGGAGAGGGGTGTTAGAGCTTTTACATTTTTAATTCTGAATGGGGTTTAAGAATGCCGTCATCGTCCTCCCCGGAGTGTTGTGCGGGGCAACGGAAAGGTTAGGGAGGAGGAAGAGGAGGAGGAGGACAAAAGAGTAAACGAAGACCAACAACAGATACGTGATGCAGAAAACACAATAACAATAACAACAATGACACGAATTAAGAAGATGAAGAAGAAATCGCATTGGCCGCAACAATGAAACCCTGAATAGCTCCCCACCGAACGGGGTAACTTTAGCTAAGGAAAAAAAATATTGCCATGTACTAATGCACTAAACATGTTTAAATAAAGAGAGAGAGAGAGAGAGAGAGAGAGAGAGAGAGAGAGAGAGAGAGAGAGAGAGAGAGAGAGAGAGAGAGAGAGAGAGAGAGAGAGAGAGAGAGAGAGATTTACAAAGAAAGATTTACAAAGAAAATCAGACCACTCAGACCCCATGGTCTAGACTAGGTGGTCTGTCCTTAAACCTAAGTGATTCTACAATTTTATCTCTAATTATGCTCTCAAGTAGCTTACCTACAACTGAAATTAGACTAATGGGTCTATAATTACCTGGTATTTTCTTGTCTCCTTTCTTAAAAATCGGTGTCACGTTAGCCATTTTCCAATCCGAAGGGACGATGCCTTGTCGCAAGTACATATTGAATACGGTTGTAAGGGAGGAGAGTACTTCTCTCTTTGTTTCTTTAAGCAGTATAGGATATACTTTATCGGGTCCGGGACTTTTATTTGTTTTAAGTGAATGGAGAGCTTTAAGGACTTCATCGGTTGTTATTTCAAAATTAGGCAATGCATGCACGAGATTTACATTAGTACCAGTGCTGGTGGTAGTGGGAGGAAGACTGTTAGTATTAAACACCGAGGAAAAGTAGCTATTTAAGAGGTTTGCACTGTGTTGGCTGTCAGTCACTAGTGCACCGTCGCTGTTTGTTAAAGGTCCAATTCCACTTCTGATCGCCTTTCTGTTGTTTATGTAACTGAAGACGGATTTCGGATTATTTTTATAGTTGGATGCAATATTTTCTTCATATCTACGCTTTGCCTGACATACTAATCTTTTTACTCGTCGCCTGGCATCATGACAAAGTCTAATGTTTTCGGGCGTGCTTTGTTCTTTCTTTAACCCGTAAGACAATTTTCTCTTCTTGACTGAGTGTTTAATTTCGGTATTAAACCAAGGTAGGCTTTTATTAGTGTTATTTCGCTTCTCGCACAAGGGGACGAATGTGTTCTGCTGAGTGAGTAAATGATTTTTAAAGCTTTGCCAGGTTTCCTCTACATTGCCGTCATCTGATAGTTGTATTTCTGTTAATTTTTTGTCGGATTTCTACGAAGTTAGCTCTTTTGAAATTGGGCACCTTTACTTTATTTTCAGTCACTGATGTTTGAGCTCTAATGTCGACGCGCACTAATTTATGATCGCAAGAACCGAGGTGTTCTCCTACCGTGACATTACTGACTAGGTGAAGCCGAGGACTTTCTTGAAGTTATACAAGATAATTTCCTTAAGCAGGTAGTTACTGAGCCTACCAGAGGAGATAACATATTAGACTTAGTCCTAACCAATAATGGGAACTTGCTACGTGAGTTGGAGGTGGGCGGAGAGTTAGGAAATAGTGATCACAGAACGGTTCGTTTTAGGTTAGACTGGGCGGTAACCCGCGATCCAAACCCAGTGTTAGTGCCAGATTTTAGAAGAGCAACCACGAGGGGCTTCGAAGACATATTGAAGGGGTAAACTGGGATAATTTAGGGATTCATGAGGGCCAGAACTGCGGATTGGAGAGCCAGGAGAACCAGGTAGAAATGTCTTACAATAATTTAGTTAGAGTAATAGTAGAGGGGCAAGAACAGCATATACCACAGCGAACACTTAGAAAAGAAAACAATGATCCTATGGATGACTCGTGGACTAAAACACGAGATTGGGTTAAAGAAGGGAATTTATCAGAAAATAAAGAATCGGGAAACACATCTCAGGGGCCGGTACGTCGAACTATCTAGATTAGTTAAGAAAACACCAGGATAGCAAAAAGAACTATGAGATCAAAGTAGCAAATGAGGCGAAAAGTAATCCTAAGGGCTTCTTTCAGATGTATAGAACAAAACACGGGAGAAAATTGGACCGCTGAAATCAAACACAGGGGAGCTAGTAGAAAATTACGAAAATATGAGCACATTGTTGAACGACTACTTCTTTCAGTATTCACACAGGAGGATCGAACGACTATACCGGAAAGAGTTCAGGTGTACGAGGGCGGGATGGCGATAAATTGAGGATATAATCATTACCAGGCAAGTAGTTCAGGATGAGATAGATAAGCTTAAGAAGAACAAGTCGCCAGGTCCTGACGGGATATTTCCGAGGGTATTAAAGGAGCTAGGTGATATAATCAGAGACCCACTAACCGACATCTTTAAGATGTCGGTAAATACTGGCTATGTGCCGAGCCTATGGAAAGTAGCTAATGTGACGCCGATTTTTAAAAAGGGGGACAGGTCAGTTGCTTCAAACTATCGCCCAATTAGCTTAACATCGGTTATAGGGAAGATGCTGGAGTCCATAATAGCCAGGAACATTCGGGAGCATTTAGAGAAACATAGCTTAATTCACGACTCGCAGCATGGGTTCAAAAAGGTAGGTCATGCCTCACCAATCTCTTGTCCTTCTACAATAAAGTATTTGAGGCGGTTGACAGAGATGAAAATTATGATGTAATCTATCTTGATTTTAGTAAAGCGTTTGACAAAGTTCCTCACCAACGACTGTTGCTTAAATTACAGGCTCACGGAGTAGAGGGTAAAGTTTTGAACTGGGTCAAGGCGTGGCTTAGCAATAGGAAGCAAAGAGTGCAAATCAATGGTAAAAGATCTGACTGGGGATGTGTTACGAGGGGTCCCACAAGGTTCGGTATTAGGTCCACTTTGTTTATTATTTATATCAATGACTTAGACACAGGAATTAGTAGTGATGTTAGTAAATTTGCAGATGATACCAAGATCGGTAGAGTAATTGAGTCGGATCAGGACGCTAGTATTCTCCAAGGTGAACTCAACAGATTATATGACTGGGCGGATAAATGGCAGATGGAGTTCAATGTAGGGAAGTGCAGTATTCTGAGTGTAGGTAGGAACAACCCCTCACATAACTATTGCTTAAATGACACTCTCATAAGTAGGTCTGGGTGCGAGAGGATTTAGGGTCTTAGTGAGCTCTGATCTCCGTCCAAGGGCACAATGCATTCAAGCTAGAAATCGAGCTAATAGGGTACTGGGATTTATTTCAAGGAGCGTAAGCAACAGAAGCCCCGAAGTCTTCCTCAAACTATATTTAGCATTAGTTAGACCTCATCTTGACTATGCGGTTCAGTTCTGGTCACCCTACTATAGAATGAATATCAAAATGTTAGAATCGGTGCAGAGGAGGATGACTAAGATGATTCAGGGTTGAGAAACTTGCCATACGAGGAAAGACTCAAACAGTTAAACTTGCATTCTCTAGAAAGGCGAAGGGTGCGTGGAGACATGATCGAGGTTTATAAATGGATGAAGGGCTTTAATAAGGGAGACATTCATAAGGTTTTGTTGGTAAGAGAACCGGGTAGGACACGAAGTAACGGGTTTAAACTGGATAAATTCAGATTCAACAGGGACATAGGCAAAAATTGGTTTACTAATAGGGTGGTGGATGAGTGGAATAGGCTTAGCAGTCATGTGGTGAGTGCCAATACAATTGTCACATTCAAAAATAGACTAGATAAATTCATGGACAGCGATACTAGGTGGGGTTAGATACACGGGAGCTTAGGGTCAAAGGAGCTGCCTCGTACAGGCCTACCGGCCTCTTGCAGACTCCTGCGTTCTTATGTTCTTATGTTCTTATGTTCTTATGTTATCTTGGGTAGTTATAACAAGGTTATATGTTATATGGTTATGTTATTTTGTCGAGTTGGTTCAGAAACCATTTGGCTTAGATAATTTTCTTTTAAAAATTCGATCATTCTATGTGACTCGCCTTCTATACCTGACAGTGTCGCCCAGTCGATATGGGGGAGGTTAAAGTCTCCTAGTTTCAGTGAGTCGTTGTTATTAAGTGACTGCCTTAAAACGCTGTACATTTCAAGATCGTCATCGAGTGATTGCCTGGGAGGCCTGTAGGTGACAGATATATTAAAAGTGACTTTTGCAATGTTTACTCGCACGCACAAATGCTCAACGTTACTGTCTCTTGGTGTTTTGTTAGTGGGTTGCAAATAGCTTTTGACAAAAAGGGCGACGCCACCGCCTCTACGGTTTACACGATCTTTGTTGAAGAGTCTGTAGCCATCTATGTTGTATTCGGAACTTAAATCAATATTTGTGGTGTCGATAAATGTTACGGTTCTAACAATTATGTCAAAATTTTCTGTTAGAGCAAGACATCTCAGTTCATCAAATTTGTTTCTTAGGCTACGCGCATTGAAACTAACGATTTTTAAGTTATCTAGAGGCTTGGTAGTAGAGGTGGTGGTACTTGCGGGATCACGGTTACGGGTTTGTTGCGATGCATGGCGTCTATTTACTCGGGCGGGGTGGAGGGGCGTGGCTGAGAGTCGTTTTTTGATCGGGTGTCACGTACTGCGTCGTTTAGACGCCTTCCGAATCTGGCTGCCCCGATGGGGGACAGGTGTATTCCGTCCCTGTGGAAGAGTTCACTTTGTCCGTAGAAATTGTCCTAGGCGTTGAAGAACTCAACGTACAGCTCTCTGCAAAGAGTCTGTAAGCTGTTGTTGAGGCTGTAGGCCTTGCTGAAGGAGTCGCTCTCCGCCCACGTCCGTGATAGAACTCCTGAAATAAAAATGTTAGGGGATTTAGACTTATACTGCTGGATGGGCCTACGGTACTTGTCCAGCAGTTCCTCAGACCGGGTCGTGGTGACGTCGTTCGTACCTGTGTGAATAGCAAACAGTGAATCATTAGTAGCCTGGGGGGAGATCTCCTCAAGGGCAGCAGTTACATCGTCGATCCCAGCACCAGGATAGCAATAGTTCCGTCTTCGACGAGGAACTCTGCCGCAGAACTCAACGACCTGCTGGCGAATCATGGAGTCACCCACCAGGAAGGTGCTCTCCTGCTCGTCCTCCTCCTCCAGAATGGAAAACCTGTTGAAGCAATGAACAGGATAAATCGCTTGTCTGGCTGGTTTGGCTCCTCCATTCACGATGGCGAAGCCATCATGGGCAGTGCCACTACCACCCTCCCGCTGCGTGGTGTTGTCCGCTGGTATCGACGGTACCGCTGAGGGCAAGGGGGCGGTTGGAGAAGGGTTTGGCATCACAGCAACGTTAGCTTGGATGAATTCCTGTAAGGAGGCAACAGTGCGAGAAAGCTCTATTATTTTATTCTGACCTGCTTCCATCTTCTCTTCTTGCTCCTGCAGTCTTGTCTCGAGATGCTGACTGGTGAGACACAGTCGACAGACAACAGAACGCCCTGTAAAAAAGTGAGCTGGGAAGCTACCGTTACAAGTACTGCACTTCTTAGGCGCCATCTTAGCTGAAAGTGATTAATGATTGCCTGAAATGAAAGAGATAAAAACACAGAGTGAAGGGGACTAGGAAAGGAGGTGAGGTGAGTGAGAGGGGGTTTAGGAAAGGAGGTAAGGTGAGTGAGAGGAGGAGTAGGAAGGGAGGTGAGGTGAGTGAAGGGGGGATTAAGAAAGGAGGTGAGGTGAGGTGAGTGAAGAGGAGGATTACGAAAGGAGGTGAGGTGATTGAGAGGAGGGTTAGGAAAGAGGTGAGGTGGGTGAAGGGGTTGGTAAAAAGAATGCGAGATGAGGTGAGCGAGGGGGGGCTCAGGTCAATATGTGAGGTGAGGTGAGTGAAGAGGGGGATTACGAAAGGAGGTGAGGTGATTGAGAGGAGGGTTAGGAAAGAGGTGAGGTGAGGTGGGTGAAGGGGTGGGTAAAAAGGGTGTGAGGTGAGGTGAGCGAGGGGGAGGGGGTCAGGTCAATATGTGAGGTAAAGTGAAGGAAAAGGGGGGTAGGAAGGGTTAATCCTCTAGGGGATTTAAAGAGAGTGTAGTAAGGAGGAGCAGATTGAATCCTCAGGGGAATTCAGAGGGTGAGGTGTCTGCATGCACAACGCAAGACACTCGTAAACAACACATGAGAAACACACGAGAAACACTCAGAAAGTCACGTACAAACACCCAAATCACACGTGAAAACACTCGGGAACACAACAACACACTCGAAACACACGAGGAACACTCAGTAACTCACGCATAAGCACAAGGTTCAGCACCCCCAAATCACTCGCAAAAACACCGGAAACACAACAACACACTCAAAACACTGAAACCCACACAGAAACAATCGGGAACACAGCCAAATCACACGCGAAAACACTCGGGAACACAACAACACACTCGAAACACACGAAAAACACTCAGCAACTCACGCATAAGCACAAGGCTCAGCACCCCCGAATCACTCGCAAAAACACCAGAAACACAACAACACACTCGAAACACTCTGAAACCCACGCAGAAACACAAGGGAACACAGCCAAATCACACGCGAAAACACTCGGGAACACAACAACACACTCGAAACACACTCGAAACACTCAGAAACTCACGCAGAAACACAGCCAAATCACACGCAAAAACACACAACACCACACTCGAAACACACGTCGTGAAATCACAGGCAACACGCAAGCAAGGCTGTGAGAGAGAGAGAGAGAGAGAGAGAGAGAGAGAGAGAGAGAGAGAGAGAGAGAGAGAGAGAGAGAGAGAGAGAGAGAGAGAGAGAGAGAGAGAGAGAGAGAGAGAGAGAGAGAGAGAGAGAGAGAGAGAGAGAGAGAGAGAGAGAGAGATACATAGATTTACATAGAAAATCAGACCACACAGACCCCATGGTCCAGACTTGGTGGTCTGTCCTTAAACCTAAGTGATTTTACATTAATCAGAAGACTCCAAAACGTTGCATTTCTACTCTAGTTGATATTAAGTTGAAGGAAGTGACGGTCGAGCTTATTTTTGAAGGAGTCAATCGTGTTACACTGGACCACTGATGATGGGAGCTTATTCCAGTCTCGCACTACAACGTTGGTGAAGAAAAATTTGGTGCAGTCTGAATTTACTTGTCTACATCTGAGTTTTACGCCATTGTTCCTCGTGCGCAAAGTGTCATCGATCATAAACAATGTTGATCTGTCTACATTCGTGAAACCATTAAGTATTTTAAAACATTCGATCAGTTTTCCTCGGAGGCGACGTTTCTCAAGAGAGAACATGTTAAGGGTAGAAAGCCTTTCTTCGTAGGATTTGTTGCGCAAGAAGGATAATTTCGTTGCCCGACGCTGAACACCTTCTAATTTAGCAATATCCTTTGCATGGTGGGGAGACCAAAACTGTACCGCATATTCCAAGTGGGGTCTGACTAAACTGTTGTAGAGCGGGAGTATTACATCTTTAGACACATAGCACTCGGAGAGTGCACACCTCCGCCAAAGATCGTCCTGAAAGTTGATTTGGGCATCAACTGTGATCCTATGCATCATATGGAAGCATTTATTTCGAAATTTGATGAAATTCTATTTTTTTGGAAACTTTAACCTTGGGCGAGTTTTTCAAGGTCAAGGTCAAAGGTGAAGTTCAAGGCCATGCAAAGTGCATCATATGGAAGCATTTGTTTCGAAATTTGATGAAATTCTATTATTTTGGAAACTTTGACCTTGGGCGAACTTTTCGAGGTCAAGGTCAAAGGTCAAGGTCAAGGCCATGCAAGGAGCGTCTTTTCATGAACTAAAATATGAACCAAGTGTGAAGTCTTTACGATGAAGAGAACCGAAGTTATGGCCAAAATGACGTTTTCTGTGAACTTGACCTCGACCTTTGACAAAAAAATGAATGGGTTCTATTCTGGATGCAAGGTGCATCATATGAAAGCATTTGTTTCGAAATTTGATGAAATTCTATTTTTTTCGAAAATTTGACCTGGGGCGAGCTTTTGAGGTCAAGGTCAAAGGTCAAGGTCAAGGCCATACAAGGTGCGTCTTTCCATGAGCTAAAATATGAACCAAGTCTGAAGTCTCTACGATTAAGTTATGGCTAAAATGACGTTGTGTGCGACCTTGACCTTTGACCTTTGACCTTTGACATCAAAACTTTAATGGGTTCTTTTCTGGATGGATACGAAGCATCCCTGAAAAATTGGTTGAGATATCCGCAAAATTGTGCACAGGAGACTGTTCACGAACAAACAAACAAACAAATAAATAAACATACTGACCGGACCGAAAATATAACCTCCTCCCAACTTCGTTGGCAGAGGTACTACTACTACTACTACTACTACTAATGGTCAAAGAAAGACAGGTTTCGTACACCAGCCAGCACTCGTACGCCTGGCGTGGGGTTGCTGGCTATACCTGATAATAATAATAATAATCATAATGATAATAATAATAATAATAATAATAATAATAATAATAATAATAATAATAATAATAATAATAATAATAATAATAATAATATAATAATGATGATAATGATAATGATACTACTACTACTACTACTACTACTACTACTACTACTACTACTAATAATAATAATAATAATAATAATAATAATAATAATGATAATAGTTATTATTATAATAAAGAAGGTAGTCACGGGCACACGTCATAGCAGCGTGTTGCGGCGGTGCTCGCCTCCGTACTGTTGGCCCGGGAGCCTGTGGTGGCAGGACCCGTCACCCCGGGACACAGGGCCGGGGTGACACCCGGGTTACCACAGTTCACCTTCCCCAGATTTCCCCAGGTACCTATTTATCGACCAGCCCGAAAGGGAGGATGAACTGCTGGGTGACTTGGACGCCGACCGCCCGGGCTGGGATTCGAATCCGGGCCCGCGGATTCGTAGCCAGGCACGCTGACAAATTCAATCATAATCGAAATTTGTTTATAACAAAATGAATTTTAACCCAATCTGTAATTGGCACTGAAATGAAATTGTATGATTGTGTGTGTGTGTGTGTGTGTGTGTGTGTGTGTGTGTGTGTGTGTGTGTGTGTGTGTGTGTGTGTGTGTGTGTGTGTGCACAAACGGCCGTGCAGTTCCAATAACAGTTTGCCTTTCATTTAACTGAAGCTAATGGTGCGCTCTCCCCTCCCTTCCCCTCCCCCTCCCCCTTTAACTTCTTCCATTCACCCTTCGCCTTCCCACCTACTCTCACCTCTCCACCTCCCCCCTCCTCCCCCTACCCATTATCTTCCTCCAGTCTCCCCTTCTCCCTTAATTAATGTCACCCGTTTCTCCCTTCCCGCACAGCCTGTCGTCCCCCTCCTCATCACATTCGGCAATCCTCCCTTTCCGCCACACACTTCCCTTTGTTAACTTCTCCTTCATTTATTTCTCCCTGTCCTTCCTCCAATAATTATAATCACCGCTCCCTTTCCTCCATTCTCCTCTCCTTCCTCTCCCCTTCCTTAACTTTCCTCTTTCTTTCCTCCTGTTACCTCATTTTCACCGTCACGCTTCCCTTCGTTCTCTTCTCCTTTCTTTATTTGCCCCATTCCTTCCACCAACAATTGTCATCACCGTTTCCCCCTCCCCCTTCTTCTCCCTCTCTTCTCTCCCTCCTTTCCTCCTGCTAGCTCATTCTCCCTCTTCCACTTCCTCTCCTCCCCTCCCATGCCTCTGCTCCCCTCAGTGTCGGTCAGTGCAGCATTCTGAGTGTGGGCCTGAACAACCCTTCGCATGATTACTCCTTAAATGACACTCCCCTAAGCAGGTCTGGGCGTGGGAGGGATTTATGAATCTTAGTGAGCTCTGGCCTCCGTCCAAGGGTTCAGTATATCCAGGCTGGGAATCGTGCAAACAGGGTACTGGTGTTCATTTCAAGGTGCGTAAGCAACAGAGGCGCTGATGTCATCCCAAGCTGTATTTAGCATTAGTTAGACCTCATCTCAATTATGCGGTTCACTTCTGGTTACCTTACTATAGAATGGATATCAAAATGTTAGAATCTATGCAGAGGAGGATGACAAAATGATTCACGGGATAGATTTTAAACATCTAAATTTTCACTCTCTAGAAAGGCGAAGAGTGGGAGAAGGCTTGATAAAAGTTTATAAACGTATGTAAGGGTTTAATAAGGTGATAAAAGAGCCGGGGTGGGTAGGGAACGTAGTAATGTGTTTAACTTGTATAGATTCAAATTCAGCGAAGATATAGGCAAGAACTGGTTTACTAACAGAATGGTGGATGAGTGGAATAGGCGTGACGGTCATGTGGTGGGTGCCAACACGATACACACTCAACAAGAGGTCAGATAAGTTCCCGGCGGTCAGGTTCACACGAGCTGCCTTGTGTAAGCTGACCGGCCTCTTGCAGACTACTTATGGTCCGGTGTTATCGTGGTAACTTCCCTTAAAAATCCGATCTCTCTTCTCTTACATCTTCTCTCTTCTCCTTCCTCCATCATCTCCTTCCTTCTCACAACTTATCAACTCTCTCTCTTCCCCTTCCACCTCTACTTTCTCCCCTCCTATCACTTATCACCCTTCCTCTCTCCCAGTGCCTCCTCTCCTCACCTTTCTGCATTGTATTTTTCCTTACGACAATTTACGAGCCTTCCTCTCTCTTTTCCCCTTCTTCAATCATCATCTCCCTTCCCACAACTTATCAACCCTCCTTCCTCTCTCCCCCTTCGTCTCCTCCTTCCTCCCCTTCCTCCATTATCTTCTTCCTTTCCTCCCCTCCTCTACATATATTCACTTCTCCCTTCTCGCCAGTAATCTCCCTCTCTCTCCCATTTCCTCTCCTCCCCATCCCCTACCATAATTTTCCCTTCTCATTCTCCATTTGCATTCTCCTTCCTCCTCCCCTCCCCTTTTCTTCTCCTCTCTATTTATCAGTTAGTTATCCCTGGCCTTTCCTCCTTATCTCCCCTTCCCTCCTCTCCCCGCCTCACCCCTTCCCTCTTCCCAAACAAAACAAAGAAATGGGACGCAGCTATTTCATCTTTTTTCATCGTGTAGAAAAAGGTGAGACGAGTCGTGCTGATTTATCAAAGAAGAAATATAAGTAATGGTTTGTAGCTCCGTGATATATACTTATTTAAACTTTCTCACTTCGCAAACAGAGGTAGAAGGATATACGCTTAACATAAACAAAGAAATAACAGTTTGCGCAAAAAACAAAAAAAGAAAAGATACAATATAACATTGGAATATCACATTACCCCTTTCCCTTTTTTTCTGCTCGTGTATAAAAAGATGAAGCGAGCCGCGCTGATTTAGTGAGGATAAAACAACTGCCAATAGGAAGATAATTAATGGTTTGAACATGCTAATTATTTACTTGTTTATAATTCCCAAACAAACACATATAAGAACATGATCTTCCTCAGAAAAAAAAGAAATATCAAATAGCCACAACAAAACAACAAAATAAGTAATAACGATAATAACAATGAATCACCGCGTGGCCACTCATGGAGTTCAGTGTTCGGATACGAAAACGAATGAATGCCTCAAATCTCTACGAACACGAATACAGTAAAATACTAGGAATTCGAATGTAATTACGAATGCTTTGGTTATTCTTGGGTGTTTTCATGAATACTTTTCTTTAAAAAATACCTTGTGGCTGCTAACTGAGCCTAGCACTGTGCTGAAGTCACGCCTTGGTATGGTGGCTTCATCGCCTACATGAACAGTGATCATGGCTGGTGCCAGTATGCAGTGCCGGGACGTCACACCCAGCCTAAAGCTCTGCGTGTTCATCACTCACTTCAGGATTCAGCCCTTCTCACTCCCTCACACGTTCAGGATAAGGCTGACACCGTATCCATCGTGCGGGCGACAATGAAGACGAGGCTGACGGGCAGACAGCCGCCCATTAGTCAGTACTCGGGACGAACACGGACCAGTCACCGACGCGTACTGGACACGATGGATAGGCAGAGCCATTGTTATGCTTCTCTATGCGTTCTAGCTGAAGGCAAAACTTCACAGTCAACTGAATGGTTATTCCTGATGATAAATTTATGACTATTCGTCAGATTACTATTTAAAAACTACATATACCTTAGCCAAGTATTCTAATACGAAAAATAATATTTTTATTTATTATAAAAATAATTCCAATACAAATAATTTATTTGTAATAAATATGATTCCAATACGTGTACGAATACGAATACTTTAATTTTGGGGTCTGGTGACTGAAATGCCGTAATGACTTACCATCAAGATAAGACAATGCCATCACGTCTAGAGGGGAGGTGTGGGCGGAAAGCTGCGGGAGGGAGGGGGGGATGTTAGGGATGTAGTGGGAGAGGGGGGAAAGGAGGAAGGGGGGACCGTTTTCCTCCAACCATTGGTCGTACGGGTAATCGCGGCTGCCCGCACGGCCCATCGGGAGCGAAATGTCGGATGTCTGTACAGATGGAAAACCGCTGGGGCAAACGAGCATCCGCGCGGCTGTATGTAAACAAACAGACGACAGTAGCGGCTGAGGAGTAGAAGATGAGTAGTATTTGGTGGCCTACTAAAAGACTCGTAATGTGGATTGACAGAGCTGCTTTGTTTACAAGATAAGCGAACACCCCGTGCTGTATGGTCCGTGAGATCACACACATGAAAACTTCGCCAAGAAGAATTTAAAAAGATGTGAATGGTTTATGATTGCTGCTGCTCTTCCTTTATTCTGGTGTCTTGCTTGGATACGAGTGGGGCACCATTTCCAATAGTTCATAAAAAAACTCTTCTTTCTTCTTTCGATCAAAATTGTAGGACTCGGGTCCTCACAACACAGTTCTCTGACAAGGTTTGCGTCAACACTCCTGTCCTCCCGTCTCTGAAGGCATGATCGTACCCACTACCGCTTTTTCCTTCCATTTAACTGTAGCAACAAGTCCATAACATGAGTAACAGCAACACAAGCTGCAACAACCCTTACTTTTCCAAACAACGCCATATGGGTACAGGGCGGCTGGTTTGTTTACGTTGTGGATACGGGCAACCGACCTTGGCCGTGTGTGACGCACACCCGGAAAAGTTGGAGTTGCTGGTTGCCGTAGTGCCAACTTGGTTGGAGGAAAAGGCCCGGTGTGACGCCGCCTTTATGGAAGTAGAGGTGTCAGGGGAAGGGGAGGAGAGGGAGGGGGGAAGGAGAGAGAGAGAGAGAGAGAGAGAGAGAGAGAGAGAGAGAGAGAGAGAGAGAGAGAGAGAGAGAGAGAGAGAGAGAGAGAGAGAGAGAGAGAGAGAGAGAGAGAGAGAGAGAGAGAGAGAGAGAGAGAGAGAGAGAGATATAAGAGAGAGAGAGAGAGAGAGAGAGAGAGAGAGAGAGAGAGAGAGAGAGAGAGAGAGAGAGAGAGAGAGAGAGAGAGAGAGAGAGAGAGAGATAGAAGAAATGGTAAATAAAAAAATGATTGTGATTGCCTTCTCTCTCTCTCTCTCTCTCTCTCTCTCTCTCTCTCTCTCTCTCTCTCTCTCTCTCTCTCTCTCTCTCTCTCTCTCTCTCTCTCTCTCTCACCGGCACACAAAAGTTAATAGAATGAGGGAGTTCACAGACTAAAGGTTGAAAAAAAAGCGAAAGAAAGGAGGAAGGGAAAGAATGAGAGAAGATGGGAAACAGAATAACAGAAATGGTGTGGGAAAAAAAAGACAAGACATTGTGGAAGAACGGAAGAAAGGAAAGAAAAGGAACAGAGAATAAGAAGGAAAAAGATTGAAAGAAGATAATAAAGAATGAAAAACAGCGACAAAGAAAGAGTAAGAGGAGAGAAATAACATAAGATAGAAAGAGGAGGAGCGAAAAAAGAAAGACATCGAGGAAGAACGGAAGGAAGGAAAGGAAATAAACAGAAAATAAGAAGGACAAAGAATGAAAGAAAGTAATAAAGAATGAAAAACAGCGACAAAGAAAGAGTGAGAGGAGAGAAATAACGTAAGATGGAAAGAGAAGGAGGAAGAAAAAGTAAGATATAAAGAGTAGGAGAGAAACACAATAACACAGAAGGGAAAAAAAAAAATAGAAAAATGCCGAACGAACGAAATAAAGAAAGAAAAAAACTAAATAAATACGAAATAAACGAAGAACCCCCAAAATGTGAGGACAACAGATGAAAGAATTACCATGAAACAAACAAGCAAACAAACAAACAAACAAAAATAACCATGAGATAGGAAAGTAAAAAAAACAGTTAATTAAAATGATCCGCCTCTTGCGTTCTCATCTTTTAATCTTAAACTTGTACAATTCCTCCCAGCGATCACGTCCACATCTTCTCTCCTCCTCTTTTATCTCCTCTTATCTCTCTATTTGATTTTCCTTCGTTAAAACTTTCCCTTTCATCCCGTAAGCGTCCATTTTATCTCTTTTTCCTTCACAGCTATGTATTTTAAGCGATCTATTTTTGATCTTTCATTTCCGCCGCTGGTTAAATCCGAAACAGTTTGATTCGTCTGTGCTTTTTGTTTCCTATGACAAATTATTTCGTGAGGGGAGAATTTTCTTTAAGAAGTCATACATAAAGGGAAAGTCTTTTAGTACAGTCGGTGTAAAGGACAGCACTTAGGGATAAACTTATGGCTGTTTTCTCAGCATTTTCTGTGATCTTTGTGGAGCAGCGCGCAGCGGTTCACTCTGTATTAAATTCCGCCCACGGCCGCCGCCTTGAACCCAAATAAAAAATAACAAAATACTTCTCCGTAGAACTCTTCCTTTCCTCAAATGTTAACTTTCACTACAGCGAGAGAGTTTACTATGGAAGGGAAGAGTAATTAGCAGGTACAAAGGGAAGGAAAGGTACTCACTCGGGGCGACGACCACGACCATGGCAGTGACGCCGCTGCTGCAGGGGGCGACCACGCTGCTGGGGCTGTTGCTGCTGGTGGCGGCGGATGAGTAGGCCATGGTGGTGGTGGTGGTGCTGCGGGGTAACTGCATCTGCTGAAAATAAAAGTAGTCAATGTTAGATAACAGTCGTATGCGAACACCCACACCCACACCCACACACACACACACACACACGCACACGCACACGCACACACACACACACAC
Source organism: Eriocheir sinensis (assembly GCF_024679095.1). Classification (NCBI taxonomy): domain Eukaryota; kingdom Metazoa; phylum Arthropoda; class Malacostraca; order Decapoda; family Varunidae; genus Eriocheir; species Eriocheir sinensis. Next base: position 8,060,033 of record NC_066527.1, read on the forward strand.
ACACACACACACACACACACACACAAGACAATTAACTCTCGCCATGATTTTAAGAACCTTTGCCAACAACTAAACGCTAGACTGACATTTGCATATTTAATAAATAAACCAAAACGCGAAATATTTAAAATGCAGCAAATAAAAAAAATGTAAATTAGTTAATAAAGCCGCGGGATTCTGTTTACCCCCTCCTCCTCCTCCTCCTCCATTATTTTTTCTTCCTGTTCCAATTTTTGTTTTACTTCCTTCAATTGCAAATTTTACTTCACTATCCTCTTTTCTCCCTCCTCCTCCTCTACCTCCTCCTCCTCTTCCTCCTCCTCCTCTTTCTCCTCCATTATTTTTTCTTTCTGTTCTAATTTTTGTTTTACTTCCTTCAATTGCAATTTTTACTTTATTATCCTCCTTTTTCCCTCCTCCTCCTCCTCCCTCTCCCTCTCCCTCTCCTCCTCTTCCTCCTCCTCCTCCTCCTCCTCCTCCTCCTCCTCCTCCTCCTGAGTATTAGGGAACGAGTGCACAAGGAAGGTTCACACGCTATATCAAATAAATATATTTATTTTTTGCTTTTCTTCTCCTTTTTTCCTTTTTCTTCTCGTAACACAACCCGCTTTTTCTCCTCCTCCTCCTCCTCCTCTTCCTATAAATCATCTCTCTTTTTCTCCACTTTCTTTAAATTTTTGGCACAACTTTCTCTTCTTAACATGTCTCCTCTTTCTCTTCCTCCTCCTCCTCCTCCTCCATTGCTGAAACCATCTGCATGGGAAAAAATATATACAAGCGGTTGCGTCTGTATTTACACGCGTCAAGGACATTACAGTATCAATGTTGTATCTCTTTGGCACTGTGGTAATCTCTCGTATATTGCGTTCCTCTCAGTGTAAAATGTGTGACTAATGACTCATAAACCTGTGCTTAATTAATTACCTGGACACACACACACACACACACACACACACACACACACACACACACACACACACACACACACACACACGCCATATGATACGTAAGGCTCTTCCACTTTAGTTTTTCATTTCCTCTTTTGACTCTCTTCCTCTTCCTCTTCTTCCTCCTCCTCCTCCTCCTCCTCCTCCTCCTCCTCCTGTTCCGTGTTGTATTATATTTCAGCCCACGTTTTTTTTTAAGTCTTCTTGCTTCACAATTTTTATTTCGCTCTTTTTCTTCCTTAGTTTCTTTGTCTTTGTCGCAGCTTTTCTTTTCTTCTTCCTCCTCCTCCTCCTCCTTCTCCTCCTCTTCCTTTATTTTCTTTTGCATATCCTGTTTCTTCTCTTTGTTCCTCCTTTATCTTCTCCATCACCACCACCATCCCTTACTTTTCCTCCTCCTCTCTTCATCTGTATATTCTCTCCCTCTTCCATACGCTTCCTCCAACCTTTCCTCTTTCTTTTATCCCCCACCAACATGTTTCTTCCTTTTTTTCACTCTTCTCACTCATCTTCACTCTTCACTCCTCCCTCTTCACTCTCTCCTTTTCCTTCTCCTTTCCCTTTCATGTATTTCCTCTCATTTCTTCATCTCTTCCTTCTTCTCTTTCCTCTCTATCCACAACCAACAACAACAACAACATAATTTTTTTTCTTTATTCTCTCTCTTCTTTCTCCATCACTCTCTCCTTTTCCTTCTCCTTTCCCTTTTATGTATTTCCTCTCATTAATTCACACTCTTCCTTCTTCTCTTTCCTCAACAACATGAATCTTCTCTCTATTCTCTCTTTTCCTTCTCCCTCATCGCTCTCTCCTTTTCCTTCTCCTTTCCTTTTTATGTATTACCTCTCATTCCTTTATCTCTTCCTTCTTCTTTTTTTGTATTTTCTTGCTTCACAATTTTGTTGTTTCGCTTTTCCTTCCTTAGTTCCTTTGTCTTCACTTTCTTTTTCTTCTCCCTCTTCTTTTCTTTTCTCTGCTAATTCTCCTTTTCCTTCTCCTTTCCCTTTCATGTACACCCTCTGGACCCACCGAAGAGGCGATGCTTCTGGCATTTTGCTTCAGCTCGGTGGGACGACCTGAGGATGTACTTTTCCGATATCCCGTGGAATGATTATTGCTTCCAGGATAGAGACCCCTCTGTGTGTGCTCAGCGCATCACAGAGGTGATTGTCTCTGGAATGGAGGCATACATTCCTCGTTCTTTCTCTACTCCTCAAGCTAAAAAGCCTTGGTTTAATCACACTTGTTCTCGTGCTGTCAATGATAGAGAGGCAGCTCACAAAAGGTACCAGAGCCTTCAAACTAATGCTAATTATGAACTTTACATTTCTGCCCGAAATCGTGCCAAATCTATTCTCCGACTAACCAAAAATTCTTTCATTAATAGAAAATGCCAAAACCTTGCTTTCTCTAACTCTTCCCGTGACTTCTGGCATCTAGCCAAAAACATCTCCTCCAACTTCACTTCTTCATCTTTCCTTCCACTCTTCAGTCCTGACGGCAACACTGCCGTCTCATCTATCTCTAAGGCTGAACTCTTCTCTCAAACTTTTTCTAAAAACTCCACTCTGGACGATTCTGGGCATATTCCTCCTACTCATCCCCCCTCTGACTCCTTTATGCCTGTTATAAAGATTCTTCAAAATGATTTTTTCTATGGCCTCTCTGGCTTCAATCCTCAGAAGGCTTATGGACCTGATGGAGTGCCTCCTATTGTCCTTAAAAACTGTGCCTCCGTGCTGTCACCCTGCCTGGTCAAACTCTTTCGCCTCTGCCTGTCAACATCTACCTTTCCTTCTTGCTGGAAGTATGCCTTCATACAGCCTGTGCCTAAGAAGGGTGACCGCTCCAATCCCTCAAACTACCGTCCTATAGCTTTACTTTCTTGTCTATCTAAAGCTTTTGAATCAATCCTTAACCGGAAGATTCAAAAGCACCTTTCCACTTCTGACCTTCTATCTGATCGCTAGTATGGGTTCCGCAAGGGGCGTTCTACTGGTGATCTCCTGGCCTTCTTAACTGACTCATGGTCATCCTCTCTTAGCCGTTTCGGTGAAACCTTTGCGATTGCGCTGGACATATCAAAAGCTTTTGATAGGGTCTGGCACAAATCTTTGCTTTCTAAGCTACCCTCCTACGGTTTCTATCCTTCTCTCTGTACCTTTATCTCCAGCTTCCTTTCGTACCGTTCTATTTCTGCCGTGGTAGACGGTCACTGTTCTTCCCCTAAATCTATTAACAGTGGTGTCCCACAGGGTTCTGTCCTATCTCCCACTCTTTTTCTGTTGTTCATTGATGATCTTCTTTCCAAAACGAACTGTCCTATCCATTCTTACGCCGATGATTCCACTCTGCATTACTCAACTTCTTTTAATAGAAGACCCACCCTTCAGGAACTTAACGACTCAAGGCTGGAGGCTGCAGAACGCTTAGCCTCAGACCTTACTATTATTTCCGATTGGGGCAAGAGGAACCTGGTGTCCTTCAACGCCTCAAAAACACAGTTTCTCCACCTATCCACTCGACACAATCTTCCAAACAACTATCCCCTATTCTTTGACAACACCCAGCTATCACCTTCCTCAACACTAAACATCCTCGGTCTATCCTTAACTCAAAATCTCAACTGGAAACTTCATATCTCATCTCTTACTAAATCATCTTCCTCGAGGCTGGGCGTTCTGTACCGTCTCCGCCAGTTCTTCTCCCCTGCACAGTTGCTGTCCATATACAGGGGCCTTGTCCGCCCTCGTATGGAGTATGCATCTCATGTGTGGGGGGGGCTCCACTGACACAGCTCTTCTGGACAGAGTGGAGGCTAAGGCTCTTCGTCTCATCAGCTCTCCTCCTCATACTGATAGTCTTCTACCTCTTAAATTCCGCCGCAATGTTGCCTCTCTTTCTATCTTCTATCGATATTTCCACGCTGACTGCTCTTCTGAACTTGCTAACTTCATCTGGAACAATCTTCCTTCATCTGTATTTCCTCCTGCCTACGACTTGAACTCTTTCAAGAGGAGGGTATCAGGACATCTCCCGTATTTGATCTTGTTTTCGGCCACTTCTTTTGTTTCTTTTTTAGGAGCAGCGAGTAGCGGGCTTTTTTTTTATTATTGTTTTCTTTTTTTATGTGCCCTTGAGCTGCCTCCTTTGTTGTAAAAAAAAAAAAAAAATGCACTTCCTATCATTCCTTCATGCACTTCCTTTTTCTCTTGCCTCTTTACCCTCTACCACCACCACCACCACCACCACTGCCAGCACCACCATCACCACAACCACCACCACCACCACCACAACTACTACTATCATCAGTCTCTCCACAGGTGTCCCGGCGAGCGTCCAAGCGAAGAGGTCATGGCCAGCCCCCGCCCCCACCCCCTGAACCCCGCCCCGCCGTCAGGAGGAACACACGCCACGCCTTCCCAGGCAGCCACTCCGTCAGCAGCTCCGCCCGAGCCGCTTGCGTTCGACATCCGCGCCTCCTGGAACGTGATAGCGCAGGTGGGCGGGACGGCGACGCTGAGGTGCCGCATCACGAACCTCAGGGACTAGACAGTGAGTGGGGACGAAATGGGGGAGGGGGAATGAGTAAGGGGGGATGTAGGGGAGAGGTGGGAGGAGGGGCCTTGGGGGGTGGGGGGAGTGAGTGGATGATGATGATGATGATGATGATGATGATGATGGTGTTTTACTTTCTTTTGGTCTCCTTTTCTTCCTTTTTTATTATGTTTGCTATATTTTCCACCTCTTTAATTTAGCCTCCCCCGTTAGCGTTTGTCACAAGCGCCTCCCATGTTTACTCTCTCTGTTTCTGTCTCGCTCTCGTGCTCTCGTGCTCTCGTGCTCTCGCTCTCTCGCTCTCGCTCCCTTGCTCTCTTGCTCTCTTGCTCTCTCTCTCGCTCTCTTGCTCTCTTTCTCGCTCTCTTGCTCTCTCTCTCTCTCTCTCTCTCTCTCTCTCTCTCTCTCTCTCTCTCTCTCTCTCTCTCTCTCTCTCTCTCTCTCTCTCTGTCTATCTATTTATTTATCTATTCATGCACCTTTTTTAAGTCTCCAAACTATACCAACATTTCAACTTTCTCTTTGCCATTTCCGTGACGTTCTGTGAGAGCTAAAGTAATTACGATTGTTTCTACTTTTCTTTTGATCAGTTTCCGGGCATAAAAGAACATTAATCCATCAGCTCATCTTCCCAGCGCCTGTTTTTTATTTATACATAATTTTTAAGCGTCAAACTCTATACATGTACTTCAACACCTAAAATTAGCGGACCTTTATAAGTGTCAAACTTTATACATATACTTTATCATCTAAAATTAGCGTACCTATAAAAGTGTCAAACCTTATACATATACTTTATCATCTAAAATTAGCGGACCTTTATAAGTGTCAAACCTTATACATAAACTTTAACATCTAAAATTAGCGGACCTATATAAGTGTCAAACTTTATACATATACTTTAACATAAAAATTTAGCGGGCCTATATAAGTGTCAAACTTTATACATAGATTTCAACATCTAAAATTAGCAGACCTTTATAAGTGTCAAACTTCATACATATACTTTGTCATCTAATATTAGCGTACCTTTAAAAGTGTCAACCTTTATACATATACTTTATCATCTAAAATTAGCGTACCTTTAAAAGTGTCCAACTTTATACATATACTTCAACATCTAAAATTAGCGGACCTTTTTAAGCGTTAAACTTTAAACATATACTTCAACATCTAAAATTAGCGGACCTTTATAAGTGTCAAACTTTATACATATACTTCAACATCTAAAATTAGCGGACCTTTATAAGTGTCAAACTTTATACATATACTTTAACATCTAAAATTAGCGGACCTTTATAAGCGTCAAACTTTATACATATACTTCAACATCTAAAATTAGCGGACCTTTTTAAGCGTCAAACCTTATACATATACTTTAACATCTAAAATTAGCGGACCTTTTTAAGCGTCAAACTTTATACATATACTTCAACATCTAAAATTAGCGGACCTTCTTTTAAGCGTCAAACTATATACAAATACATCAACATCTAAAATTAGCGGACCTTTTTAAGCGCCAAACTTTATACATATACTTCAACATCTAGGCTTAGAGGAACTTTTTTTCCTATTAGCTGCTTCCTTCGCTGAAAAAAAATCCATTTCCATTTTGTGACATTGCGTAAGAGGTAAAACTATTACATTATTTTTCTACTTTGTTCTAATTAGTTCCCAGGCATAAAGGAAAATTCCCCCGTCAGTTTATCTTCCCTAACGCCTCATCTTTATCTATACCCCTTTTTAAAGTGTCAAAAATCATACCAATATTTCAACCTCCTCTTTCCGGTCCTCTCGTGACACTGTGCACGTAGGAGGTAAAGTTATCATATTTTTCTACTTTGTTATAATTAGTTTCCGAGCATAAATGAAAATTCCCTCGTCAGTGTATTTTCCCAAGTGCATATTATTTATCAACTTTTATTTTCACTCCTTTTTTTTACTAGGCTTCAAAATCTACACCCGTATCTCAACATTCTCTCTCCTATTTGCGTGTCATTCTGCAAGAGGTGAAGACATCAGATTATTTTTCTACTTTTTTTCTAATTTGTTTCCGGCATAAAAGAAAATTTCCAGCAGTTGGGTAGGCGGTGGCTGAGTGGTTAGCGTGTGGGGATAGCATTTATCACACCATGGGCAACGTCGATTCGAATCCCCACGCCACCACCTGGGATTTTTCAGTCACCGCCGAGTGGCCTAAGACTACCCACATGCTGTCCTGAAGACCACCCATCGACCCGGACTCTAGAAGAAACCGTCCAGTGAATCAAGAATGAGTTCAGAGGGGCAGCATGAGCCAAGCATATCTGGCGCCATTATAAAAAAATTGCCTGCGCCATGACGGGTTTGGGCCGACCACCAGCTAGGCCCCTGAAGAAAGCTTACAGGCGGTATAGGCTGAGATGTAAAAAAAAAAATCTATTTTCCCATCGCCTGTTGTTTACTATGCATCACTTTTTGAGCCGCTGTGCTCCAAGGTAATATTACTTCTGTACTTTTTCTCATCAGTTCCCGGGCATAAAAGAACATTCCCCCGTCAGTGTATTTCCCCAAGTGCATGTTATTTATTTACTTTTATTTTCAAGCCTTTTTTTTTTTACTAGGCGTCAAAATCTACGCCCGCATCTCAACATTCTCTTTCCTATTTTCGTGTCATTTTGCAGGAGGTAAATAAAGTCATCACACTATTTTTCTACTTTTTTTTTGTAATTTGTTTCCGATATAAAAGAAAATTTCCCCGTCACTTTATTTTCCTGTTATTTAATATAATATATAATATAATAATATAATAATAATATAATAATACAATAATATAATAATAATAATAATAATAATAATAATAATAATAATAATAATAATAATAATAATAATAATAATAATAATAAATGTTATATAATATAATATTCATCGCTTTTTGGTCAATTGTGTTCCAAGGTAAGCTTATTATTATTCTACTTTTTTTCATCAGTTCCCGGGCATAAAAGAACATTCCCTCTTTCAATCTACATTTATAGGCGCCTATGGTATTCGAAGGTCAAATTTATACCAATATTTCAATGTCCATTTTTTTTGTTTTGTTTTGTTTTCGTGACGCGATTTTATATTTTTACTTTTTTTCTCATCAGTTTCCAGGCATGAAAAAAAAAAAAAAAATCCCCCGTCGCTCTATTTTCCCGTCGCCTGTTATTCGCTATTCATCACTTTTAGGGCCATTGTGTTCGAGGGAAAGTTATTATTTTTGAACTTTTTTATAACTAGTTCCCGGGCAAAAACTAACTAACTAAATAAATAGAATATAACCCCCCCCCCCCCTCCCGGCCAGTTTATCTTCCCAGCGCCTGATATTCATGCATACACTTATCTTCCATGAGTCATAATTTATAGCAATATTTCAATCTTCCCTTCCCCGTATCGTAAGATGTAAGAGGCAAAGTTATCATATATATTTCAACTTTTTTTTCTTTTATCAGCTTTTGGGCATAAGATAAAATTATCGGCCACTCAAACTTTTTTAACATTCTTCAGAGCCATATGATTTTCTGGAGTAACGGCGCGTGGTAACTGTTCGGGGGTTTGTTCGGTTAGGTAAAGGTTACGGCATCTTCAAACACATGGTAGCCAGAGACTTATGGTACAAATCAACAAAGGATGACCTCCCTTTGTTATATAGGAAGTCTCATTAGTAAGGAAGCATATATGAATTTTTTGAGTCTAGACCTAAAGAAACTGTTTGAAGATTTGTTAGGTTAGGTTAGGTTAGCTATATCTTGCATCAGGTTCTTTAAAAATCGCATTGGCATCTTAATTCAAACACATGGTAGCCAGAGACTTATGGTACAAATCAACAAAAAATGACAGCACTTTGTTATATAGGAAGTCTCATTAGTAAGGAGGCATATATGAACTTTCTGAGTGAAGACCTTTAGAAACTGTTTGAGGTTTTGTTAGGTTAGGTTAGGTTAGGTTAGCTCTTTCTTGCATCAGGTTCCTTAAAAATCGCATAACTAAAACCAGTAAATTACAGAGTTAGGAAAAGGTTTGGTTCGCGTTAATGTGAACAAAACTAACAAAATAACAAATAAATCAGCCTTTTTACATCACGTTCCTCCAAAATCGTGTAATTCAAAAGAGGTAATACATACTTAGCGTTAATGTGAACAAAATGCGTAAAATAACAAATGAATTATTTTTTTAAACATCGAGGGTATCCATACTTTAGGTTGGTCTTCTTAGACACTTCCGCCGCTCACATCAGCTATTTCCAACGGCCAAGAGAAAGATCGACTGGGTTTTAATGAGTGTTGTTTACCGTCAAACCACCACCAGTGTCATAAAACGACACCTGGAAATGCCCAAAGCACTTATGAAACCCTTGTCAAACATGTGAGCTTGGGAGCCGAAATGTCTTAGAATATGATTCTGAATCTCTTTGTACAACTACGCCATGCCAGTCACTTAGCAATCAGGGAAGGCAGGTAATTAAGTCCGGCGAGTCAGTAAGTCAATAGCCGATCAGCCTGACGGTCAGTTCGTTAAGCGTCAGCCTCCACCGAGCATCTTAGTCAGGAGGGCGAGGGGCGAGATGACGCAAGCTTATGAAAGGACGAAGGGATTCAACAAGGGGAGGGAAGGACACGAAGTAATTAGATAAAGTTTGTAAATGGATGAAGGGCCTTAATGAGGGTGACGTTGACAAGATGAGGGGAGGACACGTAGTAATGAGTTCACGTCTGTAAATGGATGAAGGGCTCTAACAGTTATAAATGAACGAAGGGCTTCAATGAGGGTGACTTTGACAAGAGGAGGGAAGGACGCGTAGTAATGAGTTTAAGTTTGTAAATGGACGAGGGGCTCTAATAAGGGTGATGGTAGAGAGGTTTATCAAAACCAAAGGACAGATGGACTCGTAGTAATGAGCTCGTATGTAAATGGATGTAGGGCTCTAATAAGGGTGATGGTACCGAGGTTTAGCAGTAGAGGGCAGGACTCGTAGTAATGAGTTCACGTTGAGTATATTCAGACAGAACAGTGACAGAGGCCAGAATGGGTACACTAACAGAGTGGTGGTGGCGTGGAACAGTCTTGTCAGTCTTATGGTGAGTGCCAATACGATAGACACCTTTAAGAATCAAGAAGAAAAAAAATAGTATGAGATTGAAAGGGAAGAAAGAAAGGAAAAGGAAGAAAGAAAAGAAAGAAAGAAGAAAGAAAAAGAAGAAAGAAAAGAAGAGAAGAAAAAAAAGGGAAAAAGAATAAGAGAAGAATGGAGAAATGAAAGACGAAAGGGAAATAGGAAATGAATGAATGAATGAATGAAGGAATGAATGAAGGAAGGAATATAAGAAGGAAGGGATATATGAAGGAAGGAAGGAAGGAAGGAAGGGATATATGAAGGAAGGAAGGAAGGGATATATGAAGGAAGGAAGGAAGGAAGGAAGGAAGGCAGGAAGGGATATATGAAGGAAGGAAGGAAGGAAGGAAGGTAGGCAGGAAGGGATATATGAAGGAAGGAAGGAAGGAAAGAAGAAAGGAAGGAAGGAAGAAAGGAAGGAAGGAAGAAATGAAGGAAGGAAGGAAGGAAGGTTAGGTTTATTAATGTATACTACCACTACGACTACGAGCAAGACTACAGACTAATACTACCACTGCCTTCTTGCAGACTCCTATGTTTCTGAGGTCATTTTTTGTGATTTATTACACGCAGACAATCAAATAAACGGAGTCACATAAATTCAGTCATACCGGAAATCAGTCAAAATGTCACTCGAGTCATTAGTGAGTGAGTGAGTGAGTGAGTGAGTGAGTCTTCGATCTCACACTCCCAACCTCCCTCACTCCCTTCCTTCCTTCCTTCCTTCCTTCCTTCCTTCCTTCCTTCCTTCCTTCCTTCTCTATTTTTTTTCTTATTTCTTTTTGTTTTTCTTTCTTCCTCCCTTTCTCCTTTCTCACTTTTGATTCTCTCTCGTCTCTCGTCTCTCTCTCTCTCTCTCTCTCTCTCTCTCTCTCTCTCTCTCTCTCTCTCTCTCTCTCTCTCTCTCTCTCTCTCTCTCTCTCTATCTATCTCTCACCGCAGCCCACACCCTCCCTAACCTGTTTATATTGACGAAAACTACCAAAAATCACACAAATGAGGGCCGCGGCGAGGACGAAGGGAGCGCCGAAGGGACAGGAAGGGAACATGGGAAGCAAGGAGCAGGAAGGAGACGGAAATGAATAGGAATGGTCGCAGATAAGACGTAATAAAGGGAAACGTAAGAACAGGAGCAGGAATGAGAGGGAAATAAGTACAAGTGGTCTAAAATGAGGAAACATGAATGGAAAGGAAGGGAAATGGATAAACAAGAGCAGGAATGAGAGGGAAGTGATTATGAATGGTCGTAAATGATGTATGGGTAATTTGATTCATGTGTGGGTGTTTTGATGATTGGGTTGGTAAGTGAATGGCTGGCTTGAAGGGTGAGTGTTTGTGGTGGATGTGGGGGTGGATGAATGCATGCAAGGGTGGAATATGAACAGTCGTAGATGAGGAGAAATTAATGGAAATGAGGGAAAATGAACGAAAATGAGAAAAAAATGAATGAAAAGGAGCGAGAATGAACAAAGATGAAGGGAGGACTAAACCTTTTTGATAACTAGAAACGTTTTGTCGCCTCTCCGTGTGGAGCCAATAGCGACATAATTATTCCTGTTGTCATCTGTTTTCCCTCTCCTTCCGTTCTTTTCTTGAGCTACATCTCCCTTATAAACTTTTCAATAGCTCCTAACAGCCCTTTCTTGCCTTCTCCTTCTTTCACCTGTATTACGCTAACCTGCTTCCCTCTCTCACTTATAAAACGTTGCTCTTCTTTCTTTCCCTCTTCCTTTCATTTGTAAAACACTTCCTATAACTTTTTTCAATAGCCCTAACACAGCCCTTACTTGCCCCTCTTTCACCTGCAATATGCTAACCTTCTTCCCTCCTTCTCTTTTCTTCTTTCTTTTCCTTTCTTTATCTTCTTCTTCCTTTCTAATACACATCCTATAACTATTCAATAGCCCCCAACACAGCCCTGCTTGCCTCCTCCTTCTTTCACCTGTAATACGCTAACCTTCTGCCTCTTTCTCTTTTCTTCTTTCCTTTCCTTTCTTTACCTTCTTCTTCTTTTCTAATAAACATCCAATAACCTTTCAATAGTCTCCAATGCGGCCCTTTCTTCCCCCTTCTCCTTTCACCTGTAATTTGCTAAGCTTCTCCCCTCTTTCACTTATAAAACGCTTTCCTTCTCTTCTTTCTTTTCCTTTCTTTATCTTCTTCTTCCTTTCTAATACACTTCCTATAACTTTTCAATAGCCCCCAACACAGCCCTTTCTTCCCCCCCTTCTCCTTTCACGAGTAATTCGCTAATCTTCTCCCATCTTTCACATTTAAAACGCCTTCCTTCTCTTCTTTCTTTCCCTTTCCTCACCTTCTTCTTCCTTTCTTTTCACCTATAATAATCTTCCCTTTCCGCCTTTTCTCACCTGTTTACGGGCGCCTCTTTCCCCTTCCTCTGTGGCCATCTTCCCTCCACCTTCCCCCCTGCTCACTTGGTGGTGGGGAGTCGTGCTGGTCGGTGAGTGTGCGGAGGGGGTGAGAAGGGGATGAAGAGGGGCTGTAGGTGGTGATCAAGAGGGGTTATCGAAGTGGTGGAGAGTGGCGGCGAAGGAAGGGGTGAGGGAGGCTGGAGGAGATGAATAAATATGCAAGTAAACCACAAATAAAATCACCAAGATAGCAACGTAAGCGACACTAAGACGAGGAAAGCCACCAGTGAAGGACGGAAGAAAACTAACAAAAGGAACAAGTGAGACGGTAATGCGGGAACTGAGGAAGGGGAAGGTGGTGGAGAGGGACGGCTACGGGTTATTAATGAAGGGGTTAAGAGGGGGTAGGCAGTGAAGGGGTAAGAAGGGGTTATGGAAGGGGTGAAACATAAGGGTGGTAATGGTGGTGGTGGAGTGGAGGTGAGAACTGGTGTATACGAAGATGGTGGTGGTGTGAAGGGTTTGGGAAAGGTATGAAGGCCCACGTGATTGCAAGTGAGTAAAGGTGTTGATGAGGATGGTGGAGGTGGTGGTGGTGGTGGGGAAGGGTGGGGAAAGAAGGTGGTGGTGGTAGTGGGGAAGGGTGGGGAAAGAAGGTGGTGGTGTGTGTGGGGGATGGTGGTGGGGAGGGTTTTGAATGGAGCTGGTGAATACAGGTGGTGATGAAGGTGGGGGAGAAGGTAAACGCGAGTAGTGGTGGTGGTGGTGGTGGTGGTGAGGGTTACGGGGAAGGGCTTGGGTAGAAAATCTTAACAGTGAGGCCGTGAATTAGTTGAAGGCAAGTAGCTACGTTGTTAAAAAAATTAGAGAGTTTGTATGAAAATAACCACACAAGACGGGATAAAAGGATAAAAGGTTGAAGATGCCGGTGAACTCTTGCATTAGGAAGTTGGACAGAAAAGAGATGGACTTGCCGATAAAGTTTTCGTAGTTAACAAGTTTCACAGCGCAGTTTGCATGAAAATAGTGACACAATACGACAAAAGACAGACGAAGACAGGCCAGTTCAAAGTTTACCACCAGCGAAAATGATGAAGGAATAATGCAGGTTAAGTCTTGCATTAGGAAGATGGACAGCATAGGAATGGGCTTGGGGAAAAGTCATGGTAATTGGCATGCATAAAGGAGCAGCTGACATGGAAATAGTGATAGAAGATAGAGGGGAAGCAACGTTGAGGAAGAACTTTATAAGGTAGAAGAGAGTTAGTAAAAGAAAATTTACAAGGAATGGGGAGAAAGGAAAGAATATATTGTCAAAATTCTTCTGTTTGTGTGTTTGTGAATAGTATATGAACGAGGAATGTTACTAATCTCTCTCTCTCTCTCAGGTGACCAACCAACAGTCATCGACCAAGACAACGGTCTTCTTCCTTCTCTTCACCTACCCCTCCTCTTCCTCCTTTTCCTCCTCCTCCTCCTCCCATGCCTCCTTCCCTCCCTCTCGTCAAATCTCGTCCTCCTCCTCCAAACCAATTGATATTCACTTTCAATTTTCCCTAATCTTGTTTGCTTCTCCTCCTCCTCCTCCTCCACTTTCTTTCGTCTTTTACACTTTTTTTTACCAATCTTCTCTTCCTCCTCTTCCCGCTCCACCGCCTCTTCCTCTTCCTCTTCCTCCTGTCCTCTCTCCTCTCTCCCCTTACCCTTTCATCCTTTTCCCCTTATTGTCTTTCTCTCCCCCGCATTCCTCAGTAGCTGAGTGGCTAGCGTGCCGGCGCTGCGTCTAGAAGGAAGCGGGTTCGCGTCCTGCCCGCCGCATCAGCTGGGATTTTTCAGTCACCGCCGAGTGGCCTAAGACTATCCATGCGCATGCTGTCCCGAGGACCAGCAATCAACCCGGACTTTAGATTCTCTCTCTAAAGAGAGGCTCAGAGATGAGCGCAGCATAAACCAAACAAGATGGCACCACTATAAACACCTGCCTGCGCCATAACAGGCTGTGTCCGACCACCAGAACCCACCGAGAAAGCTTACCAGCGCCAGTAGCATTAGCAGTAGCACTGGTAGAGATAGTCACACTGTTAAGCTGCCGGTAATACAGTGTTTGCACTTGATCACGTGTTTGTCTGTGTTGGCGAACGAATACATTTTTACACTCTACACAAGAATGATTTTGTTTCCTTGCTCACTCAGGTCACCTTCCTGAATCCCTTCTCTAACGTTCCCTTTCTCATTTTGGTCCAAGAACCGTCATACTCAACTTGGCTTATTAATATTCTTGCATCATTATTATTACTTTACATTGTCTTCTAAGTTTCATTGTCATTATTTTCCATTCAGTAATTTTCATTATCTCCTATTTCTTATCATCACTTGTAGACGCAGTATATGTTTGATGCGCCGGTAAAACTAGAGTAGTATAACAATATGAGATACCTAGGAAAAGTTATTAATCTCGCGGGAGCAATATTGGAGGCGCGTAGTGATTCTCCATATTTACCGCGACGGCCAACCAATACGGCAGTGCGTTGTGAGGACACAAGGTACTTCAGATTCCAGCAAGGCGTCCCTCGCAGTGAGACGGCGGACCTCTGGCACAACACCCAAAGGTAGAGTGTGTGGTCAGGCTGTTCAAGGGCTTGTAGTGAGAGGATGAAACACTGAAGATACTTGTAACCTCGGGCACTGTCTGGCGTGGCGTGGCAGAAGACAGACTAACTGGAGTGATATTCTTAGGCGTAAAGTTCTGATAAGCTTCACTCACCTGCAAGAAGTTGGTAGCGTCCAGGTGGAGGGAAGGATTCAGGGAGGCAGTGGGGAGTGAGTGTCCCGCGGCCGTGGTGCGAGGCAGCGGGCCGGTGCTCGCTGGCCCGCTGTGTCACGCCTCGGGGTCGGTGAAGCCGCAGCGGGGAAGGGAAGAGGGACTCGTCTGTTTAGTTCACTCGGTGTGCACTGAAAGAGGCATAATACTCATCACAGAAACAGAAGCAGGGATAGGTAGGAAGAAAGACTTACTTCACACGAAAAAAATCACAATAGATAATCAAATTTGGAAAACGGGTTAAAACTATGACAGTAACATAGCAAAGTTCAATGAACAGACTTAAAGTATAAAAAAATAACAAAGACTATAAAGGACACACACACACACACACACACACACACACACACTTGCCAGATGATGTGTATATTTTTTTGGGGGGTGGGGGTGGGGGGGGAAGACGGAACACTCCTCCTCCTCCTCCTCCTCCTCCTCCTCCCTATTCTATATCATTCCTTCCTCCAATCACTCCCCCTTCCTCCTTTTATTCTTCCTGCTTAGTTTCTCCTCTTTTCATCCTGTACTCCTCCTCCTTCCTACTATTCCTTCCTTCCCTCTTTTCTTCCTTCCCCTCCCCCGCCTCCACTTCCCCCCTTGAGTCACCTGTGTTCACCTCCACTTCCCTCCTTCCTCACCGTCTCCTCCACCTCCCCCTCCCTTCTCCTCCTCACTCTCGCTTCCTCTTCTTCACTCTGCCTTCCTTTCTTCCTGTTCCCTTCTTTCTCATTCTGCCTATCTCTCCTCTTCCTCCTCCTTTTTTCTTCCTTCTTACCTCTTTATCTTCCTTCCTTTTCCTCTTCCTCCCCCTCTTCCTTCTCTATCCTTCTCCCTTCACGATCAAGATTAGACTGACCGACACACACACACACACACACACACACACCAGGTCAGTGCTTTGCTAGTGATTAGAGTCCTTTCGTTCGAAGCCTCGTTGAGTCGAACTTGTCAACTTTTTTCTTATCTTTGTAATTAATCTTGATCTATTAAATTGAGAGAGAGAGAGAGAGAGAGAGAGAGAGAGAGAGAGAGAGAGAGAGAGAGAGAGAGAGAGACTTTCCTCCTCTGCCTGGCAGCGGTGATACACGACCATTACGTGATTGTCTCTGATTACCTGTTAATCTCTCTCTCTCTCTCTCTCTCTCTCTCTGTACATTGTTTTTTTTTTATATATTCCTGATCCGCGGTGCAGTGCTTAGCGTCCCTGACAGCAAATCCGCGGGCCTGGGTTCGAATCCCGGCCTGGGCAATCGACGTGCATCCAACCCAGCTGTTCATCCTTCCTCTCGGGCTGGTCGATGAATGGGTCCCTGGGGAAACCCGAGGAAGGTGAACTGTGGTAACCCGGACGTCAGGCTGGCCCTGTGTCGGGTTAAGGCAAAGAGACTATATACGAAGAGATAGTGGTATGTAGTAATTCCTCGGGCGTGCGGAAGTAGCGCCATCTATTGCAGCCCACCAAACACGTCACCTTTCAGGGGTAGCTTTACTATTTTTGAAGTACCTGCCACAGCATCCTATCCAGCCTTTACTTATTTTTTTTCATTATTGTAAAATGACTTACTAATGGGGTAACGAAAATATATTTGTTCTTAAATTTTATTAGGTATTATCTACACTATATCAATTTGTTATTTTAGGAAAAATATGGTGTGGAAAGCATTTGCTAATATATATATATATATATATATATATATATATATATATATATATATATATATATATATATATATATATATATATATATATATATATATATATATATATTGTTGTGCTACAAGCGTCCATGGGCATCTAGAAGGCTCCGGGAGGAACGAGCAGGGCAGGGAACAAGGCGAGCCGTCACGCGCCCGCATACAGACGCCAGGCAGGAAGTGTTGCCAACTCGCATATATTTTTGCTACATGTTCTTGTATGATCTAAAATATACTGTAACATTCTAGACTGTACTGTTCTGGATATATATAGGAGAAGAGGGCGAGAAGGCCCATTCCCAGTCATAGTAAGCTAGTGGTAGAAGAGTCAGAGTGAAGTGTACTACTAAGGAATATATATATATATATATATATATATATATATATATATATATATATATATATATATATATATATATATATATATATATATATATATATATATATATATATATATATATATATATATATATATATATATATATATATATATATATATATATATATATATATATATATATATATATATATATATATATATATATATATATATATATATATATATATATATATATATATATATATATATATATATATATATATATATATATATATATATATATATATATATATGTGTGTGTGTGTGTGTGTGTGAGTGTGTCAAATATACAAGTGCATACAACATTCTATGCATGCTAGATTACTATAATGCCTTTGCAACTGTGGTAACCCGGATGTCACACTGGTCATCTGTCCCAGGGTAATGGGTTCCCTAACCACACCACAGGCTCAAGGGCCAATGTTACAGAGATGAGCACCGAGGCCACGCGCTGCTACAGCGTATGCCCCCAACCGTAGCTTTACCTTTTGCAAAATGCTCTTAGCTAAGTAAAAATATCATACTAACTGTACAAATGCCAGATAATGGCAAGCATTGCATACTGCTTGACAGGGCAGAGAACAAAAGCTTCTAAGCATTACAACTGAAATAAACAATGGGAGACACTCAAAGCTTGTTAACTGAACATGACCAGATTTATAACAGGCAAAACCAACAATGGTGCGTTATATACAATGAAAACTGTATAAAAATGTTGCAAGGCACATCAGTATAAGAGCAAAGCATCATAAAACATGCTGAAATACATGATGGAGGACATCAAGAAGGTAACACATGAGTTGTCTTAAATGGAATGCAATAACTTGGTGGTACTTGGAGACAGACGAGCCTGGAGGTGAAAATGGGATGTAGGACACGGTATGATCTCACAATTAAGCTCTGACCTTGGTGTCAGGGTCATGAAGATATTAAGCTCAGTAGGCACAACTATGCAACGGAGGCACATATGATAAAAGCAAATGAGACAAAATAAGGCAACTCATAGTGTAAGAAGATAGCAGGAAAGTTATGCTGCAGTATGTGACACACCAAATTACAGGGCAGAGATTAATATGTATTTCATAGGCTACATCGGTAAACATGTAGCATTTATTGGAGGAACCACACATTAAAGTTGGATGTAATAAAATATATGTTTTTAGCACACATTAAAGTTGGATGTAATAAAATCATTTGATATGAAACTCCTTGAACTGGCCATCCAAACAAACCACTCTCTGTCCACCCCCCCCTCCTCAAAAAAGCATTATTTTTCACAAGGTTTATGAGGCATTAGTCAAGAATATCAACTTCCATCACATTTTGTCAAAAAAAAAAAAAAAATCATACCTATGTGATTATGTATATCATATAAAGCAGAAAAAAACATTGCATGCTGTAATACAAACAAGATTACTCCTGGAAGCCACATTAATGATGCCAGACACGTGATGATAGACACTTAGTGTGATGAAATTACATGCTGTATTTCACATTATGAAACCAAGCCAAGTGTCACTGCAGCACATATTGGGTAAGGCAGACACCAAAAGCTTGTTAGCTGAACAAGATTAAACATAACAGGCAAAATCCACAATAAAGCATTGCATACTGTTGGGTAGGGAAGAGAACAAATGCTTCCAAGCATTACACCTGAACAAGATCTGATTTATAACAGGCAAAACCAACAATGGTGCATTACATGCGATATCTGGCAGGGGATTCCTTGCATTGAGTGGAGTGGAGGCTAAGGCTCTTCGTCTCATCAGCTCTCCTCCTCATACTGATAGTCTTCTACCTCTTAAATTCCGCCGCAATGTTGCCTCTCTTTCTATCTTCTATTGATATTTCCACGCTGACTGCTCTTCTGAACTTGCTAACTGCATGCCTCTCCCCCTCCCGCGGCCCCGCTTCACTCGACTTTCTACTCATGCTCATCCCTATACTGTCCAAACCCCTTATGCAAGAGTTAACCAGCATCTTCACTCTTTCATCCCTCATGCTGGTAAACTCTGGAACAATCTTCCTTCATCTGTATTTCCTCCTGCCTACGACTTGAACTCTTTCAAGAGGAGGGTATCAGGACATCTCTCCTTTCGTATTTGACCTTGCTTTCGGCTACCTCTTTTGTTTCTTTTTTAGGAGCAGCGAGTAGCGGGCTTTTTTTATTATTATTGTTTTCTCTTTTTTTTTGTGCCCTTGAGCTGCCTCCTTTGTTGCAAAAAAAAAAAAAAAATTACAACTGGAAAGTGGCAGACACCCAAAGCTTGTTAACTGAACAAGATCTGATTTATAACAGGCAAAACCAACAATGGTGCATTACATGTGATATCTGGCAAGGAAGATAAATGATTCCTTGCATTACAACTGGAAAGTGGCAGACACCCAAAGCTTCTTAATTGAACAAGATCTGTTTTATAACAAGCAAGCCCAACAATGGTGCATTACTTGCAATATTTGGCAAAGTATATGGAAAAAAATTCTTGGCGTAACAAGAGTAATACTAAATAATGGAAAATCCCACAAAGTTTTTCTTCTTTTGACAAAGCCTGTGCTCTTTGCTGCAGGGCTGTCAGAGTCTGTTTGCTCCAGCCAACATGTACTGAAATACCCCTGAGTCATGAGTGAAGTGTTGAAACTGAAGGCAAGTGAAATACTGTGCTCAGAAATCTATTAGCATTTGGACTTTGATAGTATAAGGCCAGAGCAAACCTCCTCTCTTGTAACCCATATCTCCTACTAGGCTTAGATCTTGGCATCTTGCAGCATGTTGAACCTGACCTCAGAAAAAAATCCATCCCTATTGGATCTAAAAAATTGCTGGCTCTGGGCAAAAACTGCCCAGGAGTTGTAACAGCCTGGGGTTTGAGCTGCCTTGCCTCCCGGCGCAGACGGCAGACTGTTGTGTGCAGCAATTTTCACTTTTCTTGTCTGAAAATATATGAAAGAATATTTAATCACAATTAATCACAATTCTAAATAATAAAATATGTGCATGTAATTGCATTATGTTTAATGCTATAAGGACAGTGAATCTAAGTGTAACGGTCCGAATGTGAGTGAACGAGAATGTGAGTAAGTCAGTGAGTAACAGATTGAGTAAGTGTAAGCGAGTGCATGAATGAACGAGAGAATGTGAGTAAGTCGGTGAGTGACAGAGTGAGTAAATGTGAGCAAGTGGGAGCGTGAGTGAGTGAGAGTGAATGGGTAGCTGAGGAATGTAAGTGCGTAAAAGGCTAAGAGAAGATAACACGGCGAGCGAATGAGCGAATATATGAACGAGTTACTGAAATCCCTCATCTCAAAGCCTCGAACCCCTCCAAGAAACCAATAACTAGTTAGTTAGGTAGGGTTTGATTGTAATGCCGAGAGGGAGTCAGGTGAAGAAGGGGGAGGAGCTTAGAGAGGAGCAGAGGCGAGAAGGCGAGGGCAAGGAGACCCACGAGTCAGCGAGGAGACAAGCACCACTGCAGCAAACCAGAAGCTTGAGAGAAGTGAGGAGACAAGCACCACTGCAGCAAACCAGAAGCTTGAGAGAAGTGAGGAGACAAGCACCACTGCAGCAAACCAGAAGCTTGAGAGGAGAGAGGAGACAAGCACCACTGCAGCAAGCCACAAGCTTGAGAGACGCGAGGAGACGAACACTCCAACAGCAAGGAAAGGCAGCGAGAAAACACCGAGAAGCGGGCTGGTCAGAGAGGTGTCCATCTCTCCACTCAGCCCCCGACCTACACACCACCCACGGGCTGCTGTGTGAGGCGGGCTAGTCAGGAGACGAGCAGCAGGAAGCAAAGAAAGGCAGCGAGTTGGAGTTGAGTGAGAGAGGTGTCCATCTCTCCACTCAGCCCCCCCCGAAAAACCACCCACGGTCTGCGGGGTGAGACTGACTACAGGATGGGAACTTGTATGGCGGGGTAACCTGCCCCTCGACTGTCCTGGGGGCCGAAATACGACTGCCCCAAGCTGCTCCCTACATCAAAGGGCGCCCGCCTCTTCACACCACCCGAGCCGCTCCATCTCCACATCAAGCGGCGCCCCTCTGTCCATCACCAGGACCGCCCATTCCCATCGTGGACGTCCCCTGCCGAGCCCGACACTCACGCCAGCTCCTCCTTCTCCGCATCCAGCAACTAGAGCTAAGCATTCTGTGTATTCCCCAAATCTCCCTTGTGCCGGTAGCTAGCTAGATTAGAGGCCTACAGCCTGTCAGTCATTTTTTTGTCTTATTTTTATTAATACTCCGCTAACCTTTGCAAAAGGAAACCAAATACATATTTATATATAACCTTACTGAGTGTTATCATTTGGAGCCTGTTTTGCTGCTCATTTGAGATTACTGAACCATACACACATCCCCCCCCCCCCCCCATAGTACATTATCACCATCCAGTTTCTTAATGCTGTCTCAAAGTGGTTCCCACGGAAATCCTCCCACCTTCCATAATTAACCACAAGTAACGCCCTTCTGGTCACAAACTTCGGAACGAGTGTTCACTTGTCCTGAGGCCTTAACATCCGGGACCAGCGCTCGACGACTACCACGCTACCACATACCATCATAACCCTAGTGATCGTTAATTAAGGGATGTAGCTTTATTTATTTATTATTTTTTTCTTTTGCACGCTACATAAGCATTGACATTATGTCTGCACGCCAGCTTCGATGGAAGGCTTCACTTAGATTGCCTGACAAGAGTAATATTTTCAGGAGATGGGGGGGAGGATACAACTGGAGACTCTTGACAGATATAATGTCAAGATCTACAAGTACCCATTTACCATATATATCTTTGATGTTCAGTCCATACTAAAACATTTGTCAATGTGTTGCCACACTAAAAATCTAAAAATTCCCTGTTTCTGCAATGTTAGTCATACCTAAACCCTGCTAAACCATCCAAGTGAATCAAGAATGAGTTCCGGGCGGCAGCATGAGCCAATACTAAATGGCACCACTATAAAAAAGTTGCCTGCATCATGACGGGCCTGGACCGACCGCCAGGCCCCTGAAGAAAACCTACCGGCGCTATAGGCAGGTGGGGGAAAAAAAAAAGGATCACATCAGAAGAATGGACAAAGGTTTGTAAGTGGCACTTCAAGGTTATGCTACCTCTTCAAAGATTGGCCAGTCATGGTTTAAAGTGGAACAGGATAAACAAGAAACAGGCAGGTATCTGTGGACACTACTGTTACCATCAATTGCCAGCCTATGGCAAAATTTGAACCTATGCTATCAAAAACATAAGACCCATGTGCTGATCACTCGACTAATCGTAACGGTACTACAGCCATAGAAATATAATAAAGTTTAAATATATCATTCAAAATGTCAACCTTTTTACATACCTTTTTTTAAGATATGAAGCCTACTGGTGTAACAGTTAAATATTGAACTCAAGTTGTATGCAGAGATGTGAGGTATGTTATTAAGCTGTAATGTTTCCAACACATTAGTTGTGATTAAAGCAACATGGAATAGTAACTAAAGAGGATAAATTATCACTGAGAACAAGAGGTTCCTTACTATATTGTGGTGAGCTTGATGGCCGAGTCGAGTTTCCTTCAACGCCATCAAGTTCACACCCTGTTGAGAGGCAATTTTTTAATCAGAGTGAAAAATGGATGCAAATGGTCACTAAAATTAGTTATTATACTTGGTGTCACAAATTCGGGCAAATAATTTAGGTAAGGACTCCTGGACTTGGCGTCACTGATGAGGTAAATGATCTCGTGCACTCATTGGGCTATAATACATGCATTGTTATAATGTGTATTATTGTCTTGTTACTATATATTACCTACTGATAATGGAAATACATGTCAGGATTAATCATCAAATACAAGGAAAAGAGAATCATGTATGGAAATTGTGAACTTTTAAGTTCACGTAACAAACAAGGTTTATTATACACAAAAAGGTTGGATACTTCAGATGTAAAAGATTTTTGGATATAACATCACCCCCTTCCTCCATATTGGTTCTTTAAAGCGGGTTGACTACAGCTGATTATTATTTGCGGCAGGTTTAATGACACTTTTTTTTAGTGCAAAGCATCTGGAAATCAATGATCATTATAAGGAATACTTCTCATGAGTATCTACTAAAACTTGACAACTTGGAAGGATGCACCATCAGACTGTAAAGGATAGATATTTTATAAGACATAGGTACATTGGTGGATCCAAGGGGGGGCCCAGGGGACCCGGGCCCACCCAATGGTCCTGAGTGATACAGGAAAACTAGCTCAAAAGCGCGCTGCGGCTAAAACAATGCTTTAGCACAAAGTCCAGGCCGTTATACCCATTGATTTAGGTCACTCCACCAGTTTTTCAAGACCAGGACTGCCGAGAATGGCTAATCAGTAATGCTAATGCTCCTTCCACCCGCAAAAAGTCTGACGTCCCCCCCCAAAACTAATTTCCTGGATCTGCACCCAAAGACATACCGTAACATGGTTCAGTGATCATGGACAAAAAAAAAATGTAAAGACAATCAATATCCAATCATTTCAGGATACATAAATCAGCATCCATATGAAGGAATTCTACAACTTAAAGGTGATGTTGAACAGGGCATGTGTTAAGTGACTTGCACAGTCTATTTTGTGAAGTCATAATTAGATTAATAACACAACAATCAACAAACACTAGATGAAGTATTCATACCAAAATCAGTACATGGAGCTGGTGCACTGCAATGGGGAGCACATTCCTGCAGCTCACCAAGAGGGTTGGATGCTGCCATGTACTTCAGGGGGTGGCTAAATGTCTTCACCCTTGGCCTCTTTCTTGGACTCTCCCCTTCAGCTACCACATTCTCTTGGATGATATCGGACGTGTTCGGATCTGTTGGGATGTGGTTCTGTTAGATGTGGAATAACATACGACAGTGGAACATGGAAGGAAAGAGTATGTCCACACGGTAAAATACAGAGACGAGGATTGCACTGCATTAGTTGAGTGATTACAAGATGTAAATTGAAATTCTTTGGATACTGAAAGGATGTACGGGGACAACTGGGTGAGAAGGGAGAGAGATGCAGATTTTTATGTTATATAGCTAGTTACAACAATGAAGACCTAGGGCATACACATTCAGAAAGACCACAATTAGGCTGCTAGACAGAAAAGCACTAGATGTCAAAGTGCCAGGACAATGAAGGAAGATAATAATAAGAAAAGCAATAATAATTAATGAGTATAAATATATTTCTGATATTTTTGTTTATCTTAATACTAGTATTGGAATTTTCAGACACTAAGAATATAATAAATAAATATTGATAAATTAGTGAAAATAAATACATTACTTGTACTAATACTACCACTAACAATATTAACAACACTGCACCTAATAGACTGAGCAATAAACTG
This sequence comes from Eriocheir sinensis, assembly GCF_024679095.1. Taxonomy (NCBI): domain Eukaryota; kingdom Metazoa; phylum Arthropoda; class Malacostraca; order Decapoda; family Varunidae; genus Eriocheir; species Eriocheir sinensis. The sequence continues at coordinate 8,084,306 of NC_066527.1, forward strand.
AGTCTGATATATAACCATAATTAAACTGTCTCTGTCTGAGTGTTATGTGGAGCTTGTTCCATGCACTGTAATAGGAATGGCATAGATGCTTGCAGGTTGCTGAGATACTTACAGTCACCAGCCACTTGTAGATGTGACACCAAAATGTGTTGGAAGCATTGGCGGCCAACTTCTATTTATTTAATTATTATTTTCTTTAAACAAAGGAGACAGCTCAAGGGCAACAAAGCGTACTAGAAAAAAAAGCCCTGCTACTCACCACTCCCAAACAGACAAAAGTTGAGTCTTGATACACTCTTCTTGAAGGTCAAATTATAGGCAGAAGGAAATGCAGACGATGGAAGGCTGTTCCAGAGTTTATCAGTGTAAGGGATGAAAGAGTGGAGATGCTGGTTAACTTTTGCATAAGATGTTTGGCAAGATAGAACATGCAGTAATTGACTTAAGTTAGAAAAGTATAGATTTAGGAGGGAAATGGGCAGGCATTGGTTTAGTAATAGGGTGGTGGGGGAATGGAATAGACTCAGCAATCACATTGTGAGTGCAGGGACGATAGCTTGTTTTAAGAGTAGACTGGATAGCTACATGGACGAGGATGACAGGTGGTAATGGGGAGGAATCTGGAGCTGTTGTGTGTAGGCCATTCGGCCTCTTGCCACGGGAGGAGGGGAGGCATGCAGTTAGCAAGTTCAAAATAGCAGTCAGCGTGAAAATGATTAGAATTTCGACATTGTCATTATTTATATATAGATATATATATATATATATATATATATATATATATATATATATATATATATATATATATATATATATATATATATATATATATCACTTTCTCCGGCTGGCATCCTTCCGTAATAAATGTAGCTTCACACCAGGCTGTGTCCTCTTTATCACCACAAAGAGACATGATTTGAAACTCCGGCTGGCAAACGTGGCGGCCGCGGCGGTGTTTTGATTTTTGAACGAGGCAGCGTTGCAATCGGAGCAGAGAAAGATATTGCTGCGAATATCGGTATAATAAACAGTATAAGTTAGACCGAGATAATTATATTCACCCACTCTTTCCCCCTACAAACCAATGATTCAATGTAAATCATTACTGATGGAAGTCAGCGTGGATGCTAAAACAATGAGTTTGGAAGAAAAACATGATTACATAGTTTTTAAAGAACAGCAGTAGGGCTACAACCTTGGTTCATTCCAGTATGTATACAGAAAGGTTAAACACATAAAACACATCTAACCACTGGTAGCCTCCCACAAATGCAGAGAAAGTAATATAATTGCGGTATAATAATATAACAATAATAGTATTACTCATGACATGCAGTCAGGCTATATCTACCTAGTAAATATATATATATATATATATATATATATATATCTATATATATATATATATATATATATATATATATATATATATATATATATATATATATATATAGTACTGTTCATTTTAATATTTATCTACCTTTATTTTTTTTTTTAAATGGGAAATAACCAGACTGAAGAAAAAAGTAGCAACATTTGCTGCTTGATCCCATGTAGCAACACTGCTGATTGATTCTGGGTGTTGGGTGGGCCTGAATGGGGGGGGGGGGGGGGTCTCTGGGATGTAAACAAAGCTGCTCCTGCGCCATCTGTTGCAACCGACATACACCACCACCCGCCCACGGTCTCCTATAGAGGCCCCCTCTCCTGTTCTATAGTCTCCTTGGGTTAAGGGTTCCCTCCCACCACAGGCTCAAAGGGCCAACGTGACGGAGATGAGCACCGCCGCCACGCGCAGCTATGGCGTGTGCTCCCACCTTTACTGAATGGAAGGGTAACAGTCTATCCCTTCAGGCGAGTCGATGAAGTACAGACATCCGTTTATAGACAGACAGACAGACGAGCAAGATTCAACTCGGGCCTAGTAGCCATCTGCCACTGGAAGGAACAACAATCCCACAGAAGTGTTTGGAAAGGGAAGCAAGGAGAGAGAGAAGAAATGAAAGAAAGAAGGCAAGGATAAGGAAAGGAAGAAAGTAAAGTGTAAAGAAAGGAGGGAAGGAGAATAGGAACACAAAGATATACAAAGGAAGAACAAACAACAGCAGACCTGCTGGTCCTTACGAGGCTGTTTGTGACAAGCTACACTAACTATCTAATCAAAGGTGGAGGATGAAGGACAGCAAAGGCGAAGGCTCCTCCCCACCCCCACATCCCCAACGAAAAAGAACCATGCAGCATGGAAAAACTGCATGGAATTTACGTAGGAAAGAGGAAAGAACTACCATTACTGCTACCACTAACCGGGCGATAAAAACGGACAAGGACACCAGTATTCGAAAGAACTTAACGTTATTACGACAATGAGTAATATTTTAGTTGCTGGTTGGATTCAAAATACTTGTCTAATCTATTCTTGAAGGCCGTAACTGTGGTACTATCAACGACATCACAGGGTAGAGAGTTCCAAACATTAACAACTCGATTGAAGAAGAAGTGTTTAGCTTCGTGCGACGATAATTTTTTACCACTTATCTTCAAATTGTGATTTCTTCTTGTTCTATTTGATCGATCAATTGTAAAGTAATCTTCCGCATTAGTATCACTGAATCCTTTAAACATTTTAAACACTTCGATTAGATCGCCTCGCATTCTTCGTTTTGATAGGCTGAATAAATTTACTTCTTTAAGCCTTTGTTCATATGATAAATTTCTCAACCAAGGAATCATCTTTGTTACTCTTCGTTGAACCCGTTCCAACTTTTTTATGTCTTTTCTGTAATAGGGAGACCAAAATTGTACACAGTACTCTAGATGGGGTCGAACCAACGAATTATACAGTTTTAATATTACTTTTTCCGATTTATTATTAAAGACTCGTCCGATGAAGCCAACCAATTTGTTTGCAGTTTTAACTACCTCTGAACAATGCTGACCGGGCTTTAAATCGCTTGATATAGTGATTCCAAGATCCTTTTCTTTACTTACTGCAGAAAGTTGTTGGCCATTCATTACGTACCGAACGCGATTGTTATTTTTTCCGATGTGCAACACTTTACATTTGTCAACGTTAAATTTCATTTGCCATTGATTGGCCCAACGAGCAAGTCGATCTAGATCTGATTGTAATGCTTCTTCGTCGAGTGTCGTAGTTACCTTACTAGCGACTTTTGTGTCATCAGCAAATTTTGATATTTTGAAAGTGAGCCCATCATCGATATCATTGACATAAATCAAGAAGAGCATGGGGCCAAGCACTGATCCTTGAGGTACGCCGCTTCTGACATCGAAGGAGGAGGAAGAAGAGGACGAGAAGGAGGAAAAAAAAGATTAAAAACAGGAAAAAGGATGAGAAAAAAATTAAAATGGAGAAAAGTCTGAAGAAGAAGTAAAAGAAGAAGAAGAAGAAGAAGAAGGAGGAGAAGGAGGAGAAGGAGGCGGAGAAGGAGGAGAAGGAGGAGAGGGAAAACTCGTATTGACCACACATCATCTTGCCGAGAGGAGAGAGAGCGGGAAATTGAAGGTGAGGTGATGTAGGTCAAGAAAGAGGAGGGGGAGGAGGAGGAGAAGGAGGAAAAGAAGGAGGAGGAGGAGGAAGAAGAGGAGGAGGAGGAGGAGGAGGAGGAGGAGGAGTACAAAGGAAAAGCAAACAGCAACAGACCTCTTGGTCCTAACAAGGCTGTTTTTTGTTGCTACCATCTACTCTAATCTACGAGTCAGAGACACAGGACAGCAGAGGCGAAGGCTCCTCCCCTCCCACCAGTCCCTCCAGCCGAGGCTGGCAGGAAAAGGAACAATACCATGTAGTATTGAAAAACTACAATGGAATTTTAGTTGGACAGAAGGAAGATCATATACGACGACTAAGCTAACATTACTTTCTGTTAGACCGGAGCAAAATAGCGGATGTTCGGGTTAGCTTCTAAATATTTGTCTAGTCGGTTTTTGAACGTGCAAATAGTTTCGCTTTCGACGACGTTTTGAGGGAGACCATTCCATACATTGATGACACGGTTGAAGCAGAAGTGTTTTGACTCATTTGAGTTGAAACGCTTCCTCGTTATTTTGTATCCATTGTTTCTTGTTACACTTGATTGAGAGACTGTAAAGTAATCATGAACATTAACGTTATCGAATCGCTTGAAAATTTTAAACACTTCGATAAGGTCACCTCTTAGCCTGCGCTTTGAAAAGCTGAATAAGTTCAGTTCTTTAAGTCTGTCTTCGTACGGTTTGTTTCGCAGTCTAGGGATCATTTTAGTAGCTCGACGCTGCACCCTTTCGAGTTTATCTATATCTTTTCTGTAATAGGGAGACCAAAACTGAACGCAATACTCAAGATGTGGGCGAACTAACGAATTGTAGTGTCAATATTACTTTTTCTGATTTGTGTTCAAATGTACGACCAATAAATCCGATCAGTTTGTTGGCAGTTTTTACTACTTCTGTACAATGTTGACTCTGTTTAAGATCGTTCGAAATTAATACTCCAAGATCTTTTTCTTTGCTGGCTTCAGAAAGTCGCACTCCGTTAATTTGACAATGAATCCGATCGTTGTTGATTCCGATATGCATAACCTTGCACTTTTCAATATTGAAATTCATTTGCCATGTTCATGCCCAACTACTCAAACGTTCGAGATCAGCTTGGAAGTGTTCTTTATCCGTTGTCGTAGTGACTCTGCTGGCTATTTTTGTGTCGTCGGCAAATTTCGATATTTTACACGATAGCTCCTCGTCAATGTCATTTACGTACACTATAAACAGAACAGGTCCCAATACCGACCACTGTGGAACACCGCTTTTGACATCTCGCCAGTCAGATGATATACCATTCATAACAACTCTTTGTTTACGGTCGGTAAGCCAGTCTTCGAGCCACTTATGAATGTTACCAGTTATACCGTGAGCTTGCAATTTACTAAGGAGGCGGTTGTGAGGGACTTTGTCAAATGCTTTCTGAAAGTCCAAATATACAATGTCTACTGATTCACTTTCATCGTGCACATTAAAGATGTAGTTGAAGAAATCGAGAAGGTTAGTCAAACAGGAACGTTTGTTTCGAAAATCATGTTGCGAATCCTTGATTAGTCTGTTATCTTAAAAAAAAAAAAAACTTTACCATTTTTCCGCAAATGATCGTCTCCAAAATTTTGCACACGATTGACGTTAGACTGATCGGTCGATAATTACCTGGTTGTGACGTGTCGCCTTTTTTAAAGATAGGAGTTACGTTAGCGAGTTTCCATTCTAGTGGTACTTTTCCTGTGTTTAGCGACTTTGAGAATATACTCAAGAGGGGCTTGCTGATCTGATGTTTTGCCTCTTTAAGAATACGCGGGGATATTTTATCTGGGCCGGGCATTTTGTTTACTTTAATATTATCGATACTTTGTACTATATCACTTTCTACAATGTCGCTAATACTACTCAAAGATGTGTCATCAATACATTTAGGGGGTTCCGGTTGCCTTTCGGATATGATTTCTTCTGTAAAAACGGAGGCATAAAAAATCATTCAACATGATGTGGCGCACCTCGGCACCTCGGGAGGCTGACACAGCGGAGCAACGACTCCTTCCATCAAAACAGTGGCCGGAATGCTGCACACAACTACCCAAACAACCGCCACTCACAGCACCGCCAGCACAACTCAAGCAGTTACGTCTCGCCGAGGTACGAAACAAGGCAATTCTATGAAGGACAGACAAATCCAGGCACCAACTCCCGCAGCAGAAGTCGTGTCAAGAGAGGCGCCAAGCCGAGTGATGGTAATTTTCTGTGAGCACCGGGCGAGTACACAGAGTCGTGATCAAACTCAAATGTTCAGCGACGTACAGTTGACGTAACATTGCGGGTACATTTCTCAATACCCGCTGAACAGTAACTGTCGTTGATTGGTGATAACAATGACTGAGGAGTGCCAAGAAGCACCACAAACACACTGAGAGGAACGGCTCGCCAGCTGACTACAATCACCATGCAGAAGAACACATCCATTGGAACGGTGGCACCTTCTACGGAACAAATTGTTCAAGAGTGTCGCATCTGTAGGAAGTGATTCGATGCATGTGTGTGATTACATTTCTTATCTTATATTTCAAATGAAAAAATAGAAAATATTCTTCATTTACCCTCCCCTGTTCTTCCCTGTCTTTTTCCTCCCTTTCTTACCTCTCAATACTTCTCCCTCCTCCCCTTACCATCACCTACCTTCCTTTTCCCTTTTCTCTTTTCTTTCTTTATTTTTATTTTTCCTTCGTCACTTTTTTTCGCTTTCCCTGTTTCTCCCTCGTCCCTTTCTCTCTCCATTACCTTCACTTTCCCCTTCCCTTTATCCCTTAGTCGCCCCTTTCCTACGTTTGACTGCCTCCCTTCCCTTCCCCTCTCCTCCCCTCACCCTAACCTTTTCTCCCCTTATTTCCCTTTCCCTCTCCACTTCACTTCACCCCTCACCACCTCTCCCTTCCCATACCTTTCCTTATCTTCTCCCCAATCCTTCCTCCCCCTTTCCCTACCCCTTCCTCTCACTTCTTCCTTCGCCACCTCTTCCCAGTGTTCGGTGGAGCCAAGGCGGCACACGACGAGGATAAACCATCCCGGAAGAGTACAACGTTGATAACAGCATTGATAGAGGAGGAGGAGGAGGAGGACGAGAAAGAGGAGGAACGTGAAAGGGACAAAGAGAGAGGAAAATGAAAGAGGAAAATATATGGTTATGGTAGGAAAGGAGAGAGAGAGAGAGAGAGAGAGAGACACACACACACACACACACACACACACACACACACACACACACGAGTACAATAGCTTAGAAGAAAATACACTTGATATCCTCCAACTCGTTTTCCTCCTCTTCCTCCTCCTCCTCCTCCACAACAGGCTTTCTGCTGCCTGCTAGTCCATGTTTCCCCCTCCTCCTCCTCCTCCTTCTCCTCCAGGGCATATAATTGTGTGGGGAAGATAATTTGTACGTACACGAACAAATGTGCTGTGTGTGTGTGTGTGTGTGTGTGTGTGTGTGTGTGTGTGTGTGTGTGTGTGTGTGTGTGTGTGTGTGTGTGTGTGTGTGTGTGTGTGTGTGTGTGTGTGTGTGTGTGTGTGTGTGAGAATTTTTAATGGGGCCTCCATCCGGAAGGGAGTTACGATGGGAACAATTGGTTAGATTGTTCGCATTGCAATTCATCGGCCCCTGCCGGAACGCCGATGACTGTGGCCCTCAACCATATCTTTTAATATATTATAGATAAATACTACATAAAACACAGGAATTATACATAATAAATAACATAATAAAAGTCGAGTTGGATCTTAGATTAAGTCAGATGTGGGGCGCTGCTGGCATAGCGCTGCTGCGTTCCCGCGGATCACTGTGTGTGTGTGTGTGTGTGTGTGTGTGTGTGTGTGTAGACTGTTTACCTTCCTGGAAAGACATATTAAAGAGGGGAAGGAAGACGAAGATTTGAAGGAGGAGGAGGAGGAGGAGGAGGAGGAGGTATAGTTAATCTCTCTCTCTCTCTCTCTCTCTCTCTCTCTCTCTCTCTCTCTCTCTCTCTCTCTCTCTCTCTCTCTCTCTCTCTCTCTCTCTCTCTCTCTCTCTCTCTCTCTCTCTCTCTCTCTCTCTCTCTCTCTCTCTCTCTCTCTCTCCTTCCTCTTCTTCCTTTCCCTACTCATTCATTCCCTTCCTTTTCATATCCTTTCCTTTTATTTACTTCTTTTTCCTTCCCATTTCCTTCTCTCCGTTCCTCTCTGTTTCTTTCCTCTTCCTTCCTATTCCTCTCAATATACATTTTACGATACGATATAATTTTCATATATATTTTCTTTTTTTCCCTCTCCCATTTATCTCTCTTTCCCTTTCTCAGGATTATCGCATCCGTTCTTTATTAATGTGTTTCTTACTATTTTATTTTATTTCCCTTTCCTTATGCATCATTTTCCTTTCTTTTCCTTTTCTTTTTTTCCCCACCCTTTCCCTTCCTTTCCCTCCCCTTCTCTTCTCTTCCTCATCCCTTCTGTTCCCTTCACTTCCCCACCCATCCCATCCCTCCCCTTTCCTTCTCTTCTTTTCCCTTCCCTTCCTTTCTCTTCCTTATCCCTTCCGTTCCCTTCACTTCCCCACCCATCCCATCCCTCCCCTTTCCTTCTCTTCTTTTCCCTTCCCTTCCCTTCTCTTCCTTATCCCTTCCGTTTCCTTCACCTCCCCGCCCATCCCATCCCTCCCTTTCCTTCCCTTCCTCTCCCTTCCCTTTCCTTCTCTTCCTTATCCTTTTCGTTCCCTTCACCTCTCCATCCATGCCATCCCTCTCCTTTCCTTCTCTTTCTTTCCCTTCCCTTCCCTTCTCTTCCTTATCCCTTTCGTTCCCTTCACTTCCCCACCCATCCCATCCCTCCCCTTTCCCTCCCTTTCTTTTCCTAACCTTCCTTTCTCATCCTATCACTAACCATCCCTTCCTATCCCATTCCATCCCTCCCCTTCTCTTCCTTTTCCTAACCATCCCTTCCTTCTTTCTTCCTCCCCTCACTTCCATCGCTAGCCATCCCTTCCTTTTCCCTTCCCTTCCCATCCCTTCCTTTCCCTTCTCCCTTCCTTTCCCTTCCCCACTTCTCATGTCCATCTCTTACGATATTAATTACAAGTCCTCAATAATTACTGCTTTTTTTTTTTACGTAGCCGAGGTGCGTGACGTCATTCATTAACCTCGTGTGGATGCGCGTGGCCCGAGAGGTGGAAGGGAAAGCCTTCAGAAAACCTTACTATGTGTGTCACCTGAAGACAGGTGTGTACTGTGTAGGTGGGTCTCTCTGTCTGTCTCTTTGTCTGTCTATATGTCCGTCCGCTTGTCTGTCTTTTTTGTCTCGATCCGTCTTTTCCTCTATCTGTCTGCCTGTCCGTCCGAGCGTGTGTCTGTCGTTTTCTGTCTGTCTGTGTGTCAGTCCGCGTGTCTGTCTCTCTTTCTGTCTGTCTATTCGCTTGTTTGTCTGTCGTTTCGTTTTCGTCTCGGTTTCGGTGTGTATCCGTTAATATGTCTTTCTTTCTCTGTCTGTCTCTCGGTGGTCGAGTGGTCAGCGTGGGTGCGTGGTGAGCCAGAGGACCGAGGTTCGAGTCCCACCAATGCACGCTGACAATTTTCAAGCCATCGCCATGCTGCCCAGGTGTTTAATCAACCCTAACTTCAGCGACTTCGGTCAAGAGATGCACCGGGGGGCAGCATGGGCCAGGCAGGAGTCATGCATCACGGCAGCCACTATGAATGAAATTCGCCGGCGCCACTAACAGTGGTGGTGGTGGTGATGGTGGTGGTGTGGTGGTGGTGGAGGGGGTGTAGTAGTGGTGGTGGTGGTGGTGTAGTATTGGTGGTGGTGATGATGATGGTGGTGGTGGTGATGATGGTGGTGGTGGTGATGATGTGGTGTGGTGGTGGATATGATGTAGTAGTGGTGGTGGTGATGATGGTGGTGGTGGTGGTGACAGTATCTATATTGGTTTAGAGAAAGACATACTGAGACACACATACATACACACATACATACACCTTACATAACCTTACATAACAGACCGAATTGGGTATCAGGTCACCTCTTCGCCGCTTGAGGCCACGCTCTTGCGTCTCCATGGCAACGGCGACGCTTTACTCTTTGCTTTCTATTTTTTTTTTTTAGTTTCGGTGTCGGCTACCCCCTCAACACGTATGTGAAGCACTATTTTAAGACCAGAAGTAGAAATATCCACACCTTCAGAAATAATACCCACCTAACATCAAATTAAAATATACTAGACTAGAGATTTTAGAAAGCAAAACAGCCACGAGCGAAATTTTCAAAAACATATCACGTTGCCTACTGGACTGGACTCCGGCGTTCACGAGGTACACACACTCAAAAAGTATCGTTACAGTGGGTCCGCTCTGCTGGGGGGAGCAGGACAGGACCCCCGTAAGGGAGGGATAGAGAGGAAGGGAGACACTGAGATACCAGATATCATCATAATATTAAGGAAGTGTTTGAGTGCCACTTGTTGAAGCTTTACATTCACAAATTATAAAACCGTAATGTTCATATGATATACACAACAGCGGTGGACAGAAGTATTCCTCCATGTCAAAGACAAAAACATCAACCATCAACGCATGTCAGATATAGTTCAGTTCATAATGTGCCATCCTGGAACTAATGCTTCCACTGAACGTGTCTTTTCTCTTATGAACAAGCTGTGGGCATCTGAAAAAAAACAACAACTTCAAATTGCAACTCTAAAAGCAGTGTTGGTAAGAAAGATAAAGTGTAACAATAACGCAATATGTTTATCATAATATTGTCTCCCAATTGGACGAAATTTTAAATGTGTGTAATAAATATGTGTGTGAAGTGTTAAAGCATAATTTCATCACCCAAACACGACAATATTATAGTGATACATACAACACAGATCAAGTCACTTCGACTAAGACTCCACCTGTGTGTTTCATGAAGCGTTACCGTGCCACCTCAAATTCTACTGCTTCATCTACGAGTCCCGCTCACTTGGTTCAGGCAAGTGAAGCCACACCCAACACACGCAGTGGTACCATCATGAGTAGCCCGTTCTCAATGGCTTCGTCCTTGGTGTCAGCTTGTATCGTGCTGAATGTGTAACGACGGGCCCGCGCACATTCGGCATCCAGTGATCATATTTACCACACATAGCCGCAATCCTTTAAACCTACGAGCAAGGGGTAATATGTCTTTTTTCCCGGCCAACAAGCACCGTGTGTGAACATTTGGCTTCGTGGTGCGAGTTCACCAGGAGTAGTAGCTACCGTCCCTTTCGCTTTCCTTATCAAACCATTGCCTCTGTCCCTTCCCTTCCCGTCCCTTTCCTTTCCTTTCCTTCCTTCCTTTCCATATCGCTCCTTTCCACTATCTTTCCCTTCTCTTCCTTTCCTCTCCTTTCCCTTCCCTTCCCCTCCTTTCTCTTTTCTTCCGTTAGTCATCTTTTCCCTTTTCACAAATTTCCTTCTCGTCGCTTTCTTTCCCTATCCTTTACTTCCTTTTCCCCACCATTCTTTAACAGTTTCCCGGGTGGCCGCGCGTGGCGCTGCGTGCACAGCCATGCCGTACATTCCTTCACCTCTGCAGTGCCTTGTAAACGGGGCAGCATTGAACACTTATATAGATGGAATTCCAATAATACTTTCCCTTCGCTCATAATTCTCCCCACGTCCATTATTTTTATCTTCCCCTCCCAGTTAGTCTCAACACGTATGAACATTGTGCTTCTGTTGTACTGCCCTTCATATTCCCTTCCTCTTTCTCATTTTCCCATCTTCACTTTCCTTCCTTTCTCTCCATCCCTTTCCCTCGGTATGCGGGTGAAGTGTTTTCACCTCAGGGAGCTAGACGTCCCTGCCGTGCATAGTCTCAGGTCACCATTGGACAAGGTGTAATACCTGATCTGTCTCCCGTGCCAGGGTCACGGTGAAGCCTCTGGGCAGCAGCAGTGGTGGATTGGACTGCAGGCAGAGGATCTCTTTATGAGACAATGGCTGGAGTTCCAGGGTCCTAGTCAGCTGGACCGTGCCTAATTATTTAGGCCTGCGGTGTAGAGGAGTGTGGCGACCTCTACACTAAAAAGCCTCCCTGGGAACCAGTTGTCGGTGTGAGCTTCCCGTCCCTCCTTCTATCGACGGTACTCCCATCCCTATTCTGCATAACAGCTGGTTCTTGTTTTCTCCTGAAAGAGATGTCTTCCGTGGGCCATTTGAGGTTGTACCTCCCGGCTTCTAGGTGGAGTTCTGAGGGTTTTTCTTATACTCAAGGAATATTTCAGCTTTTTGGTCTCTCAGGAAGGGTGTCTGATACTCTCTAGAGTTGGTGGAGAACACCTGGTGACAGGTGCCACTGGCCAGGCCTCGAAAGGGTCGCAGAGCTGGGTTAGACGTTTCGGAAAGTGGGAATGAACTGCTGGTTCCTCTCCTCCCTTGCCAGCTCTGCTCTGAGTGACTACGCCGGCCCCGTTCTATGGGACAAAACTTCGAGGACAATAGCTGAAAAGCGCCGGGTTGTGAAAGTTTCTCTCGTGACCGAGGCTCAGGACATGTGATTGGTCTTTGAGGCGTTTTCAAGACCCTGTGGGAGCGAGCTCCCAGTGTTGGAGGCATCTAACACAGCAGCATTTAATTTCCATGCACAATTTTTATCCAATTCAATTTATGGTCACACTTTAAGTTATTTCGAAAGCGCTTTTAATATTTGCCCAAACTGTTAACTCGCTTAAATTTCTAACAATGCCTTTGAACCTTGAGTGTGACGTCTGTCCCGAACGATTTGCAGCTCAGTACTTCCAGCTGAGTAGAACTTGCCGCCTCTGCGTTCAAAGATTACAACTTCAGAAGGCTGTGACTGAATGGAAAGTCAAGCATAATGATCTCGAAAAGAAATTCGAAGCCCTTCAGGAATTTGTTGCAAGTAATGTGGCAGTGACTCCACCATCGATGGTGGAGAGGCCCTCCACCGAGACTGTGCCCTCTCCAGACGAATCTCCTGCTTCACGGGAGGACGTGTTACCTGCCTCACAGGTTGACTCCCAGCCTGCCTCACAGGCTAACCCCCAGCCTGCCTCACAGGACAACCGCCAGCCTGCCTCACAGGCTGACCCCCAGCCTGCCTCACAGGCTAACCCCCAGCCTGCTTCACAGGCTAACCCCCAGCCTGCTTCACAGGCTAACTCCCAGCCTGCCTCAAAGGACAACTTCCAGCCTGCCCCACTTTACGCTTCTCTTCCCGCTTCACAGGATGTCGGGTTCCAGCCTGTAAGGAATGGAGCCAAACCGAAGCAGGCAACCAAGGATTTACTGACCCTCACTACCTTCAATATGTTCCAGGTGCTGGCAGACACCATGGAGGATGAGTTCGAGACTCGCCTAGTTGGGGACTCCATGGTGCGTGGCCAGCTGGTTGAGTTCTGTGGTCGTTCATCAAACGGCCGCAGAAAACGTTACTGTTATCTAGGTGCCAGATTGGACGACATCAGCGCAGCGTGCAATGATGCCACGAGAAATGCCGACCGAAACACCCTCTTTGTCATTCACGCGGGGACAAATGACGTAAAGACAACCCGTTCTGAGGAACTGCTTGAGAAATACCGCCGCATGATCAAGCAGTATAAACGTAAAACGGATGCCAGTAACATCATAATCTCAGGAATCCTCCCGAGGGTCGGTGCCAAATCTTGCTATTACAGTAAGGCCTTCAGCACAAACAACAGACTTCAGTCCCTTTGCTCACAAGAAAACGTCCAGTTCGCTAACTTGTGGAACAGTTTTTACTACGATTCAGACTTGTTCCTTGCTGATGGCATCCACTGAAACCCTGTTGGAGCAGCCCGTTTCGGGAGGCTGCTCTGTGACCAAGTGGCTCTTCGAAAGCCAAAAAACGCGGAGGCGAGAACACCAGCAGCTCCACCGTAAGGGAGCAATCAACCCGCGAAACCCCCGACTCGAATCACATTAAAGCTTGCTATGTACGTAAACGCTCGTAGCCTACGTAACAAATTTGAAGACTTAGAAGTCCTCACAGCTATAAATCATTATCACATCATCGGAGTCACAGAATCTTGGATAGACACTTCAAATAGAGATTTCATTGCGGAATATAGATTACCGGGTTATACCATCTCTAGTCATGAAAGAGAGAACAGACAGGGTGGAGGCATTATCTTTTATATCCACAACTCTCTCCATCCAGTATCCTTGAAAACATATATTATAACCAATGTAGACACAGTCTTCATTGAAATTTAAAAAAAAATCTCGTAAAATAGTAATTGGACTTATCTACAGACCGCCAAGGCAGACTCTTGATATCGACCACGCATTAAGTGAATTATTATTAGAAACAAGTAACAGTTGCGAGGCAGTAATTGTTGGGGACTTTAACTTGCCTGTGAAAAGATGGACCGTTGAACTGTCGTACTGGGCTCGACCTGTACACAAATTTACTAGAAAGTGATTTACATCAACACGTTCAGGAACCAACTCGGGAAAATAATATACTTGACCTTATCTTTTCAATGACAGCTGATCTAGCTAACGAAGTAAATGTTGGTCCAATTTTTAGTTCTAGCGATCACCGAACAATCACATTCAGCATCAATATGAAAGAAAGTAAAGTAACTCCTAGTAAAGAAAAGGTGCCTGATTATCAGAGAGCGAATTTCGTAAGACTCCGATCAATTCTAAATAATTCTGACTGGACTGAAATCTCGGCGGAAACAGATATTGGTAAATCTTGGGGGGCATTCACCACAATATTGAGCAATGCCATAAGCATATGCGTACCCTATCGTAACAGACGTTCAGCTTTTAAGAAGAAACCCAAATGGTGGAATAACGAAATTCAAAATAGCCTATCTCCTAAAAAAAAAAACGCGTATACAGTAGATACATATCAACTCAGAGTGAGGCTGACAAACTAGATTTGGACAGAATTCGCCGCGAAACCAAGAAATTAATAAAGCGAAGCAAGAAAAATCTTGAATATACATAGCGGAAACGAGTAAATCTAATCTTAAAGATATTGTTAGCTATGTAAATAATAAAAGGTCACTCACTTGTGGTATTGGACCGCTTGCTAATGAAAATGGTAACCACACGAACGATGAAAATGAAATGGCTACAATTCTAAATAACTTTTTCGCATCCGTGTTTACCGACGAATATTGTTTATCTCCTCAACCGCCGGAGGTTAGAAGGACCGAAAAGATGTTAAGTGGCGTGCTCATCGTAGAAAGTGACATTTTACGCACAATTGAAAAGATTAAAGTAAGCAAAGCTCCTGGTCCAGACAAAATTACCCCTAGGGTCTTAAAAGAAATCAAACATCAAATTTGTAAACCGCTCTCCATCATATTCAATAAATCTTGAACAGCTGGAAAAGTTCCGTCGGATTGGAAACTAGCAAATGTCACACCAATTTTCAAAAATGGGGACAAGTCTCATCCAGGAAACTATCGACCAGTTAGCCTGACATCGATTGTTTGTAAGTTAATGGAGACTATCATTCGCGACAATATGGTGAAATTTTTCGAAGAAAATAATATAATAAATAATTCGCAACATGGCTTCCGTTGTAAACGTTCGTGTTTAACTAGCTTACTTGATTTTTTTCATTATATTTTTGAGGTGTTCGATGAAAGCAGATCAGTAGATATCATATGTCTGGATTTTCAAAAGGCATTTGATAAGGTCCCCCACCAACGATTGCTCAGCAAACTATTGGCGCACGGTATCTCGGGTAACATTCACAATTGGCTTGTGGACTGGCTCTCTGAGCGGAAACAGAGAGTAGTTCTAAATGGTGTTACATCTAACTGGCTCGATGTCAGAAGCGGCGTACCTCAAGGATCAGTGCTTGGCCCCATGCTCTTCTTAATTTATCTTCATCCGATCACTCATTTTTCCTTCCTTTCTAATATAACCTTCCCTCTCCTTCCTTTTTTTTCCCTTCCTTTCCCTTACCTTACCTTTCTTTCCCTTCTCTTCCATTCCCGTCCCTCCCCAGCCCTTCCCTTCCCTTTCTTTCCCTTACTTTCCCTTCCCTTCGCCTCCCTTCCCTTCTCGTCCCGTCCCTTCTTTTCCCGTCCCTTCCCTACCCTTCCCTTCCCTTCCCTTCCTTTTCCTTCCCTTCACTACCCTTCCCTTCCCTACCTTTCCTTTACTTTCCCGTCCCTTCCCTTCCCTTCCCTACCCTCCTTTCCCAGGTGTATATATAGAGTAAGGCTACGTTCATAAATGAAAACTGAATTACAGGAAGCCGTGTGCGTGCGTGCGTGTGTGTGTGTGTGTGTGTGTGTGTGTGTGTGTGTGTGTGTGTGTGTGTGTGTGTGTGTGTGTGTGTGTGTGTGTGTGTGTGTGTGTGTGTGTGTGTGTGTGTGTGTGTGTGTACATTTATAGGAACATAAATATACATAAAAAATAATGGGGGCTTTTTTTCTACACTCTTTTTGCTGCCCTTTTGCCGACTCTTATGTTGTAAAAAAAATGCTACACACACACACACACACACACATGACCACATTATTAAACGTCTCTGGCTCCCATTGCGAATATTCTCAGACTATTTCTTTCACGGGTGATTTTCCCGACCAAGATGCAGAAGACATGGCAGACCATCACCAGGGTCACGAAGCAGTCCATGGCAATCCCGGCAACTTTCAGGAGAGGCTTTTCAATGAGCGGCTGAGGGGACTGCACGTTCAGGAACATCGGCTGTAACGTCTGTATAAAACACTTCATTGTATTCGTGGTTTCATTTATTCATTTATTTATCTATTCTATGAATATTTATCGTTTATTAACCTTTATTTACTTTTCTCATCGTTTTTTTCTGTGATACACGTTTTCTCTATAATACACGTTCGCAACACGTCGGTAACTTGTTTGGTCCGCGTTCGAAAGTTTTAATGGAATTCAGGAAGATTTACCTTTGGCGCCTTTCCTCTTTGATTTTGTTCTCTCATCGTTTTCATACAGCGCTGCACTTTTGCCCACTCCCAGATCCCTTGGCAAACGCATCCACTCCTTCATCTCCTTCCCATTATCTCTCTTTATATACTGTACCGTATTTACCAGCTCCCCTTTAGTTGTTTAGTTAGCCTTTCCTTTTTTTTTGTCGTTTTCATACAGCTCTACACTTCTGCCCACTCCCAGATCCCGTGGCAAACTGTTCCTCTCTTTCCTTTCCTTCCCATTATATAGAGAGAGCAGGCCAGGCAATCAGGTGCGGCGTTACAAACCCTGCTTAGGCGACAGAGGAGCACTTCCTTTGAACAGACCTTTTTTATAGGATTAATTTCAAAGAGCATGAGCAACAGAAGCGCCAAAGTCATCCTCAAGATATATATACCAGTAGTTAGACCTCATCTCGATTATGCGGTCAGTTCTGGTCATCTTACTATAGAATGGATATCAAAATGTTAGAATGGGTACACAGGAGGATGACAAAGAAACTTGCCATACGAGGAAAGACTTAATTCCGCCGCGATGTTGCCTCTCTTTCTATCTTCTATCGATATTTCCACGCTGACTGTTCTTCTGAACTTGCTAACTGCATGCCTCCCACCCTCCCGCGGCCCCGCTGCACACGACTTTCTACTCATGCTCATCCCTATACTGTCCAAACCCCTTATGCAAGAGTTAACCAGCATCTGCACTCTTTCATCCCTCACGCTGGTAAACTCTGGAACAATCTTCCTTCATCTGTATTTCCTCCTGCCTACGACTTGAACTCTTTCAAAAGGATGGTATCAGGACAACTCTCCTCCCGAAATTGACCTTTCTTTCGGCCACCTCTTTTGATTCTTTTTTGGGAGCAATGAGTAGCGGGCTTTTTTTTTATTATTGTTTTTTGTGTGTGCCCTTGAGCTGTCTCCTTTGTTGTAAAAAATAAAAATAAATATATATATATATATATATATATATATATATATATATATATATATATATATATATATATATATATATATATATATATATATATATATATATATATATATATATATATATATATATATATATATATATATATATATATATATATATATATATATATATATATATATATATATATATATATATATATATATATATATATATATATATATATATATATATATATATATATATATATATATATATATAGGCGAAGGGTGCGAGGAGACTTGATCGATATTTACAATGGATGAAGGGCTTTAATAAGGGATATATCAACAAGTGCCAGGTAGGACATGTAGTAATGGGTTTATGTTGGATAAATTCATATTCAACGAGGACATTTATAAAAAAAAACTGGTTCACCAACAGAGTGGTGGATGAGTGGAACAGGCTTGGCAGCCAATACGATACATATTAATTAGATATTCGATCAGTCCTAACCTCAGCGACTTCGCACAAGTGGGTCGCCGGGGGCAGCATGGGCCAAGCAAGAGTCATATATCACGGCGGCCAATATGAAGTTCGCCTGCGGCACTAACGGGCCGGGTTCGTCCAAGAGACTCCCTAAGAGAGCCTACCGGCGCCTTAGGCAGCACCTAATAAAAAGACGCGAGTGTCGCATGACGGACAAACTTCCAGTGAGCTCCGTCACTACAAGATTGCCGCAAGGGTCGGTGCTGGAACACATCTTCTACATCATTTACATCAACGACTAAACAATAGGTTCAAACTCTTTCTTATCAAACTTGTGTGTGAATGAAGTGAATTGCAAGACGGAACCACTATAAACACTCGCCTGGGCCACAACAGCCTGGGGCCGCCCCACAGGCGAAAACGTAAAAATAGCCCCTTTGCTTATTACTGAAAAATGGGCGGCAAGGTCCTTCAGTGTTTCCATGCTTCCATATTTCATTCTCTTTCCGCCAACCCTCTCTTGCTCCTTTTTCCTAATTCCCTCTTCCGTTCCTCCTCCTCCTCCTCCACCTCCCCATTCTCAGGCTGCCTGCCCCGCACGCGTCACCTCCCGAACACACTAGTTACATGTGTACCAGTGTGACGAGTGAGTGAGTGAGTGAGTGAGTGAGTGAGTGAGTGAGTGAGTGAGTGAGTGAGTGAGTGAGTGAGTGAGTGAGTGAGTGAGTGAGTGAGTGAGTGAGTGAGTGAGAGTGAGTGAGTGAGTGAGTGAGTGAGTGAGTGAGTGAGTGAGAGAGTGAGTGTTAGTGTGAGTGAGTGAGTGTGTGTGTGTGTGTGTGTGTGTGTGTGTGTGTGTGTGTGTGTGTGTGTGTGTGTGTGTGTGTGTGTGTGTGTGTGTGTGTGTGTGTGTGTGTGTGTGTGTGTGTGCGTGCGTGCGTGTGTGTGTGTGTGTGTGTGTGTGTGTGTGTGTGTGTGTGTGTGTGTGTGTGTGGGACTGACAACTTGCAAAATAACAAACAATAACTAATGAACAAGCAAAAATGAAAATATGAAATGAAAAAAGCAGAAAAAGGAACAAAGTGTTTTCTTACATAAACA
>NC_066527.1:8105788-8118288 GCF_024679095.1 Eriocheir sinensis
TCCTTCCTTCCATCCTTTTCCTTCCTTCCTTCCTTCCTCCCTTCCCTTCCCTTCCTCCCTTCCTTCCTTCCTTCCCTCCCTCACCCCTTCCTTTCCCGGTCCATAGTTCGCGGCACATCTTTCCTCCCTGTCCCTTACCCTTGTTTACCCTCAGGTGTATTACCAGCAAAAACCTCCCCGAAGTAAAATAACTCCCGGTCCTGTAACTCAATCTCTCCCCTTCCTCCCTCCCTTCCTCCGACTCGTGTGTGTGTCCGCGGAGGGAAGGGAGAGAAGGAAGGAAAGAAGGAGAGGGAGAGAGATGTAAAGGAGACGAGGGGAGAAACACACACAGACACGACGAAAGGAATGAAAGAAGGAAAGACATAAAATGAAAAGGAAGGAAGGAAAAAACATTAAGGAAAGGAATGAAAAACAAGAAAATGACGGAGGTAAAAAATAAGAATAAGTGAGAGAAGTAAATAAGGATGTAAGTAAAAACAGGAATAAAGACGAAAAAAGAAGAAAATGAAAAAGTTTGACACAGTTGCTTTTCGTTATGACTTTTTCGTGACTGCAAAATTGTGAAGTAACTCTTGTGTGCGTGTGTATGTGCGTGTGTGTCTGCATATGCGTGTGTGTGTGTGTGTGTGAAACCGACACACACATGCATGCACACGTCGACGATGACCTGCTTGTTTATTAAGGTAAGTGTGTGTGTGTGTGTGTGTGTGTGTGTGTGTGTAATTCACTTCTTGGTCAGCTGCGGGTCTCTCTCGAGACAACCAGCCGTTCCCCTAATTAAAGGAGCTCAGAGCTCAGTGACCGATCTTTGGGGAGGACTAAGACCACTCACACACACAGAGCTAAGGGGCTCTCACACATTCCCGGTCCCGGTCCCGATCGTCCCCGATGACTCCCGATAAACCGGTCGCCGGTCGACCGGCTGTAAGATCTGGGATTGTTGGCGGCAGACCGCCGGTCTACCGCCGGTCGACCCTGAGGACCGTAGACGCAACCGACCACCGCCAGTCAACTTTAAAATTTTCAAAGATATCGGCGATGCGTCTGGTCGACCGGCGGTGTCGAAAAATATCGCCGGTCGGTCAACCGCCGACAACCCACGGCAGACCAGTGGCAGACCGGCGGTAGACCGCGAGTGAACACCTGTGTCTGACTTGGGGATTAGCAAGAGAGGAAGGAGGAAAACGAGGAGGAACAGGTAGGAGCGAGGGATGAAGAGAGAGAGGCATGGGTGAAAGAGAGAGAGAGAGAGAGAGAGAGACAGAGAGAAAGACAGACAGACAGAGAGAGACAGACAGACAGACAGAGAGAGACAGACAGACAGACAGACAGTCAGACAGACAGTCAGACGGAGACAGACAGACAGACAGACAGAGACAGACAGAGACAGAGACAGAGACAGACAGACTGACAGACAGAAAGACACAGAGAGAGAGAGAGAGATACTGCTACCATCCATTCTGTTGACGGACGCTCACGAGACTCTGAGGCGTGGACAGATACACATAAACGAAGACGGGACGATAAAACATTTGACACGCGCAGAACACTGAAAAAAAAAAAAAAATAGTAATGCTGAAAATAAAATAAAAAGTGAAAAGTCCTAAAAAAAACTCATGTAGCCAAGAAGAATCGTTAGACGTGAAAGTAAAGAGAAAAAAATAAATATAAATAAAAACTCGTGTAGCCAAGAAGAAACGTTAGATGTGAAAGTAAAGAAAAATTAAAATAAACTAAAAAGCGGACGTTCTCTGAAAATATAGAAACGGTAAAGGTGAAAGAATACTAAGACTGAAAATAAAAATAAAAACTGGAGTCTTTGAAAATATAGAAAGTTATGTAATCAAAAAAAGCGTTACATACCCAAAAAAAAAAGAATATCGAGACTGAAAGGAAAATGAAAAGCGAAAAGTCTTAGAAAACTATGCAATCTTAAGTGACCAAGAAGATATGTTAAAAAAGAATACTAACACTGAAAATAAGACAAAAAGCGCAAAAAAGCTAAAAAATAAAATGTTAAGACTGGAAATAAAACAAAAAGCGAAAAAAAGTAAAAAAAATATTAAGACTGAAAATAAGCGAAAGAAGCTAAAAAATATATATTATGACAAAATAAAAAGTGAAAAAAGCTTAAAAAAAATATTAGGACTGAAAATAAAACAAAGCGGAAAAAGGTAAAAAAAAAAATATATATATATTAAGACAAAATAAAACAAGCGAAAAAAAGCTATTTTTTTTAAAACTGGAAATAAAACAAAAGCGAAAAAAAGCCGCAGATCTGCCGCCGGTAGGCCGGCAGTCTACCGCCGACTGACCTGCTGCAGTCGCGGGTCGTAGAAATCGAAAATCGTATATGGTCGCCGGTCTACCCCTGGTAAACCGCCGGCTTACCGGCGGTAAGCCGCCGGTCCCGGGATTATTGCCTATTTTGTCGGCAGTCAGGCACCAATTGGCTTATCGGGAGTCATCGGGGACGATCGGGACCAGGACCGGGAATGTGTAAGAGCCCCCTTATATAACTCTGTGCTCACATGCAACACACCGCGACAACGAGGTAACAACTCCTCACCTTACATCGCGTGCCTACTCACTGCTAGGTGAACAGGGGCTACACGTGAAAGAATATAAACCCAACTTATCTTCACCCGGTCGGGGAATCGAACCCCGGTCCGTCTGGTTGTAAGGCAGACGCTCTAACCACTGAGCTACCGGGCCATGTGTATGTGTGTGTGTGTGTGTGTGTGTGTGTGTGTGTGTGTGTGTGTGTGTGTGTGTGTGTGTGTGTGTGTGTGATAATAATAATAATAATTATTATAATAATGTACGGTGTATGTAGTTTTGGCAGCCGTACGACTGAAAATATACAAGTTACAGATACATTTGAAAGCAAATACGTAAAAAGAAACAAGTACAAGCAAGGGGATGGGGACGGGGTCTGACAAATTTATGGGAGGTTTGGGGGATGGTGCATGGGGGTGGGGGGTGGGGGGGGTGGGCAGCGTGGTGGTGCCGGGAGGGGGGAAGGATGGCCTCTTGCAGATGACGGGATGGTGTTAATCTTCAGGTCAGCGCTGGGTCAGGTGACAGCTGATGGTGGGATGCAGGTGGAGCGGTATCGGGAGGTCACTCTGGTTACCGGCTTAGCGTTGAGGTGCCAAGTGTTTGGCCGGCGCGACAAAGGCGATGGTGGTTGCTGCCCGGCTGGTGTCACGCTGTCTTCTGTGGGAACAGCTGCACAGCCAAGATGAGGCGGCGTGCATCTTGCTCCACCTGAGTGACGAAGCTCCAGCACTGCACTGTCCTCTGAACTGACCTTCTCCAGCAGCAGGGCAGGCGGGCTGGGGCATTACGGGGCCTGGGGGTGTCGGTTGTGACGGTGATGACGGGCGTCGGCGACACATTCAGCCTTCCCTACCCTTAGTGACACCACTAACACACTGCACTCACTCTGTTCGTCTGTATAATTTCATTGCATTGCATCAAATCTTGAAAGTTCCTTGGAGAAGGGGGAAGGGCCGGAGAAGGGGGAAGGGCCGGAGAAGGGGGAAGGGGCGGGGAAAGGGGAAGGGGCGGGAGAAGGTCAACAGGCTGACCGGTGGCTGCTAAAAAGGTTGCTACGGATAGCGCCGGCCCGGTGAGGCCAGGACGGTGTGTGTGTGTGTGTGTGTGTGTGTGTGTGTGTGTGTGTGTGTGTGTGTGTGTGTGTGTGTGTGTGTGTGTGTGTGTGTGTGTGTAATTCACCTCTTGGTCTGCTGCGGGTCTCTCTCGAGACAGCCAGCCGTTCCCCTACGGAAGAGCACAGAGCTCGTAGTGCCGATCTTTGGGTAGGACTGAGACCACTCACACACAACACACCGCGACAACGAGGTCACAACTCCTTGCCTGACGTCGCGTACCTACTCACTGCTAGGTGAACAGGGGCTACACGTGAAAGAAGATAAACCCAACTTATCTTCACCCGGCCGGGGAATTGAACCACTGTCCTTCTGGTTGTGAGCCAGACGCTCTACCCCTGAGCTACCGGGCCGTGTGCGTTCGTGCGTGCGTGCGTGCGTGCGTGCGTGCGTGTGTGTGTGTGTGTGTGTGTGTGTGTGTGTGTGTGTGTGTGTGTGTGTGTGTGTGTGTGACAAAACCACCTCCCGTTTCTAACTAAACTCTCCCCCACACATTGCAACATTACAGTCCACTTGTTGCCGCAGACTGAACTTATGATATTGTAAATTGCACGGCACATTATTCTTACACAAAACACTCATTAGTTGAACACTGCCTTTACACGTACACTTAACGAAACAATCGGCCCAGTTCCCGTAGACTGTTGTGTTGCCGGGGGCCAGACCGAGAATATTGGACCTTGTGTTTTGAAGGGGTTCATAACGAGTGCATGGGTCCTTATGTGTTGACCTGAATGTTACAGTACTCTTTGCCTTATTTTTTTTTCTTTCTCTAACCCTCCTCCTTTTCCTCCCAGTAGAGACCGCCCATCATACACCAAGGCCTCAAACAGAAAACACACGCAGACACCAGACTACTGTGCCTCGAAGCGTTGAAGTCAAGAAGGACATTTCTGTCCTATACACCAACGCTCGGAGCTTAATACACAAACGGGATGAGGTACTTGCCTACGTTTACGTAGAAAGACCGGACGTGATTGCCATCACCGAAACGTGGGCCACCCCTGACCACCTAATGACCGAATTCTCAATTCCGGGATACAAGAGCTCCTACAGAAACAGACTTCACAAGAAAGGAGGAGGTGTTATATGTTACGTCAAGAACACATACCCGGCCGTGAAAATAACCAAAGAGGACTCAGAGAAATATCACACTCTATATATATATATATATATATATATATATATATATATATATATATATATAAATCTATATATATATATATATATATATATATATATAATTTTTTTTTTTTTTACAACAAAGGAGACAGCTCAAGGGCACACACTAAAAAGCCCGCTACTCGCTGCTCCAAAAAAAGAATCAAAAGAGGTGGCCGAAAGAAAGGTCAATTTCGGGAGGAGAGGTGTCCTGATACCCTCCTTTTGAAAGAGTTCAAGTCGTAGGCAGGAGGAAATACAGATGAAGGAAGATTGTTCCAGAGTTTACCAGCGTGAGGGATGATAGAGTGAAGATGCTGGTTAACTCTTGCATAAGGGGTTTGGACAGTATAGGGATGAGCATAAGTAGAAAGTCGTGTGCAGTGGGGCCGCGGGAGGGGTGGAGGCATGCAGTTAGCAGGTTCAGAAGAGCAATCAGCGTGGAAATATCGATAGAAGATAGAAAGAGAGGCAACATCGCGGCGGAATTTAAGAGGTAGAAGACTATCAGTAGGAGGAGAAGCGCTGATGAGACGAAGAGCCTTAGACTCCACTCTGTCCAGAAGAGCTGTGTGAGTGGAGCCTCCCCACACGTGAGATGCATACTCCATACGAGGGCGGACAAGGCCCCTGTATATGGATAGCAACTGCGCGGGGCAGAAAAACTGGCGGAGATGATACAGAACGCCCAACCTCGAGGAAGCTGATTTAGCGAGAGAGGAGATATGAAGTTTCCAGTTGAGATTTAGAGTTAAGGATAGACCGAGGAAGTTTAGTGTTGAAGACGGTGACAGCTGAGTGTTGTCGAAGAATAGGGGATAAGTGTTTGGAAGATTGTGTCGAGTAGATAGGTGGAGAAATTGAGTTTTTGAGGCATTGAAGGACACAAGGTTCCTTCTGCCCTAATCGGAAATGATAGCAAGGTCTGAGGTTAAGCATTCTGCAGCCTCCAGTCTGGAGTCGTGTACTTCCTGTTGAGAGGGTCTTCTATTGAAAGAAGTTGAATAATGCAGAGTGGAGTCGTCGGCGTATGAGTAGACAGGACAGTTTGTTATGGAAAGAAGATCATTGATGAATAACAGGAAGAGAGTGGGTGATAGGACAGAGCCCTGTGGACCGCCACCGTTGATAGGTTTAGTGGAAGAGCAGTGACCGTCTACCACCGCAGAGATAGAACGGCCGGAAAAGAAACTGGAGATAAAGGAACAGCGAGAGGGATAGAATCCGAAAGAGGGCAGTTTAGAAAGCAAAGACTGGTGCCAGACTCTATCGAAGGCTTTCGATATGTCTAGCGTAACAGAGAAAGTTTCACCGAAACGGCTAAGAGAGGATGACCAAGAGTCAGTTAAGAGAGCAAGAAGATCGCCAGTAGAACGCCCCTTACGAAATCCATACTGGCGATCAGATAGAAGGTTACAAGTGGAAAGGTGCTTTTGAATCTTCCGGTTAAGGATTGATTCAAAAGCTTTGGATAGACAGGAAAGTAAAGCTATAGGGCGGTAGTTTGAGGAATTGGAACGGTCACCCTTCTTAGGCACAGGCTGTACAAAGGCATACTTCCAGCAGGAAGGAAAGATAGATGTTGATAGGCAGAGACGAAAGAGTTTGACCAGGCAGGGTGTCAGCACAGAAGCACAGTTTTTAAGGACAATAGAAGGCACTCCATCAGGTCCATAAGCCTTCTGAGAGTTGAGGCCAGAGAGGGCATACAAAACATCATTTGGAAGAATCTTAATAACAGGCATAAAGGAGTCAGAGGGGGGATGAGTAGGAGGAATATGCCCAGAATCGTCCAGGGTGGAGTTCTTACATAAAGTTTGAGCGAAGAGTTCAGCTTTAGAGACAGATGAGACGGCAGTGCTGCCGTCAGGGTTAAGGAGAGGAGGGAAAGAGGAAGAAGTGAAATTGGAGGAGATATTTTTGGCTAGATGCCAGAAGTCACGGGAAGAATTAGAAGAAGCAAGGTGTTGAACTGGAGACTAGCAAGCACAACAAAATAACGATTGGAGCCGTTTACAGACCTCCATAGCAACAGGCAGAGGACGACGCAGCGCTGTATGAGGAAAGTCACACCATAACACAAAACAAACAGTCATGATCGGGGACTTTAACTGTTCCAACATTGACTGGACCACGATGATTGGAGATCGGGAGGATAACAGATTGCT
Source organism: Eriocheir sinensis (assembly GCF_024679095.1). Lineage (NCBI taxonomy): Eukaryota > Metazoa > Arthropoda > Malacostraca > Decapoda > Varunidae > Eriocheir > Eriocheir sinensis. The sequence goes on from NC_066527.1 coordinate 8,112,795, forward strand.
CGAAATGTTAGAGGACACTTTTCTAACTCAGATTGTTACCCAACCGACGAGGGAAAATAACTTATTAGACCTAGTACTCGTGAGTGATTCCGATCTTACAAGTGAATGTCAGGTCGGCGAAAAACTAAGTGGTTGCGACCATCACCTAATTCGCCTAAAGATCAGAACAGACCATGAACTCACCGAAAACACGTCCAGGATTCCAGACTATAAAAGAGCCAATTTTAATTTCGCTCGTGAGCTGCTAACCCAGACAACTTAGGAACCCATGAACCATACTCCTGTGGGCGGCGCGTGGAACGGTTTCAAGAACAAAGTCCTAGAGGTAGAGAGAACAACTGTTCCCATGAAGACAAGGATAACAAAAAATGCCATAAGCCCACCATGGATGACTACCCAAGTTCGACGGGCGATTAATTTAAAGAAGAGAAAATACAACTTGCTAAAGGAAAACATCACTGACGAGGCACGCGAACAGTACCATCAAAGCCTCAGAGCTTGCAGAACTCTCATTCGCCAGCGTAAACGCGACTATGAAAAGCAAATTGCACGCGAAGCCAAGTTCAACCCGAAAAAGTTCTTCACGTATATAAGAACCAAAAAGAAGACAAAAACCAATATCGGTCCCCTAAAGATGAAAGTGACGTACTAACACAGGACAGCAGACAAATGGTCGAAATTCTAAACAGGAACTTCGCGTCTGTGCTCACGGTCGAGAACACCCAGTCCGTACCCGAGAGCCCTACCCCACCGATGGGAATCACTCCCCTAGAAATTAGCACAATCGACGAACGGGATGTGAAAAAGTACCTAGACAAACTCGAGACAAACAAGTCCACCGGACCCGACGACTTGTCACCCAGGCTGCTCAAGGAACTCAAGCAGCAAATCCTCAAGCCACTCTCCGCCTTCTACAATCTGTCACTACAACAAAACAAAGTCCCGAAAGACTGGAAACAAGCGAACGTAACACCGATCTACAAAAAGGGAGACAAAAGCGTGGCCCTAAACTACAGACCAATCAGCTTGACCTCAGTGGCGGGGAAAATCGAGAAGATCATCAGAGACAAACTCGTTAGGTTCCTTGAAGACAACAGCATCATTTCCGATGCTCAGCACGGTTTCAGGAATAAGTGCTCATGGTTAACCAATTTACTGGACTTTTTCCAAGGTATCTATGAAAACTGGGATAATCATATCCCCAGTGATATTATATATCTAGACTTTCAAAAAGCCTTTGACAAAGTGCCACACGAAAGACTCCTCAAGAAACTCAAGTCGGCGGGGTTAGGCGACAATCTGACAGCGTGGATCAAAGACTGGCTCACTGAAAGAAAACAACGAGTTGTACTCAACGGACAGGCCTCCGAGTGGCTCCCGGTCACAAGCGGAGTGCCACAGGGGTCAGTGCTGGGATCCATACTCTTCATCATATATATCAACGACCTAGAACTAGGATTAAAATCCAATCTTTCAAAATTTGCCGACGACACAAAGGTGGGTGGGAAGGCCTTCACGACGGCAGACTGCGAAATTATCCAGAGAGATCTAGACCAGATCACTCGGTGGTTAGAAAAATGGCAGATGTCCTTCAACACTACCAAATATAAAGTAATGCATATCGGATCCAGAAACAGCAACCACACATACCACATGGGTGGCGAGCCACTACATGTAGTGCAAGAGGAAAGAGACCTCGGGGTCACCATAAGTAGTGACTTGAAACAAACAAAACACTGCAAATCCGCCTGTAAGAAAGCCAATACAATGCTTGGGTTCATAGCGAGGAACTTCGAATACAAGACGCCGGGAGTTATGTTATCCTTGTATAATTCGCTGGTGAGGCCCCACCTGGAATACGCCGTGCAGTTCTGGTCTTCAGATTACAGGAAAGACATTGAATTACTTGAGAGAGTACAGCGCCGCGCCACGAAGATAATACCATCACTGAGGACGAAGCCCTATGAAGAGCGACTCGAGCGACTCAACCTCTTCACGTTGGAAAAGAGACGACTGCGGGGAGACATGATACAAGTCTTTAGGTATTTGAGCAAGCTCAGCAACGTTGATCACTCCAAACTCTTCACGCTACAAACTAACCCGAGGACAAGAAACAACGGAAAAATAATTCAAGCAAAGCGATGCAATACCGACATCGGCAGGAGTTATTTCTCGAATAGAGTTGTTCGCCACTGGAACAGCCTTCCTGCAGAAGTGGTTAGCGCAGAGACCATCAACTCCTTCAAGAAACGCATTGATCGCCACTTTGCTGCATCGGGAGTGAACTGAACGTATCCAAGAGTAGGTGCACAAGTGCTTTAATCCTTCCCTGCAAGCCACTGCTATGGCAAACGGATTGATTAAATCACTGAAAGCAGGCAGCCTAGTAATGAGCCAACAGGCTTTCTGCTGCCTGCTAGTCCATGTTTCCATGTTTCCACGTTTCCTCCTCCTCCTCCGCCGTCTCCTTTCCTCGCCATTTACTTCTCTTTTCCTGTTTCTTTCCTTTTAACTTCTGCTCTCCTTCATATCTCTTCTTTCTTTTATTTTCTCCTCAGTCTCCGTCTTCTTTCCCCCATATCCTTCTCTTTTCCTCTTCTTTATTTTTCACTTCTACTTTCCTTCATTTTTTTTCTTTCGTTCATTCCTTCCTCCTTCTCCGTCTCCTTCCGCACAATTTCCTTTTCTTTTACTCTTTTACTTCTACTTTCCTTCATTCTTTTCTTTCACTATTTCCCTCCTCCTCCTCCGTCTCCTTCCCTACCATTTCCTTCTCTTTTCCTTTTTTTCTTTGCTTTTCGCCTATACTTTCCTTCATTCCTTCTCTTTCTCTACTTCCATCCTCCTCCTCCTCCTCCTCCTCCTCCTCGTCCCCTTCCCCGCCCCCCCTCGTTACGTTCCTTCCGTTCCCGCTCTCACACGATTATCACTTTTCATATCTGCTATTTTCGTCGCATTGCTTCCACGTCTTTTCCCTCACGAGTATTTCTGAAAACTAATGAGCGGCTCTTCCTCTCTTTAAACCTTTTGCTTGTAACTCGTTTTAGTCCCCTTTTTTTTTAGTTTTCTGGATAGAATGCTGTTTTTTATTTGTGTTCGTAGTTCATTCTTTTCTTTCTTTTTTCCTTTTACTTCTCTCTCTCTCTGTATATAAGAAAATGAATGCTTGTTTTTTTCTGTCTTTCTATCTGTAGTTCATTCATTCTTTTTCTTTCTTTTTCTTTTTCTCTTTCTTTTCTTCCTTTATTTCTTTCTCTCTCTCTATGTAAGAAAATGAATACTTTTTTTTCTGAGGGTCTTTTTAGTTCTTTCACAATTCTCTCTTTCTTTATTTTATTTCCTTTTTTGCCTATCTTCCTTTATTTCTCTCTTTTTTCTGTATATAAGAAAATGAATGCGTTATTTTTCTGTCTGTCGAAATTTATGTCTGTAATTCATTCATTCATTCTTTCATTCTGTCTTTCTTTTCTTTCTTCCTTTCATTCAGTTTCTATCTCATTCTTTCCTTTATATTTCTATTGGTTTTTGTCTGTAATTCATTTTTTCTTTTCTTTCTTTCTTTCTTTTCTTTCTCCCTTCATTTCCCTCTCTCCGTGTGTAACAACTTACAAACGATGACTGGCAGGAGTTCGTAACATGTGAGAAACCCGCTGATTTAGGGGCAAATAAAATTCCAAACAGAGCGAGTGACGGACGAGACACGGAAAGCGAGACACGAGGAGAACAAGATGATGGAAGAAAGAGGAGGATCGTTACATCGGCTAAAAAGAAGACCACCACCACCATTACCACCACCACCACAACCGCCACCACCACCACCAACAGCAACAACAACTATCTCGTACAACAAAAAACTTCTAAGGTTTTTTATTAATTCCACTACTGACTCTCTCTCTCTCTCTCTCTCTCTCTCTCTCTCTCTCTCTCTCTCTCTCTCTCTCTCTCTCTCTCTCTCTCTCTCTCTCTCTCATACACCCGCCCCCCCCTCGGGGGGGGGGGGGACAGACAGGGTGGAGGCGTTATCTTTTATATCCACAACTCTCTCCATTCAGTATCCGTGAAAACAGATATTATAACCAATGTGGACACGGTCTTCATTGAAATTAAAAATAAATCTTGTAAAATAGTAATTGGACTTATCTACAGACCGCCAGGGCAGAGTCTTGATATCGACCACGCATTAAGTGAATTATTATTAGAAACAAGCAGCAGTTGCGAGGCAGTATTTGTTGGGGACTTTAACTTGCCAGTGCAAATATGGGGTGAGCCGTTGAACTGTCATACAGGGCTCGACCTGTACATAAATTTACTAGAAAGTGATTTACATCAACACTTTCAAGAACCGACTCGGGAAAATAATATACCTGACCTTATCTTTTCAACGACAGCTGATCTAGTTAACGAAATAAATGTTGGTCCAATTTTTAGTTCTAGCGATCACCGAACAATCACATTCAGCATCAATATGAAAGAAAGTAAAGTAACTCCTAGTAAAGAAAAGGTGCCTGATTAACAGAGACCAAATCTCGTAAGACTCCGATCAGTTCTAAATAATTCTGACTGGACTGTAATCTCGGAGGAAACCGATATTGATAAATCTTGGGGGGCCTTCACCAAAATATTGAACAATGCCATAAGCATATGCGTACCCTATCGTAACAGACGTTCAGCTTTTAAGAAGAAACCCAAATGATGGATAACGAAATTCAAAATAGCCTATCTCTTAAAAAACGCGTATACAGCAGATACATATCAACTCCGAGTGAGGCTGACAAACTAGAGTTGGACAAAATTCGCCGCGAAACAAGAAATTAATAAAACGAAGCAAGAAAAATCTTGAAAAATATATAGCGGAAACGAGTAAATCTAATCCTAAATAATTTTTTAGCTATGTAAATAATAAAAAGTCACTCACTTGTGGTATCGGACCGCTTGCTAATGATAATGGTAACCACACGAACGATGAAAATGAAATGGCTACAATTTTAAATAACTTTTTCGCATCCGTATTTACCGACGAAGATTGTTTAGCACCTCAACCGCCGGAGGTTAGAAGGACCGAAAAGATGTTAAGTGGCGTGTTCATCGTAGAAAGCGACATTTTACGCAAAATTGAAAAGATTAAAGTAAGCAAAGCTCCTGGTCCAGACAAAATTGCCCCTATGGTCTTAATGGAGACTATCATTCGCGACAATATGGTGAAATTCTTCGAAGAAAATAATATAATAAATGATTCGCAACATGGCTTCCGTATTAAACGTTCGTGTTTAACTAACTTATTTGATTTTTTTCATTATATTTTTGAGGTGTTCGATGAAAGCAGATTAGTAGTTATCATATATATGGATTTTTAAAAGGCATTTGATAAGGTCCCCCATAAACCATTGCTCAGCAAACTATTGGCGCACGGTATCTCAGGTAACATTCACAAGTGGCTTGTGGACTGGCTCTCTGAGTGGAAACAGAGAGTAGTTCTAAACGGTGTTACATCTAA
>NC_066527.1:8123288-8128288 GCF_024679095.1 Eriocheir sinensis
TTTTTGATACGGAAACCATGTTGTGAGTCCCAATTAATGAGTGGCTTTCGAGGTAACTCACAATTTTGTCTCTAATTATGCTCTCAAGTAGCTTACCTACAATTGAAGTTTGACTAATGGGTCGGTAGTTACCTGGTATTTTTTTGTCTCCTTTCTTAAAAATCGGTGTCACGTTAACCTTTTCCAACCCGAAAGGACGATGCCTTGTCGCAAGGACATATTGAATACGATTGTGAGGGAGGAGACTATTTCGCTCTTTGCAGTATTGGATATACTTTATCGGGTCCGGGACTTTTATTTGTTTTAAGTGAATGGAGAGCTTTAAGGATTTCATCGGTTGTTATTTCAAAATTAGGCAATGCATGCTCGAGATTTACAATAGTACTGCATGCTCAAAATTAGGCAATGCATGCAAAATTAGAGAGAGAGAGAGAGAGAGAGAGAGAGAGTCAGTGTGGGAATCAGACAAAGTACAAATATAAGAAAGAAGTGAGAAAGACAACACCAAGGAAATAAAAGAAATGAAGGAGATGAGGATAAAAAGGAGAGATGATTGGAGAATGACACAACGAAAGAGATAGAGAGAAAGAATTAATCATCCTAATACCGTCGCATGCAAATCTCTCTCTCTCTCTCTCTCTCTCTCTCTCTCTCTCTCTCTCTCTCTCTCTCTCTCTCTCTCTCTCTCTCTCGAGTAGGCAATTGCGCGATGCACCCTCCTCTAAGCCAATGTCAATAGAAGGAGGAGGAGGAGGAGGAGGAGGAGGAGCAAGAAACATGTAAAAATTAGAACATGGAAAGGCAGGGAACGAAAAGTCTTTTGGTTTAAATCATCTCGATGGACACTTCAGCGCCTCCAGAGCAGATCAAAGCACTAGGGCACACGTTGATGTTACTGTTGGTGCAACCAGATTCGATGCAATTGTTAAAGGATTTCATCGTTTTCACATTAACAACCTCTGCAGGAAGGTTGTTCCACTGGCGGATGGATCGCTATGAGAAGAAACCACTGGTCTGATTGAATTACTCTTCCGATCTTGGTATCAGCAGCGAACTTACTGACATCACTACTAATTCCTGTGTCCAAGTCATTGATGTTGATGATAAAAAGCAGCGGACCCAGCACTGACCCCTGAGGGACTCCACTCGTAACACTGCCCCATTCAGATTTTTCACCATTGATTTGCACTCTCTGCTTTCTACCACTAAGCCACGCCCTGATCCAGTTTAAGGCTTTCCCATCTACGCCGTGAGCTTGTAATTTTAGTAATAGCCGGTGATGAGGGACTTTGTCGAACGCCTTACTGAAATCTAGATATAGTATGTCATAGCTTTCATCTCTGTCAACCGCTTCGATTACTTTAGTGTAGAACGACAACAGATTGGGAAGGCAAGACCTACCTTTCGTGGGAATTTTGTTTCTTAGGCCCCATTAATTCGCCACTGGAAAAAAACTTCCTTCATATCGAGTTAGTGCCCAAACGATCACCTTTGGATAGTCCACGTAATGAGTTTGTGTGCGAACGATCAAGTCCTTTAGGAAGCGTACAGAGTGAGTTAATGCAAATACGATTCACTCCTTTACAAATCGAACCGACCGTAACAAGAGTAACCTGAAATATTTATTTACAACGAAGGCAGCAGTTCAGGGGGGGGGGGGGGGGGCAAATGAAGACAAAAAAAAAGGCTGCTAATCACTGCTCCTATAAAAAATAAAAAAAATAAGGATTTGCAAAAATAAAGGCCAATTTCTAGAGGAGAGGTGTCTTGATGTTCACCTCGTGAAGGTCTGTTGAGTACGTCAAACGAGTGCTGTGGTTTGTTCTGCCGGTCATAAAAACGGCCCACCGACAGACCAGAGAAGACAACCCCTTTACACGCCAACAGGATTACTGGTTCTTGATCTCATATATGTCAGCTATTTCACAACACAGTTTCCTCACACTTCTCGTCGTCGTCCTCCTCCTTTTCTTCCTCAATCCCTTTATGTGTCAACAGGATCACAGGCTCTTGCTCTTTCAGATTCCGATGCTTCTCTGTATCTTTGTTCTCATCAACAATATCTTCATTACTTTTATCCATTTCACAGCAGCTTCCTCTTTTTCCTCCTCCACCCCCTCCTCCGTCACACCGTCCACCCGTCGCTCCCTCCGTCCTCGGTCACCGCCTGGACTTCATTCCCTTAAGAGCTCTCGCCAGTCACTTCTGTTCACCAGCTGGCTTCACCTGACCCGCCTTGCCGCCCTTTGGCACCCTCTCTACACAGACCATTGGTGGAAAAGCCGGCTGATCTCTCTCTCTCTCTCTCTCTCTCTCTCTCTCTCTCTCTCTCTCTCTCTCTCTCTCTCTCTCTCTCTCTCTCTCTCTCTCTCTCTCTCTCTCTCTCTCTCTCTCTCTCTCTCTCTCTCTCTCTCTCTCTCTCTCTCTCTCTCTCTCTCTCTCTCTCTCTCTCTCTCTCTCTCTCCCCCCCCCCCTTGTGTATGTGTCCCCGACCCTGTATACAACCCTAATGACAATGCATAATTATGTTCTGACAACCATTTGTACGGATCACAAACTAGCTCTAGTTAATAATCTAAGATTAAGAGGTAAGGAGTTTCCTAGCATGGTGACATATAAAGAAGGTGATAGATGGGTGTCAGAATTGGATATATGCTTGGTGTCATGTAATGTAATATATTATGTACATCAATTAATGTACACCAAACATATTTTCTGCCCTCTAACCATGCTCCAATTTATGTAAAGTTGTTTATACCAGGAACCGATATTGATGACCTTTTTAATAGGGCACATCACCTCGGTGAGCATGCCGGCCTGAGTCAACCATACCGACTTAGACAAGTAAAGAAACCTGTAAGATGGCATCGCATTGATCAATAAGCTTTTGTCAATAATTTTTCCAATGTTAGACAAGATGAAAATGTCAACGATATAAACGATTTTGCAAATAATGTAACATAAATGTTGTATGAGTGTTCTGAGTTAAGTCAAGGCCAAGTTGTGGTGGGTAATGAAGACACGACCACAGGCCGATGGGACAGGTTACTGCATGACCGTGATGATGCAAGGGTGTGGCAGGTCATTGACTGGAAGGGTAAGTTCCAAGATAGCAATGCTACAAATACTACCCCCACTGATGAGGAATTCAAAACTTTTTACGAGAGTATGCTTAGTCCGGATTTACATGAATAGGTTGATGAGAATTTTGATTTCCATCCCTACATTCCAGTTTTGGATGACAATATTACTAGTGAAGAATTAACGTTACAGATTAAAAATATGAATCCAGATAGGGCGTGTGGGCCTGATGGAGTCTCACCTGGTGTTTTCAAGTTACTCCCTGTGAATTGGATTGTAATTCTCACAGCACTATTTAACTCCGGTTTTGCATGTGCAAGTTATCCGGTGAGCTGGACCAGAGTAAAGTTGTTTACAATTTATAAAAAGGGTAGCAAGCTGGTGCCAGGAAATTATCGTGGGGTTTCTGTGACATGGTGTTATGTGCAAGGCTTCAGAGGTGGTTTGTATCGTACAGAGAACAAGCAGGGGCTCAGAAGGGACGTGGATGCATAGAGCATATTGTAACTTTACGCCTTTTAACTGACTTTGCAAAGAAAAAGAAAAGCACTCTGTTTGTGACTTTTGTAGACTTTGCTCAGGCATATGACTTAGTACCTAGACAAATTTTGTTTAAGATTTTACCAAGGCTGGGTTGTGGAGGTGTGATGCTGGCCGCACTGATTACTATGTACCATGTTACTGACAGCATACCGGGCACTATAGTCAATGACCTTATAAAACTTATCAAGGAGAGCTGTAGATCGGATGGATTTTTGTCATGACTGCACTTACTTGTGTTAATGGATGATACTGTTCTCTTAGCCACTTTTAGAACAAATATGTTAAGCAAATTGAAGCTCCTAAAACAGTTTTGTGATAATTACGGGATGAAAATCAACGTATCAAAGACAAAGTTCTTTGTTTTTGCGGAGGCTAGAGAGACAGCGAGCCACTGAGGGTGGATGGGCTGGTCGTGGAGCCTTGCAGCCAGTATACATATCTAGGTTCGCCATTCACTAGTGATGGTTCTGCTTCTTCTGCAGTAAAGTGTCATGCAAGTACCAAGATGGCTCATGTTAACAAATTTGTTTCCTTTTTAAAGAAAAATAATGACATTCCATTCGTAGTTAAAAAGCGAATCTTTGACGCTGCACTCTCATCAGCAATCTTATATGGATGCGAGTCATGGCTAAATGGAAATCTGAGGCCAGTAACAAAGCTGTACAACATGTCACTTAAGCAATTACTGGGTGTGAGGACAACGACTTGTAATGAGATGTGCTATGTGGAGTTAGGTTACCCTCCACTTAAAGACCTGGTGCGAAGTACGCAAATAAAAATTTTCAGAATGATTTGGCATGAACGTTCACTTATGACTGATGATCCCTTAATCTTTGGAATTAGTACAACACTTAATACGAGATATAATACAAGAACATTTGTGTCACAATTGCTTAATGATGACAGAGATGACATACCTATTTTTTTGTGGATCCTGATGGTCGGTCAGGGTCCGTTCTGGCGCAGGCGAGTGTTTATAGTTGCGCCATCTTGCATTGGCTCATGCTGGTCTTCTGGACGGCATGTGGGTAGTTTTAAGCCACTCACCGCCTCCCCTAAGCCATGGAAACGCTTAGGCGTGACTTATCCCTTTCGACGTCCTCAAGGAAAATTATTTAAAAATAAATAAATCCTAATTTCACGGTACATGACATTTATACTGATAGGCATGGAGTAAGGGAAGACTACAAGATAGCTTTCAGTTGTTTCCGCCTGTCAGCACACTGGCTGGCCGTGGAGGTGGGCAGGTGGAATAGGAGGGGGCGTGGCCGCCTACCCATGGAAGAGAGGTTGTGCCCATGTGGACAGCTGCAGACAGAGGCTCATGTCATTGAACATTGTCCCTCCTAACAACATATTCGTGACACATACGGGTT
>NC_066527.1:8133288-8142797 GCF_024679095.1 Eriocheir sinensis
GGCTTCATTGTCATTCTATTACTAAATACATCTGTGCTGTTTATCTCTCGCCTAACTCTACTAACTATGTAAAATTCTCTCTCTCTCTCTCTCTCTCTCTCTCTCTCTCTCTCTCTCTCTCTCTCTCTCATTCACATTCCATACGGCACTTTATATTTTTCTTCCCTCAGCCAAAAACTGACCTCTTTCAGAACGCTTTCCCTCCCCCTTAAACTTTCCCTCGCGGTCTTATACCTTCCCGGCACCTTGCTCAATGATTTTCCCAATTTTAATTTTACATTTCTTACCTATCAATTTTTTAAATACGTATGTTTTACTAAGCTGAACAACCTGATTTACCATTCTGTTTTGTTTGCTTCTTTGTTTGTGTGTTTATTTCTTTCCTGTCATACAAGTGTTGATCTAGTCCTTGCGCAACGAACCTAAAGACGAAAGGGGCTCATACCTTAACCCGTTCCTCTTAAACTCCCTCCCTCAACCTTTTTTCCTCTCCTTCTCCATCTCTCTTCCTCTCCTCCATCTCTCTCTCTCTCTCTCTCTCTCTCTCTCTCTCTCTCTCTCTCTCTCTCTCTCTCTCTCTCTCTCTCTCTCTCTCTCTCTCTCTCGCCTCATCTATATTCCACGAAACACTTATTTTTCTCCTCTCCCCTAAAACTGACCTCCCCAAGAATGCTTCCTATTCTCCTCAACCTTCCCGCGTCTTCCTGGCACACTCCTGCCGCCTTAGTCCATTACTTTTGCTCTCGTTTCCTTTTTAATAATTTTTTTTGCTACTTAAAGGCATAATTTATTTCCATTTTCTTTCCGTGTATAGGTGGGAGAGGGTTTCTAAGTGTGTGTGTGTGTGTGTGTGTGTGTGTGTGTGTGTGTGTGTGTGTGTGTGTGTGTGTGTGTGTGTGCGTGCGTGCGTGCGTGCGTGCGTGGGTGTGTGTGTGTGTGTGTGTGTGTGTGTGTGTGTGTGTGTGTGTGTGTGTGTGTGTGTGTGTGTGCGCGCTTAGCGGGGGAGGACGTCTGTCTCCCTCTCCCCCCCTTCCTTCACCTCCGCAGGGCTCTATCATCGCCTAACCAGCCATCGTGCGGCGAAAATGTACGAACGAACGAACGAGCCCCTTCCATGATTCAGTACACAATCTATCGACGAATATATATATATATATATATATATATATATATATATATATATATATATATATATATATATATATATATATATATATATATATATATATATATATATATATATATATATATATATATATATATATATAGATATATATATATATATATATATATATATATATCTTTCACTTTACTTACTAGATACAAACAAATCCCAATACAGAAACATACAGCTGCCATAAGTTACAGTGAGGTGCTGCAGACTATCTTTGGCAGGAGAATAATACAATAAGATTATGATTAAAAGATTAAAAGATTAAAAGATTAAAATATTAAAAGATTAAAAAACTAAAAGATTAAAATTACAAGATGAAAAATAGAATGAGATTAAAATTACAGGACGTGTCACACAGTTAAGTGTCATGTCACCTTAGCCAAGTATTCACAGCACACTTAAAAGTATGAATATAATTAGCCTGGTCAACGTCAGTCTGTCGCACCACAGAGTTCCACAGTCTTGTGTATCGCGGCAGGAAGGAGCGGAGAAAGGTTTCAGTCCTGGCGAAGGGAACAGCCAGCTGTGCACTCCTCGTGTAGGCGTCCCTGGTGGTGTGAGGATGAGGCGTCGCCCACGGCTGCCGGAATAAAGCAAGTTGCAGGGTGCCCTGCTTGTGGATCTTGTATATGGAGCACAAACTGCCCACGTCCCGCCTGTGCTGTAGGGGCTGCAGAGGGGTCAGCAGCTGTCCAGGCGGTACTTTTGCCGTGACGATCCGCTGGGCACGGTTCTGAAAATTGTCTAGGAGACTAAGGTACGAAGGGGGGCAGGCCGACCACGTCAAGGGAGCGTACTCCATGACAGAACGACCTGGGCGTTGTACAGGTTGATTACCCCTCTAGCCTTCAAGAGGTGGGATACGCGCCTGACGCAGCTCAATCTGCTGGCAGCCTTTGCAGCTGTTTTCTGGACGTGGTTGGTGAAGGAAAGGGTGCTGTTGATTTCAACACCAAGAATGTGAATCGTTGGCTTCAGAGGTAGGATCTTCCCATTTAGAAGGATGGGTGTGATAGGGTTGTCCAGGGAGTGGTGCCGCCGGGAGATCAACATGACTTGGGTCTTGTCCTGGGCAAGATCCACTTGCCACCGTTGTCCCCATACAATAATTATCTCCATCACATGGTTGATTAGGGTGACTGTAGTGTGGTGGTCAATAGTGTCGCAGGGGAAAGTTAGTGTACAGTCGTCCGCGTATGCATAGGCTTCAGGGATGAGCTGGAGGAGGTTGTTAAGGACAACGTTCCAAAGAAGGGGTCCAAGGACACTACCTTGAGGAACACCAGCTCCAACAGGGTGCTCTACCGAGGACTGTCCATTCACCTCCACACTCAGGGTTCTGTGCCGCAGGTAGTCGTGAAGGAGGTGGAGGAGTCCGCCGTTCACACCTATGCTCGGAGTTTGGCGATCAGACCGGAGTGCCACACCCTGTCAAATGCTCCGGCTATGTCCAGGGCAATGACAAAAACATCACGTCCTCTATCTAGGAACTGATGCCATGAAGCAGACATAAGGAGGAGAAGGTCATTAGTTGACCTATTGCGACGAAAACCAAACTTTCTATTATTAAGAATATGGTGAAGGTGAAGAAAGAGATAATCCTGTTGGTAATGATTGCTTCTAATATCTTGTCAAGTACAGACAAAAGAGAGATCGGCCTGTAATTCTTCGGATCTGTCTTGCTTCCTTTCTTATGAATGGCTGCAACTTTCCAGAGAGAAGGCCACTGCTGATGCAGCATTGGAAGATGAGGGTGATGGGTTCTGCCAACTGGGCGGCACAGTGTTTAAATATGAGAGGCGAAACACCATCCGGACCCAAACCTTCTTAGTATCAAGCTGTTGTAAATGCAGCTTAAACTCCGCTTCCGTTACAACAACTGCATCAAGGGTGGCATTGGTAAGTCGTGGCATAACAGGAGGAAGACGATTGGGTTCAGGAATGGTCATTTTGCCTGAAAAATGGGATGCCAGCACATCAGCCTTTTCACAGCTCCGAGAAGCGACCGAACCATCCGCTTTGTTTAGTGGGGAAATGTGAGAGTCAGGAGCAAAACCTTGCTGCTCCTTAAGGGCAGCCCGCCATGATTTGCTTCCCAATGAATGACCAGAGAGTTTAAGGTCTTCTTGCCACCGTTGTTGAACCAGCCGTTGTACTCTTTTCATATTGGTACAGGCCTCATTGTGTCGTTGTCTGTTAGTGTCGGTTGGGTGTCGTCTAAAGCGTGTCCAGGCTCTGCTTTTTTCATCAGCTGCCATTCTACAGTCAAACCCAAACCAAGGGCGGTCAAGTAGTTTGACAGTGAACGTATGGCTGGGAACACATATGTCTTGGAGGCAGAGGATTGTATCGGTGAAGGTTCTCACTTGAGTATCGTCTCCTGCAAGAATGCTGTGCCAGGAAGTTTTACTTTACCCTCTTTTTTTTTTTTTACAACAAAGGAGGCAGCTCAAGGGCACAAAAAAAAACAATAATAAAAAAAGCCCGCTAATCGCTGCTCCCATAAAAGAATCAGAAGAGGTGGCCAAAAGCAAGGTCAGATTCGGGAGGAGAGGTGTCCTGATACCCTCCTCTTGAAAGAGTTCAAGTCGTAGGCAGGAGGAAATACAGATGAAGGAAGATTGTTCCAGAGTTTACCAGCGTGAGGGATGAAAGGTTTGGACAGTATAGGGATGAGCATGAGTAGAAAGTCGTGTGCAGCGAGGCCGCGGGAGGGGGGGAGGCATGCAGTTAGCAAGTTCAGAAGAGCAGTCAGCATGGAAATATCGATAGAAGATAGAAAGAGAGGCAACATCGCGGCGGAATTTAAGAGGTAGAAGACTATCAGTAGGAGGAGGAGAGCTGATGAGACGAAGAGCCTTAGCCTCCACTCTGTCCAGAAGAGCTGTGTGGGTGGAGCCCCCCCACACGTGAGATGCATACTCCATACGAGGGCGGACAAGGCCCCTGTATATGGATAGCAACTGCGCGGGGGAGAAGAACTGGCGGAGACGATACAGAACGCCCAACCTCGAGGAAGCTGATTTAGCGAGAGAGGAGATATGAAGTTTCCAGTTGAGATTTTGAGTTAAGGATAGACCGAGGATGTTTAGTGTTGAAGAAGGTGACAGCTGAGTGTTGTCGAAGAATAGGGGATAGGTGTTTGGAAGATTGTGTCGAGTTGATAGGTGGAGAAATTGAGTTTTTGAGGCATTGAAGGACACAAGGTTCCTTATGCCCCAATCGGAAATGATAGCAAGGTCTGAGGTAAAGCGTTCTGCAGCCTCCAGTCTGGAGTTATGCACTTCCTGTTGTGATGGTCTTCTATTGAAAGAAGTTGAATAATGCAGAGTGGAGTCGTCGGCGTACGAGTGGACAGGACAGTTTGTTATGGAAAGAAGATCATTGATGAATAACAGGAAGAGAGTGGGTGATAGGACAGAGCCCTGTGGAACGCCACTGTTGATAGGTTTAGGGGAAGAGCAGTGACCGTCTACCACCGCAGAGATAGAATGACCGGAAAGAAAACTGGAGATAAAGGAACAGAGAGATAGAATCCGAAAGTGGGCAGTTTAGAAAGCAAAGACTGGTGCCAGACTCTATCGAAGGCTTTCGATATGTCTAGCGCAACAGAGAAAGTTTCACCGAAACTGCTAAGAGAGGATGACCAAAAGTCAGTTAAGAGAGCAAGAAGATCGCCAGTAGAACGCCCCTTGCGGAATCCATACTGGCGATCAGATAGAAGGCTATAAGTGGAAAGGTGCTTTTGAATCTTCCGGTTAAGGATTGATTCAAAAGCTTTAGATAGACATGAAAGTAAAGCTAATGGGCGGTAGTTTGAGGGATTGGAGCGGTCACCCTTCTTAGGCACAGGCTGTACAAAGGCACACTTCCAGCAGGAAGGAAAGATAGATGTTGATAGGCAGAGACGAAAGAGTTTGACCAGGCAGGGTGTCAGCACAGAAGCAATAGGAGGCACTCCATCAGGTTCATAAGCCTACTGAGAGTTGAGGTCAGAGAGGGCATAGAAATCATCATTAGGAGGAATCTTAATAAGAGGCATAAAGGAGTCAGAGGGGGGATAAGTAGGAGGAATATGCCCAGAATCGTCTAAGGTGGAGTTCTTACAGAAAGTTTGAGCGAAGAGTTCAGCCTTAGAGACAGATGAGACGGCAGTGCTGCCGTCAGGGTTAAGGAGATGAGGGAACGAGGAAGAAGTGAAATTGGAGGAGATATTTTTGGCAAGATGCCAGAAGTCACGGGAAGAATTAGAAGAAGCAAGGTGTTGACATTTTCTATTTATAAAAGAAGTTTTGGTAAGTCGGAGAATAGATTTGGCACGATTCCGGGCTGAAATGTATAGATCACAGTTAGTGGGAGTTCGAAGGCTCTGGAACCTTTTGTGAGCTGCCTCTCTATCTTTAAAAGCACGAGAACAAGCATGATTGAACCAAGGCTTCTTAGCATTAGAAGTAGAGAAAGAACGTGGAATGTATACCTCCATTCCAGAGACAATCACCTCTGTGATGCGCAGAGCACACACAGAGGGGTCTCTCCTGGAAGCAGTAATCATTCCACGGGAAATCGGAAAAGTACATCCTCAGGTCGTCCCACCGAGCTGAAGCAAAATGCCAGAAGCATCGCCTCCTCAGTGGGTCCAGAGGATGTACAGGAGCGATAGGACAGGATACAGAAATAAGGTTATGATCTGAGGAGCCCAACGGAGAGAACAGTTTGACAGAGTAAGCAGAAGGATTAGAGGTAAGAAAGAGGTCTAGAATGTTGGGCCTGTCTCCAAGACGGTCGGGAATACGAGTAGGGTGCTGAACCAGCTGCTCTAGGTCGTTGAGGAGAGCAAAGTTGAAGGCTTGTTCACCAGGCTGGTCAGTGAAAGAGGATGAGAGCCAAAGCTGGTGGTGAACATTGAAATCTCCCAAGATGGAGATTTCAGCGAAGGGAGAGTGGGTCAAGATGCGCTCCACTTTAGAGTTCAAATAGTCAAATAATTTTACATAGTTAGTAGAGTTAGGCGAGAGATAAACAGCACAGATGTATTTAGTAATAGAATGACAATGAAGCCTTAGCCAGATGGTGAAAAATTCAGAGGAGTCAAGGTTGTGGGCACCAGAGCAAGTGATGTCGTTGCGCACGTAGGCGCAACATCCAGCTTTGGATTTAAATTTAGGATAGAGATAGTAGGAGGGAACAGAGTAGAGGTTGCTGTCAGTAGCCTCAGAAACCTGTGTTTCGGTGAGGAAGAGAAGGTGAGGTTTAGAGGAGGAGAGATGGTGTTCCACAGAATGAACCTTAGAACGGAGACCGCGAATGTTGCATAAATTGATAAGGAGGAGGTTCGAGGAGTTATCAGGACACCTCTCAAGTCGGCAGCCAGAAGAGTCCTCACGCAGTTATTTTTTCGCCAGCCTGTAATTTAAGCAATAGTCGTTGGTGGGGAACTTTGGAAAATCAAACATACACACACACACACACACACACACACACACACACACGCACACGCACACATACACAGACACACATTATTTGCTCTCTCTGTCGATTCCATTTCTGCTGATGCATACCACTGAGGCCTTTGTCTGTCTGTCTGTGTATCTGTGTGTCTGTCTGTCCGTTTATTTGTGTATGAGCATGTGTCTGTCCGTTTTTTTGGGGGGCTATCTGCTGAGAGAGAGAGAGACACACACACTCAGGCGGCGGGCGCTCAGTGGGTGGGTGGAGGGTTCGAAGCAAGTCTCGAATTAATCAACAGCTTCACGAGGCGCGAGTGTTCCGCTTCACTGTGCAACGACGATGATGGTGGTGATTATGGTGGTGATGATTATGGTGATGATGGTTGTGGTGGTGGTGATGATGATGATGATGATGATGATGATGAGAATGAGGAGGAGGAGGAGGAGGTGGAGGAGGAGGGTTGGTGTTACTGTGATGGTGATGATGATAATGTAGGTGCTGTTGTCTGTGCTGCGTCGCCTCGTTTAAAGAGCCGATTGCGTCGTCCTTCACACGGCCGAGCCTTAGATGCTTGCACCATTTTCGTGGCGCGTCGCTATTTTCCGGTAATTAATGTTCTTTTAATTAAAGGACAAGCCCTGCACTGCGTATCCCAAGTGAGGCCGACCAACGAGTTAACGAGGGACGATATCACTCCGAATAATAAGTCATTGATGCATAAAATAAAGAGTATGGGTCCCAGCACTGACCTAGTTACAGAGAGCCACCGGAAGGCCTGTCCGTTGATTAACCCCCCGTTGTTTTCTGCAGGGAAGGGAGGCTCGTGTCCCCGAAGTCAGATCGCGTCCCACGTCCTCTGACTGGCTCGCTTAAGGAACATGATCGGTTAGTAATTTGTCAAAGGTTTTCTGTAAGTCAAGCTATATATCATCGCTAAGGATGTGATCACCGGAGGCTTCCCACACACCGTGGAAGACGTCCAATAAGCGAGTTGAGCAGGAGTATTTACGTCTAATGCCCGTCCTGCGTATCGAAAAATTACATTACCTTCAAGGAACTCGACAATTTTGTGTCTTAAAATGTTCTCGAGGATCTGCCCGCCTAGGATGGAAATATTTTGGGCCTGGAATTTACGGAGGAGGAGGAGGAGGAGGAGGAGGAGGAGGAGGAAGAGGAGGGCTTAGGTAAGGACTTGAGTTTCAGGTGGCATTAAGATGAGGATTATAGTCTGACCAATAGGAGGAGGAGGAGTAGGAAGGGAGGAGGAGGAGGAGGAGGAAGAGGAGGAGGAGGAAATAGCAAGAGGGGAATGTTAGAGAGAGAATGTGTGTGTGTGTGTGTGTGTG
Source organism: Eriocheir sinensis (assembly GCF_024679095.1). Lineage (NCBI taxonomy): Eukaryota > Metazoa > Arthropoda > Malacostraca > Decapoda > Varunidae > Eriocheir > Eriocheir sinensis. The sequence continues at coordinate 8,141,257 of NC_066527.1, forward strand.
TGTGTGTGTGTGTGTGTGTGTGTGTGTGTGTGTGTGTGTGTGTGTGTGTGTGTGTGTACGATTTTCCTTGTCTTAAACAATATATACAGCTATTCTCAAGTATATCTTATCAATTTATCTCTTTCTGGCTCATCTCGCTATGCCCAGCAGTTTTCTCTTGTTATTAGGGAGCGAAGGATGAAGATATTCTAATTTCGATCAGGAATAAAATAAAGTGGATTTAGGCAGGTCATACCATGCAAAAATCTGAAAAAGAGGCATAGAGTTAAAGTTACAATGATGCAACCCCCAAAACTATAAAGGCAAAGAAGCTTGAGAAGAGACGAAACCAGAGCCTATGCTGAAGCACGGGAGAGTACAGTAACATCAGAAAGGGAGAGGTGGAGAACGTTTGGAAAGGCCACTTTCCTCCCGATGGTGATGATGATGATCCCAGCTGGTGCTAACGTGGACAAAGAAAAATGAATGTGGCAGCTTTATGTATCTGACTCCCACAAGTGGGGCGAGGTCTTTGACCTTCACATATGTTATGTCACCGTCGGGCCATACGCCCTTCAAATATAAGCCCCATTGAAATGTCCCACAATAGCGAGCCGGACACTCACTCCACAACCGTCATGGGACCGTCCACACGAGTCGCCGCGACCAGGTTTTCCCTCGCGCTGCTGGTGCTGTTTCTGCTGCAGGTAACTCGCGATGAAGAACTGTAGCTTTGATTTAACTAGAGATTTTCATGATGCTAAGGTTCTAGGCGTTTTTGCCTCTTTTTCATTATAAATGTCGAACTCTTAAAAGTGCTGGAAATGTAGGTACTTTGAATATGATTGCTTGAAATGCAAAAGAATCTCCTCATAACTGTTTCAAGGAGCCATAGAATTACTGATTATCACCATCATTCTCGTGGGTTATTTAGAAAGTCACTCACATTTATTATGAGAATCACAACATTAAATCTGGAACGAGATCCTGTTTGTCATAGTTATTGACTTCGAAATGACCCTTCTATAATTTACGATGCAACCAAATATCAAAGTTATGGTCTCCTTGTCCTTGACAAACAGCAGTTGGTGACAGAAAACGATTAGGGGAAGATGTTTTTTTTTTTTTTTTTTTTTTTTTTTTACGTTATTGCCTATTGCGCCGGTAGGCATCTTCCCGGTGGGGCCTGATGGTCGGCCCAAGGCTTCTTCCAGGTGGGGCCTGATGGTCGGCCCAGCCCGTTCTGGCGCAGGCGAGTGTTTATAGTGGCGCCATCTTGCATTGGCTCATGCTGCCCCCCGGAACTCGTTCTTGATTCGCTTGGACGGCTTCCTCTAGAGTCCGGGTTGATGGGTGGTCTTCAGGACAGCATGTGGGTAGTTTTAAGCCACTCGGCGGTGACTGAAAAATCCGAGTGGTAGCGTGAGGATTCGAACCCGCGTCGTCCATCACGCGGCGAATGTGGGTCCAGTACGCTATCACTTCGGCCACCGCAATATTAATTATCCACATCCCTTATTTTCTGAACACAAAAGCCAGCTTTCCCCTTCCTTAGGTCTTAT
>NC_066527.1:8142897-8197897 GCF_024679095.1 Eriocheir sinensis
CAAATTTTCTGCCATGTTGCTGATTTGCCTTAAGTTCCCTTAGTTTGCTCACACTCAGGGTCTGTTTGCTGACTCGTATGCACCATTCCAATAAATATTCAGAAAGAAAAAGCTTTGGAGATTTGAGCTGAGATATGAAAATCAATTATCAAGAAGATTGTTTGACAATAGTTAATATTTATGACTCAGCTCAGTTTTCCAGTATCCTTGTTTACATGTAGAAGGCACATGTTATGGACTTCGTGGCTCCACCTGCCCTGAGTACAATATATTAGTTTCATATCTGACAAGAGTACATACTGGAAAGTTGTGTACGAGCTGGCAAACATTCCCTACTTAAAGAAATCTGTTATTGTTTCCACTAATTTAAACTGATGGAGGCTGGACTTTGACAGAATCAACAGTTTATCAAAAAGATTGAAAAAAGCAAAATGCAGTGGCAAAAAAACTTTTATACTGTTCTAATTATCCATAGACATAATCAGTAGCTTAAAATCTCTGAGCCTAAAGCCAGAATTAATTGTAACTTTTCAGGATGAAGTTCAATGCAAGAAGTAGTTTTACATAGATCTCCTTCCTTGTAGAGGCTGTCCGCTGACTCACACATATCATTCCACTTAACTCATATCAGGAAAAAGCTACCTGGGAAAATTTAGCCAAGGAATAAAGCTGAAATATTGGGAAAATAAAGTTTAAATTATGAAACATTTCTTTTGACGATATTTAATTTTTCATGCTTCGGTTAAACTTCCAGGACACTTTTTTTCTCCTGATATGATGTAAACTGGAATGACATGTACAAATTGGCAGACACTAAACCCATAAAGTGTGTCCCAAACCTCCTTGATCCCAATAGCAAAGCAAAACAAGACGAAGAGGAGACTAAACACCTTTTCAAATCATCAGGGATTGCTTGGTGATGACTAAGATGACTGCACAAGAGGGGGGGGGAATAAGTTGTCGTAGAATGTATATCGGAACCTATAGGGAGAATCACCTCAGAACACCGCAGCATGGCGTATGTTTATATTTTTATACTGTTGGCGCTCCTCAAGACAACGTTACTGTAAGGTAGTGAACTAAGATTCCATAGCGTGCAGATCTGCCTTACTCTAAACTTGTGACTTGGTATTGTGTAAGAGAGAAAGGGGAGTGAGGGATGAATGCAGGGGAGAAGGGAGAGAAAATAATGAAGGATGAGGGAAATGGTGGAAGAATTGGCAAAGGAGGAGAATGGAGAGTAAGGGAAAGAGGGGAATGGGGATGGAATGCAGGGTAAGAGAAAGAAAATTAATGAGGAAAGAGAAGGTAGTGGGACAGAAGAGTGGAGGAGGAGGAAATTAGAGAATGGGAGTGGGGAATGAGCTTTCAAGAGAGTGAAGGGTGGGTACAGGGGTTGAGGAGAGAAGGGGCTGTGGAAACTATAAAGAGTGGAGAGAACATGCCACATAGAAAGGAGCTGCACACAAGTTCAGAGTGAGGTGGATCTGTGTTCCTGTCTGCAATTGTACAAGTGAGACGAAAGGCTGTGGAGATGCATGTAGGCTCATCAACTTAACGTAGTATCCCGTTTGCTGTATAAGTTATTAGAAGAAAACGCAAAAAAAAAGGTGCAGGACTAGGAGCTCTGAAAGGTGATATTAGTGCGCATTGCTGTCGGTGTTCTGAGGTTGTGCTCTGCCGTAGTGGGAAAAGAAAGTAATGAAAATAACACCCTGGTTGGCAAGGAATCTCTTTTGACTAATTAACATCATCTTCATGTGTTTGTAGTATCTTGTCTTGTCACTTGCATAGGGAAGGTGTGTGTGACAGTTCATAACCAGCATTCCTCTTAGTACACCAGGGGGAAACATGCTCTGGAAAATGGAGTTGAGGTATGAAAATCAAGTTGAAGTTTAGTTTTGTGAACTTTTGATAGTAGGAGTTTTTTGTTTCACCACTAGGGCAGTTTTTTTCTTGACGGGAGTATTAGTCGGAATGGTGGATACAAATTATCGCACACACCCCAAAATAAACTTCATATCAGACCCAGAAAACGTTTAGCAAGTAGCCAGTTGGTGGTGAAATAAGTGGGTATAAGTGGGTGTGGGTGGCTTGTGTTTGCTTGATTGTCCAGTCCATTGCTTAAAGGTTAAAAGTTTACAGACACAGGGTAACGGCACTCACTCGCACAGGGAGGAGCATGATGTTCTTGTACACACCCTTTTGAGCCCAGTGCGAGTGAGGTCCGTCCCCAAAGAGCTGACCCTCCCCACACTACTGTGGCACGAGTCAGAATTGTGTTTATTATTTAGAAAGGTTCAGGTTAAGAAGTGATTGTTTATTTTTAGAGGTGTATGGGTTAGAGGCACTTTGAGGGCCCTGACACCCACAAGGCACTTGGTATTTGTTTTGAGTGCACTGTGGGAGTTACAGTTCTCGCTGCGTTGGCTGGCGGTGAAGTCTGGCCACAAAGAATGGAATGGCCAGACTCCACGGCCAGAGATCCCGGGTGTGAGGCCCAATAGTGCCGTCCGTGGTGCCTCGGTGTTGTGTTGGCTGCACTGGTGATCTCAGTGTTGTTCTTGGTTACGAGGCATCAGGGACGAAGACTGTTGGTGGTGATGGTTGATGGACAAGCTGGCTACTCAGTAAATGTTGAATAATGCATAATTATTATCCTTTTTCATTAACCCTTTCCTCGTCTAATCTTAAGTCTTGCTTAGTATCTCTTTATATGTAGCTGTTCAGTAATCTTATTTAGATGATTGTGGACAGAGCTACTGATCAACTGTACTCATCTTGTGACTTGTAGCCCCGTTCTGTGCAGCAAGTCTCCTATCCTCCTCCCTGTCACTTCACCCCCACCCCTCTCTTTCCCTCTCCCATGTAACTGTCTGCACAGAAAGGGGCATTGAGTCAGGAGTTCAGAGTAAAGGTGATTGATATATTTGTCCACACTTGTTACAAGGTAGTTATGGCATTATATTCACCAATCTAAAGTAGAATTTTCACCCATCTTAAGTACAACAAATAGAAATGAGGTTAAATAATGCACAGATAAAAATTCTTAACAAGTAGTGTATTTGAGGGTGCTACACAAAACACTATTGACAATAGAAACATGGGGATGCATTAATTACAAGGGCACTATTATTTCCTAACTGTAAAAATATAAATTCTTTACATTTTTTTGTACCAATGAAGAAGCTGAGGCTCATTAATTAGCTGGTCAGTGCATGTGATCCAAGAACTGGTACTTGATGGTGAATACAGGAAAAGGGGGTTTAGCGGAGGGGCTGAGAGAGGGAGGAACTTGTCTTGGGGATGTAGTAGAATATGCCTTAAGTTAACTAAAAGAGATGATCACTTGGGTAGGCAGATGAGACTGTGCCATAAGTGTAGGCAAAGAAGGACAAGGTGTAGAAGTGATGAGTGAAAGGGCTTTTGATAGAGAGAGGAACTGATCTTGGGAATGTAGTAGAGTCTGCCTTAAGCGAACTGTAACAGAGACGATCACTTGGGTAGGCAAATAAGACTGTGCCAGAAGTGTAGGGAAAGAGATAAGATGTAGAAATGATGAATGAAAGGTTGTTGATGGAGGGGCTGGGGGAGGGAGAAACTTGTCTTGGAGATGAAGTAGTGCCTGTCTTAGTTAACTGAGATATGATCACTTAGGTAGGCAAATGAGACTGTACCGTAAGCATAGGCAAAGAAAGATAAGATGTATAAAAGTGAGTGGATGAGAGGTAACAGGTTGGTCAGAAAGGGTGGGATGGCAGGTCTGGTAAAATGAGGGAGTGAAGTTGAGAGAGGAGTGTATAAAAGGAAAGGAAGAGGGAAGGTGAAGGGCAGGTGAGAGAGAGAGTGCGTGTGTGTGTGTGTGTGTGTAGTGTTTGCTGGTTGTGAGGAAGCCAAGGGGCGAAGGGAGATGCAGTAGGTGATGTTGAGAGAGGGGGAGAAGTAGGAGGGTAGATAGAGGAGGGGAGGGTTAGGGGGTGTAGATAGAGGAGGGGGGCTAGAGGGTGTAAGAGAGGAGTGGATGGGGGGCTAGGGGGTGTAGGAAAGAGAGGGGGGGGGCTAAGGGGTATAGGTAAGGGAGAGGGGAGGTAATCTGCTGTTGTTTGAGCGGTCTCCCCCAAGAGGTCGTGGTCTTGCTCTGCTCACCAGCACGCTGCCACAGTCGTCCTGCTGAGGAAGGCATGCATCAGGCTGCGACTGGGTCTGCTTAAGGGTCAGTATGTATCATTAAGTCCATTCACTCAAGCTGGATCCCTCCGTGGCCTCCGAAATATTCTGGCCCGGGTCTGAAGTTGATGTCACAAGAGTAGGCAGATGTTCAGGTTTTCAGCATATTGGAATGTTAAAACTCTTAACTAGTATTAGCAAACTACCAGAAAATATTTCGGAAAACTGAGCCTATCATTGCATCTGTGATACATTGCTGCATATCATAGGCATAAATTAATTACAGTAAGATACTTTTATATTAAAATAAAATAGTAAATAAGCATTTTCTTGGTAGTTTTGTTAAACTCGTAATTTTTTCCAATTCATTTGGTACAATATGTAAAATGTACCATGATGAGAAAAAATGTAGGCAGTCGAAATTGCCAAGAAAGTAAACCTGCTGCAACAGGCGAACATCACTCCTGACAGGAGGGATGAGGCCTTAGCCACAAGACCTTGAAGGAATGATAAGACTTTATTGGAGAGTTTGCAGTAGTTTTACTTTCTTGGCAATTTTGATTACCTGTTCTTCCCCTATCAGAACATGCTACATATGTAACCAAATGAATCAGAAAAGTATACCCATTTCGAAACTATGACTGAAAACTTATGCAAGCGAGCTGAAACAAAAGTGAGGCAAATTGTCTATTCACTTTCATTTTTCTTCCAATATTTTAACCCTCTCGTGCACCGGGATGCCATCGGCGTCCATTTGAACAAAAATATTACTTTTAAATAGTTATATTCACTCCAATGGCGTAATTATTTGTTTGAGGGTGTGTTTCCTCACCCTTTCCGAAATTAACTAATTGGCAACACTCTCCGCGTCCACAGATTTGAGTGTGGTTGAGAAAACAAAGACAGTTTCCGGTCACTCAGCAGTCAATTTGCACATCTCGCTGCTGTGGGCTTGCACACGCCCATCTCATAACAGTGATAATAGTGTTATATAGTGCAATACAGTGATTTGACTGGGTATAATTTGTATTCTTTTCTCTTTACAGGCAGTAGCGTATTATATTTTGTGAATTACGTAAGCAAATGAAAGACGGACTTTTTTCAACATTTTTACTTTTCCGCAAATATTTCATGGTGATAATTGTCCGATTGGAGATTTGAAGGAACCATACGAATCCTGATAAAATTCTGCTATTATAAATACATCTACATTGAAAAGTTGATCCACAAAGTTTTTAGCATATGACCTAAGTAGAAAAAATGTTTATGCGCACTTTATTCCATGTCCATAAACGGTCCTATGAATTACTATCATTATTTCTTTATTGATTCATGAAAAAATCAAACAAATAAGGAAGCCATTGATATATTATGTATAATTATAAATGCAGGTTTGGGGGTAGAAAGTAGCTGAGAAAGAAAATTTTTCGGCGCGCTAAAAAAATCTGCCTTGACCAGCGAGAGACCTGACGTTTGAAATGAGCATGGAAAAGAAAACTTATTGAAACTTATGATGCGCGAGAGGGTTAATATAAGAGTACTCTTCCTGTAATTAATTTATTCTTATAATATGCAAAAATGTATCATGAATAAGGTGGTAAACTCAGTTTTTATAAATATCAAATGGTAGTTTGCTAATATTGGAGAAGAGTACAACATTTCAATGCACTGAAATCCTGAAAATCAGCCTACTCTTGTGATGTCATCAACTCGAGACCCAGGCCAGTACATTTCAGAGGCCACAGCTCCTCCCAGCAGAGGCTGGATCCCAAGCCAGGTAGGTAAGGATGCTACTGAGTGTCTGTTGGTGGACACCCCGGGGGCGTCTGTTATCTCTGTTGCTCATACAATCACAAAGATTCGGAAAGTATTCTGATTTCTTTGCTTAGCTCATCTGTTACACAATAGAAGCCAATTTTGTTGTATTAAGCAATGATTGCACAACTAAAACGTGATTTTCAAGACTCAACAGGGTAAAAAGGTAACCATGATGAGAAAACCCTCTTATCTTAAATTGTACATAGTACCTTCAGAAGGATTTTATATATGAGAACAAACATTTTGTTCTAAAATATATTCAAATATTGATAGTAAAGTGGTGTACACATTAGATGTTACTTTCACCATAATTACTTTACTTCTTCATCCTATCAAGTTTTGAAAATACATAGTGCTAAAGTTGTACAATCACCGCTTCATTCAATGATGTAAGCAAAATTTGCTTACCTTGTGTAAAAGGTGACCAATGCAAAGCAACATGAATATTTCCTGAACATTTGTGAGCGTGTTGGACGGTGGACATGTCAGACAGCCTGCCCACCAACAGCCAATCAGCAGTGTTCATACCTGGCTTAGGAGCAAGGGATCCAGCTAAAGTGAATGGACATAGGACAGCAGATAGTCTTGTAAAAGTTGTCCCCCACGGCTATGGTGCACAAACTTATAGTTCACTGCTTCAAATGTTTCATGTTGGCCATTTTGTCACCCTGCTCATAACAATCTAACACTTCAAGTGGTTGTCTCATATCTTATTGAGTTCCTCTCGCATTTAGTAGCACAAGGGTTCATGCTGTCCATTCCTGGATGCTGGCATGCTATAATGCAGGGACTATTTATGCAATAGTGCAATAAACACTTTCTGAGGCAAGGCCAAAATAATAACACTAGACTGGCAGAAGTCTGAGGAATATCTCATTCTCACAATTAGTAGCACAAAGGTTCATGCTGTCCATTCCTGGATGCTGGCATGCTATATAATGCAGGGACTATTTATTCAATAGTGCAATAAACATTTTCTGCGGCAAGGCTAAGATAATAACACTAGACTGGCAGAAGTCTGAGGAATATCTCATTCTCACTCACATTTGCCAGTGGAGTGTTGTACTTTTCTTTCTTTGTGTAAATAGTGCATGCATAATAGCAATCCAGCATCCAGCAAAGGACAGCATAAACCCTCGTGCTTCTAAATGTGAGCTATACTTCCTAAGACTAAGGGCAACTAGAAATGTTAGAATTTTATACTCAGGGTAATGGCATGGCTGCCAGAAAACACTCCAAGCAGCTATGTGCAGTCTGTTCGAACAAAGCATTCCTCAGACTTCTCCTGAATAGCTGAAATCCTCTTTCTCTTTTATGGAGATCTATCAATCTAATACGCTCTCATCCTACATGTTTCTATATTATTTGCCTTGTCTCACCTCTTGTACAAAGTAGACAGTTTTAGTTGGCTCCATTACTCAGCAGTGATGGTAGAACTCGCAAAGTTTGTCAAAATTTACTTAACCCTTTCCATCCGTGATGCAGACATCAGCGTCTCAGTATGGAAAGGGTCAAGAGGAAATGGAAGAGGATTAATCCTCTTCTAAACCTCTCAATCCTCTAAATTCCTCTTAATCCTCCTTCATTTCTTCTTAAGAGGTTTAGAAGAGGACTAACTCTTTCCAGACGGTGACGCCGTCGGTGTCACCGGAGTGAAGGGGTTAAAAACAAAGTCAAGTATAGATGAAATATCTCTGAAATGTTTATACCACTTTCTACAGATCACTGACATTTGCAAGAGTAATTGAATCCGTACTAAAAAAAAAAAGTTCTGCGCTGCAAAATAGGCAAAAATCCTTCAGAGTGGCAAGCACCTGGGCACACATGCAGTGGTTGGCTGCTGGCTACCTGCTGGTGCTGGGAGTGAAACTGTTGTTTCAGAACTGATTCAATTACTCTTGCAAATGTCAATGATATGTTAAATATGGTATAAGCATTTCAGAACTGTTCTTTCAGTTATACCAATCTGATATCTTATTTTGTTTTACCAAACTTAGACAAACATATGTGAGCTGTACAATCACTGCTGAGTCTAATGGTGCCAACTATGGCTATTTTGTATAAGAAGTGAGCCAAGGCAAATAATATAGACACACGTAGTACAAAAGCATGTGTGATTGGTTGACTGGGAACCTCCATGAGGGGACATCAGTCAGTCAGGAGTGGCCTGACAAACACTGTTAAAGTGCCTGAGGAACACTTCATTTGGACAGTCTTGAGAACAATGTGTTTCATTAGCTTTTAATGCTGGTGCCACAACAGCACAGGAATCTGCCACAAGTGGCAAAATAACTGTACTCAATGCATGTTATGTTATTCATGGAAATGATGGTAAGTTTAGGTGAGGGATTATGCCTGATATATATATATATATATATATATATATATATATATATATATATATATATATATATATATATATCTCTCTCTCTCTCTCTCTCTCTCTCTCTCTCTCTCTCTCTCTCTCTCTCTCTCTCTCTCTCTCTCTCTCTCTCTCTCTCTCTCTCTCTCTCTCTCTCTCTCTCTCTCTCTCTCTCTCTCTCTCTCTCTCTCTCTCTCTCTCTCTCTCTCTCTCTCTCTCTCTCTCTCTCTCTCTCTCTCTCTCTCTCTCTCTCTCTCTCTCTCTCTCTCTCTCTCTCTCTCTCTCTCTCTCTCTCTCTCTCTCTCTCTCTCTCTCTCTCTCTCTCTCTCTCTCTCTCTCTCTCTCTCTCTCTCTCTCTCTCTCTCTCTCTCTCTCTCTCTCTCTCTCTCTCTCTCTCTCTCTCTCTCTCTCTCTCTCTCTCTCTCTCTCTCTCTCTCTCTCTCTCTCTCTCTCTCTCTCTCTCTCTCTCTCTCTCTCTCTCTCTCTCTCTCTCTCTCTCTCTCTCTCTCTCTCTCTCTCTCTCTATATATATATATATATATATATATACACACATAAAGTGTTTTACTTTACTCTGCTAACTGTGTTTTACCATCACTTACTGTGTTCTGGTCTGAGTGTTGTCTTCGGTTGGCAATCTCCCGCAGCATTGTCTTGGCAGATTCTCGCGTCTGTGGATGGAATCAGCATGAGTCACAAGTCACATCTACAAATACAATTCTAACTCCATTGGTGCTCACTGCTTACTCATCCCTCTGTCTAATACATTGTACACTACCCTTGTTTTATAATTCATAGCAATCCTTGCAATTTAATTTATTGTAATTTAAGCAGAAAAACACGATAGTCCAACTCAGTTATGAAGTCAGCTTGGGAGGGGCCTGCTTGGGGAGTTCCCTGGCCACAGTGCTGCCAACTCTTATTCAACCCGGTACCAGCGACGGGCCAAATTTGTGGCTTTACTGCATAGCAGCGATGGGCCAAATTTGTGCCATGATATAAACCCCAAAAAATAGAAGATATATAATCTGATTATAAATGCTTTGATATATATTATGAAATAGTTTGTGTGAGGGGTGATTTTTTCTCATTTTTCTCGTTTGGAGGAACCATTAAGAAACACGATCCTCGCTGCTACCTGGTTAATGTATACAGAATATCTGATACACAATTTCAAATAATTTGTATATAGATAACATATGCAGGAGAGTGATGTGGCAGCACTGTGAAGACGTTCGAGTCCAATCCAAACTAACTTCATATTTGTGTCCAACTATAGTAACAGGCTGGAAGAGAGCAGTGAGGTAAAGGAAGTGGGACAACAAATGAGACCAATGAAGCTAAACCAGTGAGACAAGTAAGTGACCCAAGATCTGTCTCACCTCCAGGAAGTTTATGCTTCTCACTGTACTAATAAGACAAGTGAAAAACTATAAATGACACAAGCGAGCCAAACAAGAGATTAACAACTCTCACCTCAGGGAAGAGTGTACACTTCTGGGCATACTCATAGGCCAGGTCAAAGAGGTTCTTCTGGAGGCAGTGGTTGGCCAGGAAGAGGTAGGCCTGCCCTCTGTCCTCGCTGGGCCCCACCTCCTCTGTCTCCTGCAGGTAACGTTCAAACAGCACGGCTGCCCGGTCACCCTCGGCCAGCCGACTATACAGCCTGTGGGAACAAGGTTATAAGTCACATGACGTACTATTTTAACCCCTTGACTACGGATTTCCTACAAGAAGACATCACCAGGCTACAAGAATGGAACAAAAAGTGGCTGCTACAATTCAATGATGAAAAATGTAGAGCCATGCACCTTGGGAGGGGATATCCAGCATACAAATACCAGATGGGAAACACTCCACTACAGAGGCAGAGAAAGACCTGGGAGTATATGTTACCAGGCTACCAGTAGAAGCCAAATCCGTGCCAATCGCAGCAGATGGGTTAACATAGAGATTGGGGAGGATGCAGAAATATAGAAATTGAGGGGGGATATAAAAATGAAAGGACTTACATATGTAAACATAAGACAAAGAGCCTGTATTAAATAGTGAAAGAGAAAGACAGACAGTAATATATACTCCCACCCTACCCTCCACTCACTTTGCCAGTCTGAGCAGTGCAATGCCTTCAATGTCGCCAACACTGTGAGCCTTCAGGAAGCACTTCTTGGCCTCCTCCGTCTTCTCCAGCTTTTCGTAACTTTCCCCGAGGGCCACCAGCATGCGGGAGTCATTGGGACGCAGCTTCTGGGCCTGGGAGGGGGCAGGAGGGAGAGTACAAGGTTAGGGAGAGGATCATGTGTGGGTGTTCCGGTTATTAATACAGTAGACTGGTAAAACGTGTCCCGTGTAAGTGATGGGAGGCACATTGCATTGCACTTCATTTTTCTTCATTCCAAAACATATCATACAGCACAGTGATTTAGTATGCTATTAATTGATGTAAATTTGTCTTAAGGGTTCCACATTTGTAAATCCAAGGAATAAATCAAAATAAATTAATAGGTAAATACAAATGAACTATAAATCACGGCCAAGAGTCCCCCCTCGTGTTACTCGCCTGCTTGAAGTAGTAGAGGCAGTAGGCAGGCAGCTTGAGGATCTCATAAGTCTGTCCCAGGCCATACCATGCCCGGTAGTCCCTTCTGTTCACCTCTGTGGGGAAGGGACGACTCATTACTCTGTCGTCTATCAAGCTACCAAATCAAAAGCAGGAGTGTGGAGTCGGATATAAAGAAAAATTGGCTCCTGGAAATTTTAAAGCTGTGACTCTGACTCCAACTCCACCCCCTCCCCCTCTTCTGCAGTACAGTGGTAGACAAATCAAACCCCGCCACACCACCAGCATTGCCAGATTATCGTATCCACCATTGTATTTACTGTTTTTAGACGCTTAACTATAGCAAAAAGACACTAATAATTAAACCTTTCAACGGTAACTATAAATAAATGTAGTTATTGGAGTGAAGGAGACAGTTTTTGGGTGGGAAATCGGAAAACACAAGAGGCTAAGCACGACAATCTGGTAACACAGCACACCACGCCACGCCCAGCCACACAACATCACACATAATTATCATAAAGGGGTTGGAGATATTTTTACCGACTTCGACTAATGCCAAAAGTAAGCGACTCTGACTCCACAGCCCTGAATGAAAGCTTGTGTCAGTTGGTGGAGAAGCTAATAACAAATGTGACTTGCTACAGAGACTGCCCACCCATTCCCCATCACACAAATCAAACTCCTACCCACCCACCATCCTCCCTTACCTTAAAACACACAAACCAATGGCATAACGGTACTACACACAACCACACACAACACAAAGCATACAACTCCACACACACCAATGGCCTGGCGGTAGCACTGTATGGCGGCGTTGGTGTTCTTCATCTCCATGTACTCGTGGCCCATGAGCGTCCAGGCAGCCAAGTAGTGAGGGTTGAGGCGCAGGGCTCGCTGGAAGTATTGAACCGCCTTCTCGTGCTGTGACCTCAGGCTGTAGTAGTTACCTGGGGAAGGAAAATAAAGTACGGTAAAAATGATAGGAAGATAAGGAGTTTGGAGAGACAAGTAAGATGTTAGGCATGGAAGGGAGAGGACATACATTCTCTCTACACACACACACACCTATAACACAGCAGGTCTCCACTCTGTATTTGTCCACCTGCACCACACGATGGGCCAGGTAGGACAGCTCCACGCGCATCTCCTTCACGTAGAGCAGGTTGGAGTAGGTGTCCAGGTTATCGAGGCGGTAAGGGTCCACCGCCTCCAGCTCCTTGAAGATCGTCACAGCCTGGTCCACGTCTGTACAGGGGTGGGAGGTTGTAGTGGAGGTGGTGTGGGGAGAGGAGGGATGGAATGAATACAAGAATTGTGTATAAGAATATGAATATTTCAAATTCCAACAAATACGAATATGAATTTGAATACACTGAAATGATATTGAATTGAATACAAATACAAATACTTTTTGCGAGTACTCACGAAAACTTTTCACTGAAAAATACCTTCTAGGCATAACTGGGTACAACACTGTTCTACAGTAAAGCAACAGCAAAATGAGCTCATGAACCTGTACTATACTGTCTATACATGACCATTACACATCTGCCCAGGAGACGAGTTGTAAGGGACAATGGCTGTTATTTATGATAATAAATTTTGAAGTATTCATCAGATTATTCACTGAATACAAATGCTTTTCCCTTGTATTCAAATACGAATGAGACTACTTTGACTTCTATCAATTATTATTAGAATATGGATACATCCAAATACAGTGTTCGAATGTACCATATTTCCTGCCATCTAAGACGCACCCATAATTTGGCAAGATATATTTCGAAAAAAATTAAAAACTCCACATTTCCCCTGAACTTAATGTATAATGTTATGCAGTATTACATTTGGCCACCTTACTTACAATTATGACTATGGTACTGTATGTTGCTTTGTGCCCTTCTCTATGTTCAAAGTGTTCCATTGTTGGTTGACGAGTTACAGTGCTCTTAACCCGAGCAGCTGTGACTTTGAAATGGTAAACAAAAGGGTTGGTTTTTAGATTCACTCGCTGTGCAGTGTCCAGGCGGTAACTTTCACCGAGCTACTGAAGGAACTAATCACACAAGGATCTTGGTCTTGATCTTGACTTTCAGGGACCATATACCTACTTTCAAGTAAAAATAGATGTTGATTAATTTCTGTCAATCATATCATGTTTGACAGAAATTATGTTTTAACAGTTATTTTTACAATGAGAAACAAAAATGCATTTACAATAAATACTTTAATTATCCACCTAACCTATTAATAGTGGTGTTACACAGGGTTCTGTCCTATCTCTCACTCTCTTTCTGTTGTTCATTGATGATCTTTCCAAAACGAACTGTCCTATCCATTCTTACGCCGATGACTCTACTCTGCATTACTCAACTTCTTTTAATAGAAGACCCACCCAACAGGAACTAAATGATTCCAGGCTGGAGGCAGCAGAACGCTTAGCCTCAGACTTTACTATTACTTACGACTGGGGCAAGAAGAACCTGGTGTCCTTCAACGCCTCAAAAACACAGTTTATCCACCTATCCACTCGACACAATCTTCCAAACAATTATCCCCTATTCTTTGACAGCACTCAGCTATCATCTTCTTCAACGCTAAATATCCTCGGTCTATCCTTAACTCAAAATCTCAACTGGAAACTTCATATCTCTTCTCTTACTAAATCAGCTTCCTCGAGGTTTGGCGTTTTGTACCATCTCCGCCAGTTCTTCCCCACACAGCTGCTATATATTTACAGGGGCCTTGTCCGCCCTTGTATGGAGTATGCATGTCACGCGTGGGGGGGCTCCACTCACACAGCTCTCTTGGACAGAGTGGAGGCTAAGGCTCATCGTCTCATCAGCTCTCCTCCTCTTACTGATAGTCTCTAACTCTTAAATTTCGCCGCCAAGTTGCCTCTCTATCTTTTATCGATATTTTCATGCTGACTGCTCTTCTGAACTTGCTAACTGCATGCCTCCCCCCCTCCCGCGGCCTTGCCACACACGACTTTCTATTCAAGCTCATCCCTTTACTGTCCAAATCCCTTACTCAAGAGTTAACCAGCACCTTCACTCTTTCATCCCTCATGCTGGTAAACTCTGGAACAATCTTCCTTCATCTGTGTTTCCTCCTGCCTACAACTTGAACTCTTTCAAGAGGAGGGTATCAGGACACCTCTCCTCCCGAAATTGACCTATCTCTCAGCCACTCCTCTAACTCTTTTTAGGAGCAGTGAGTAACGGGCTTTTTTTTCACATTCGTTTCCTTTTTTTATGCCCTTGAACTGACTCCTCTGCTGAAAAAAAAAATCCACAGATATCCGTTCTTTCGAACATGTATCACAAAAAACGTCAGCTGACCGGGCCATTGCACAGCAGAAATAGCTCCAGACTAATCTGCCCAAGTCCGCCCCACGGTCGCCAAGCAGTCACGTCAGGCAGCACCCTGCTCCACCAATACTGTTCCCGTGTAATAGCTGCTTTAAGCATCACCGCCAAGGTACCCTGCACACTGATGACTGGCACATCACGGCGGAATTGTGTTTAGTGTTCACAACACACGTCGGCTCCCACGTGTGTTGCGTTTTCTTGTGACCTGCATGTTTTTTTTCGCATCACAAGTCCTCCCTCCTATCTTCTGCTTATTCACACTTTCCCTTTCTATTGCATCATACTATATTCATTATTTAAAGCAATCAAAATTTGTACCTTCAGCGTATACCGCTCAGGGGTAACTTTTTGGCATTTTATGAATGAGAAAGGTGCACGTTATACACCACAAAATCTGGGAACTAATGCGTCCAACGGAAGTGTTTTGGGCGTTGGTTTCGTACCAGTAACAATAATCCCTAGGCCTCCCAAAACCTAACCATCGGGGTATAAGATGGGTGATTTTTTTACTCTTCTTTTTTTTTTAAAAAGTGAATCTTATGTGGCAGGAGATACGGTATTCGAATACGAACACTCCATCCCTGAGTCACACACACATTAAGGGAAGATGTCAAACAGTTTAAGGAGAGACCAGACAATTAAAGTTATTGAGGTGGCACCACACAGATATCCCTCAGGGTCTGTATACCACAAACTAGGTAAAGACAACCCATGTCAACACCCACACCACCACCAACCACCAGACAGCACTCACCCCGTTGGTTGTGGTGTGTGATGGCAACCTGCGCCATGATGTAGGTGGAGTTGGCCAGCCCAGCGTCCTGCAGACTCGTGTATATCTCCAGCGCCTCGTCATTCAGCTGCAGCTCCAGGTAGGTGTGTGCCAGGAAGAGGCGACGCATCCAGTGGTCAGGCAGCTTCAGTGTGCCCAGCTGTGGAGGGAATGAAGGCAAGAAAAGTTGGGGCTGCCATCCATAAGAGTACAAAGAGTTGACAGGACTGCAGTGTTGAAGCTAATGTTGTGGACAGAGTGATAGATCTTTGTATGAAACAGAGGACATGAGAGTTGTAAGATCTGTTTGTATGAGACAGAGGACATGAAAGTTGTTAGATGTTTGTATGAGACAGAGGACATGAGAGTTGTTAGATCTGTTTGTATGAGACAGAGGACATGAAAGTTGTTAGATGTTTGTATGAAACAGAGGACATGAGAGTTGTTAGATCTGTTTGTATGAGGCAGAGGACATGAAAGTTGATAACTTGTCTGTATGAGACAGAGAACATGAGAGTTGTTAACTTGTTTGTATGAGACAGAGGACATGAAATAAAGTTGAAGAAGACTACTCACTTCAAAGAAATTATAAAATACAGTGCCCCCACATGAGGATATTGAACACTGGAACAGCCTGGCCAGAGTTTGTCCAATAATAATAATAAACAAACAAAAGAATTCAAAACTGTACTTGACAAATGAAACTCAGCAAGACATGACTCCATAAGCATAGGTAGTAAGTTGCTAGTAGGAGTCAAGAGATGCTAGCTAGAAGGGAAAGTGAAAGGGCAAGGGGACATGAACCCAAGCCCTCCTCCCCTGCCCAGCCCAACACCCACCATCTCCCTGTCAGTGATGAGTGCCGCCAGCTCCAGCCAGGCCCCCCAGTGGAGCGGCTGTTGGTGCACCGCCTCGCTCAGCACCTCCACGGCCTGCTGAGTCAGGTCCAGACGCTTCAACACCACGCCATACACCCAAAGCAGCCACGCGTCCATGGTGCCGCCGCTGCCATCACCACCACCACCGTCATCTCTACGACACACACGAAGAGAAAATACAGAGTCAATAATACATCAGTCTGCATTGTATATTTCTTTGGAAGTTATAGTGTAAAATGAATAAGATTAAACAGTATAGAAGCAGAACAAAATATCATTCTAGAATTCCAATGTAAGTAAGGTGAAGGAGCAAGGTGGGAGTGTGTGTGTGTGCTTTGAAAATATGTATGAGGAGTGAAGTGGAGAGTCTTCTGCCATGGTCATCCCCTTCAGGAGAATTACTAGAGGGAAGGGGACATCAGAGGGACAGACACACACAAGCAGTGAGTAGCGGGCTTTTTTTTTATTAATGTTTGCTTTTTGTGTGCCCTTGAACTGTCTCCTTTGCTGTAAAAAAAAAAAAAAAAAAAAAAACAGATATACAGACAGACACCCAGAGGTGCTACTTTAGTATGCTGTCTACCCGGCCATTTCTACTTTAGCGTGTGGTCTACCACTATACAGTAAACCCTCAATATAACGGAATAATTGGGGTTAACTTAGTTCATTAATGCCAAAAGTCCGTTATAAGCGGCAGAAATTTAAAAATATGTATAATAATACTGACGAATCTAATAAATGTTGATAAATATTCTTTCATCGTGTATGTTGCCTGCACATTGTCTGTATAACAGCACTGCACACTTGGCGACGGAGCGCGAGGCACTGAAGCAGCAGTGGGGCCGTACTGTTACGTGTGTAAATTTTACAAGAGTGCCTATCTTGCACTGGCAGACAAAACTGTTCTTTTTTTTGGGGGGAGGGAGGGGTATAGTTTTCTGTGTGTTATGAAATAATCTGCTAATTGTTTCTGTAACAAATCATTAAATGATTGACTTTTCAATGCCTGTTGTACACCCGCTGCCACAGCCGCAAAATAGCTCACAGAAAGAGGTTCAACTCACTTGCTGTTCCTACGTTTCACTTACCGCTCACAAAGATCACAAGTGGACAAGCTAAAACAAAACCAGGCAAATTAATGTTTTCCTGCTGTGTATTCCCCCAATGCACATGCGTGGTGTACAGCAGAACGTCAAATTTCTGCAAGGAGGTATTTCTTGCAACACCGGCCCACGTAGTGCACCGCCCCCGCCATCGCCCTGTCCCGTCTTGTGCTGCAGTTCCATTGTATTTCTAGAAACACGCCAGTCCTCGTCGACAGACCGACTTGGTCAGCTGGGCTCTCGTCAGCCGATAGAGCCGGTCTGTTGGCACCGTGCTACGGACTGCCATTGGCAAAGGCCCGTGCTCCCCACTATAGGGAGGGAGCAATCTTTGAACAACAACAGTGTATTTCCACTGCCCCACACCGCATGCCGAATAAATTTAATCTAACCAAACCTAACCTACCTAACGGGCGACCCCTTAAGCTGTGTCAGTACCAACACTCACAAACACGTGCCTATTTTTCATTGCATTTATGTCTTGGATTGATGCATGAGATTTTCTTGTGGTGTAAATACGATATTCATTTTAATGGGAACCACAAGAAGGAAAATATTTCATCAAATGGGCTGAAAAAGACTAGAGTAACCCAAGGATGGGACAGCAGATGAAGAAGGAGGGCGAGATGGCTAGCAGACGCTTTTGTAGTTACTGGGCGCGTTTGGTTAAAAAAAAAATTCCGGCGGTCCCCGTGGATTTCTGACCATCTGACCTTGTCCATTATATCAGCAATCCATTATAAGCCGGTCCATTATATCGAGGGTTTACTGTATTTACAATTCAGTGTGCAGTCTATCTCACTACAGGAACCCTATACTGCAGAATAATGAAAAACAAGCTATAAAAAATGCTAAATAGCATATCAAAGTTGAAAATACATAATCATACAACAATGCTGCACCTTTGTTACGCTTTAGTTTTTCTTGCATGACACTACCACATCGATGACATGGGTCTGCTGCTTGTGATGTGTCCAGAAGATGGTTTCCTCGTAGAAATGAAACTGTTGTTTCCTCCGTGAAAATGACACATCTGTAGAAGTCTTTTAACAGCACTGCAGTAACTGTTCGCAGAATGAGTTGAGCTGATGCTATCGCCTTTAATGCAAGGAGGATAATGATTAAGGTGTTTGTTGATTGTCCTTTAATATAGACCGGTCAGGACACTCAGGTGACATGAAGTAATGACCTGACTGTGGTCAGGTCATTACTCTGGTCAAGCTAAGGTCTCTGGAGACAGGTCAGGTCTTTCAGGTGTCAGGTGAGAAGCACAGGTACAGGTAATTCTCAATTTAGGCGAGTTTGGTTCACACGTATTTTAAATAACGCGGGGTCTAAAATCCAAATAAATGTTTAATTTACACGTTTTTTACACTTATACGCGATATTTTATGGAGTGGCCACCAGATGTCTCACGCAACTGGACTCACACGGCGCCGCGGCCACACAGCTGAGCTCAGTTCTTCCTGCGCGCCACTTGAGCAACAATACAGTACCCACGCTGCCACGCTACTCAGCAATAGGGGTGGGCAGGCCCCAGTACTAACAGTACCAGCTATACGGTAAGGTACCGGTACCAGGCTGCTCAGTACTGGTACCAATACTAGCCAGTCGCTCATGGTGTCCCTCATTTCTTCCTCACACGAGTGAGGCTGAGACTGAGTGCCTGAGTGGATATCTTGGTGATATGGATATTCTCTCTCTCTCTCTCTCTCTCTCTCTCTCTCTCTCTCTCTCTCTCTCTCTCTCTCTCCTCTCTCTCTCTCCTCTCTCTCTCCACTGAATGAAGTGAATATTTACTTTTTAATAGAAACCTACCTCGTTTGATTTACATTATTTTTGATTTACGCGACCTCTTCAAGGACACAATACTCACGTAAATCGAGAGTTACCTGTAACAGTACAACATCAGATGAGGTCTTGGGAAACAGGTCAGACCGGTAGACCGAATGCTACAGTAGCACCACACTTGGTGCATACTGGGGTAGACTACAAATACTGCAGTAGACTGCATACTAAAGTAGCACCCACACAGACATTAATCAAAGGCAGGTTGAGAGGTAGAATAGCATGAATAAAGATACCCACACAAACAAACAAACACACAGACAGACAGAGGTGAGGTAGATTGTGTGTGTGTGTGTGTGTGTGTGTGTGTGTGTGTGTGTGTGTGTGTCAACTGTGATTGCCAAGAGAGAATTGAACTCATGGTGTAGAGGAAGCAAAAATTAATAGTTGATAAAAAAGATAAAAAAGAAGAGAGGGAAAGGGAAGGAGGTTGGAAAGAAAGATTGTTATGCCCCAGGAGCTTATTTTTCTATCTATTTCCCAACACGACCTCTGCATGTATCGAAACAACACACGAGAAATTAATCAATACCAGGAGAGGGTATGCGCCGGCTGCCTGGGCTGGGATTGAACCCGTGACCAGCGTGATGAGAGAGCCACTCCCTACCGAGTCGGCCAAAGAGGTACCCCACTGGCTAAGTGGGTTATGGGAGGTTCGTTCATCAGGCATAGTCGCCACACTACAAGATAAGTAAGAATATATGGAAAGGAAAGGAGGTAAAAAGAAGAAAATAAAGAAGAAAAATAAAAAAAATAAAAAAGGATATAAGAAAAGGAAAGGAGGTAAAAAGAAGATAAGGAAGAAGAAAAACAAAAGCAAGACAAAAAGGGATACAGGGAAGGGAAAGGGGTAAAAAGATAAAGAAAGGGAAGGAGGTAAAAGGAATATAAAAAAAAAGATAAAAATGATATAGGAAAAGGGAAGGAGGTAAAAAGAAGACAAAGAAGAAAAGTAAAAAAAAAAGAAAGATAAGGATATAGAGAAAGGGAAAGAAAAGGGGTGGGGTGGGGGGTGGGGACTTATTTACCTGCAGGGGTTTTGGGTGAGGTTGTACATCTTGGACAGCTCCGTGTGTAGCACCTTCAGGTAGCCGCCCTTGTGTTGCTCGTTAGCCACTGTGGGGGCAGGTGTGGCGGTTAGTTTTAAGGATTACTCCTAATCTAAGCTAATCTAACCTAACCTATCCGATCCTAACCTAACCTATCCTATCCTAACCTAACCTAACCTAACCTAACCCTTTGACTCAACTTCTTCATGCTACACCAGAGACCTCTAACACACACTTCTTTGCCTTAACCCCTTGACTGCAGATTTCCTACCAGAAGACATCACCAAGGTACAGAAATAGATCAAAAAGTGGCTGCTACAATTCAATGAAGAAAAATGTAAAGTCATACACCTTGGGAGGGGATATCCAGCACACCAATACCACATGGGAAACACTCCACTATCCACCACAGAGACAGAGAAAGACCTGGGAGTATTATGTTACCAGGCTACCAGTGAAGGGATATCCAGCATACCAATACCATATGGGAAACACTCCACTATCCACCACAGAGGCAGAGAAAGACCTGGGAGTATTATGTTACCAAGCTACCAGTGAAGGGATATCCAGCACACCAATACCACATGGGAAACACTCCACTATCCACCACAGAGGCAGAGAAAGACCTGGGAGTATTATGTTACCAGGCTACCAGTGAAGGGATATCCAGCATACCTATACCACATGGGAAACACTGCACTATCCACCACAAAGACAGAGAAAGACCTGGGACTATTATGTTACCAGGCTACCAGTGAAGGGATATCCAGCATACCAATACCACATGGGAAACACTCCACTATCCACCACAGAGGCAGAGAAAGACTTGGAACGCTATGTTACCAGGCTACCAGTGAAGGGATATCCAGCATACCAATACCACATGGGAAACACTCCACTATCCACCACAGAGGCAGAGAAAGACTTGGAACGCTATGTTACCAGGCTACCAGTGAAGGGATATCCAGCATACCAATACCACATGGGAAACACTCCACTATCCACCACAGAGGCAGAGAAAGACTGATATATGTTACCTATGCTATGTTACCAGGCTACCAGTGAAGGCCAAATCCGCGCCAATCGCAGAAGACGGGTTACCACACTTCAAATAACCCAGAACACTGTCTCTACCACAAACACTTTTCTTTCTTTCTTAATTACTATATCTGCAGGTAAATATACCCATTCCCCTCCCCACCTCCCTCCCCCTCTCCTCCCTTTCCCTGTATCCCTTTTTATCTTTATTTTTTTTACTTTTCCTCTTCTATATCTTTTTTTTTTTTTTTAACCTCCTTCCCTTATGTCCTTTTTATCCCTCTTTTTTTTACTTTTTTTCTTCTACGTCTTGGAGAGCTCCGTGTTAATTACTGTATCTTCTTTTTACCTCCTTACCTTAGACTTGTACTCCTAATAAACACTAATCTTTATGTCAAGCACTTCTTTCTCTCTAAATACAGCACACCCACCCAACCCAACACTTCTAACACACTTCCAATAGCCAGGAACAGTCTCTATGTCAAGCACTTCTTTCTCTCTAAATACAGCACACCCACCCAACCCAACACTTCTAACACAGTTCCAATACCCAGGAACAGTCTCTATGTCAAGCACTTCTTCCTCACTAAATACAGCACACCCACACAACCCAACACTTCTAACACACTTCCAATACCCAGGAACAGTCTCTATTTCAAGCACTTCTTCCTCACTAAATACAGCACACCCACACAACCCAGCACTTCTAACACAGTTCCAATAGCCAGGAACAGTCTCTATGTCAAGCACTTCTTCCTCACTAAATACAGCACACCCACACAACCCAACACTTCTAACACACTTCCAATAGCCAGGAACAGTCTCTATGTCAAGCACTTCTTCCTCACTAAATACAGCACACCCACACAACCCAACACTTCTAACACACTTCCAATAGCCAGGAACAGTCTCTATGTCAAGCACTTCTTCCTCACTAAATACAGCACACCCACACAACCCAACACTTCTAACACACTTCCAATACCCAGGAACAGTCTCTATGTCAAGCACTTCTTTCTCTCTAAATACAGCACACCCACACAACCCAACACTTCTAACACACTTCCAATAGCCAGGAACAGTCTCTATGTCAAGCACTTCTTTCTCTCTAAATACAGCACACCCACACAACCCAACACTTCTAACACACTTCCAATAGCCAGGAACAGTCTCTATGTCAAGCACTTCTTTCTCTCTAAATACAGCACACCCACACAACCCAATACTTCTAACACACTTCCAATAGCCAAGAACAGTCTCTATGTCAAGCACTTCTTTCTCTCTAAATACAGCACACCCACACAACCCAATACTTCTAACACACTTCCAATAGCCAGGAACAGTCTCTATGGCAAGCACTTCTTCCTCACTAAATACAGCACACCCACACAACCCAACACTTCTAACACACTTCCAATAGCCAGGAACAGTCTCTATGGCAAGCACTTCTTTCTCTCTAAATACAGCACACCCACACAACCCAACACTTCTAACACAGTTCCAATAGCCAAGAACAGTCTCTATGTCAAGCACTTCTTCCTCACTAAATACAGCATACTACACCCACAGCCTCCTTAGCCTCTTGTAGAAGTAGCTGGGGTTTTCATGGACCGTTTTGTGATCCTTGTGATAGTTTTATGTGACTTCTGCACCTGATAGTTTTGTGTGACTTCTGCACCTGATAGTTTTATGTGACTTCTGCACCTGATAGTTTTATGTGACTTCCGCACCTGATAGTTTTGTGTGACTTCTGCACCTGATAGTTTTATGTGACTTCTGCACCTGATAGTTTTATGTGACTTCTGCACCTGATAGTTTTATGTGACTTCTGCACCTGATAGTTTTATGTGACTTCTGCACCTGATAGTTTTGTGTGACTTCTGCACCTGATAGTTTTATGTGACTTCTGCACCTGATAGTTTTATGTGACTTCTGCACCTGATAGTTTTATGTGACTTCTGCACCTGATAGTTTGATGTGACTTCTGCACCTGATAGTTTGATGTGACTGCATACGTCCCCCCCTCCCACGGCCCCGCTGCACACGACCTTCTACTCATGCTCATCCCTATACTGTCCAAACCCCTTATGCAAGAGTTAACCAGCATCTCCATTCTTTCATCCCCTTCACTGGTAAACTCTGGAAAACCCTTCCTTCATCTATATTTCCTCCTGCATATGACTTGACCTCTTTCAAGAAGAGTGTATCAAGACACCTCTCCACCTAAAATTGACCTCTCTTTTGGCTATTCTTTACTTTTTACTTTTGTGGGAGCGGCGAGTAGCAGGCTTTTTTTTTGTACTCTTTTTATTGCCCTTCAGCCGTGTCCTCTGGTGTAAAAAAAAGAAGAAAAAAAATCTTCACTGCAGCCTTGGAAAATAGTCGTAGTGGGAGTCTGATAAGTTTAAGAATATGGACCATGGACTATTTTGAGATCCTTGTGATAATTTTAAGCGACTTCTTCACCTTGAACCAGAAAATCACCCATGAAAACCCAGTTAATCTCCTCTGCAGCTTTGGAAAAGTCGTAGTGGGAGTCCGACATGTTTAAGAACAAGGGCCACTAAACCTTCAGCCAGACTCACCGAGCGTATCCACAATGTCATCGTTCTTCTTCTTCTCGCCCGACAGGTAGGTTGAGTACAGGTGCAGGAAGCGGCCCAGTGATGTGGTGCTGTGCTTGGTGAAGTAGGAACACCTGTCACCACCACCACGAAACAGAGGAGTAAGATTAGCACCAATGAATGAGAGAATATACGTACAAACCACCACCAACACCACAAAACAGTTTTTGCATTAAAGCTAGTTTTGATTATTTAATATGAAGTGTAAAGCCACATGATCAAAAGCACACATCCCAAAACAGTAAATGTAATTACAATTCATGATTACTTCTTATGTAATCATAACACTGGAAGAAGAAGTGGTTCTTGACGATGATGCTCCACATCCTTATTCCTAAAAGGAGCTAAATGATCTAGTTCACGATCTCGGCTTGTCAAAGTCCTCTGCCGAACTGTTGGCATCCAGATTGAAGGAAAGAAAATTCCTCTCTAACAGTGCTCGCATCACCTTCTACCGCAACAGACATCAAGAGTACCTCCGTTTTTCTCTGAAGAGAAGGACTTGGTGTACTGTACAGATATTGCACAGCTTCTGCACAAGCTTGGAGTGCCACAGTACCAACCCAATGATTGGAGACTGTTCACTGAGAGCAGCAAACGATTGCTGAAATGTGTTCTGCTGCACAATGGCAACGAGTTTGCCTCTGTACCCCTCGCTCACTCGACTACACTGAAGGAGAAGTATGAAGCGGTGAAGTACGTGCTGGATAAAATTCATTATGATCAGCATGAGTGCTTGATTTGTGTTGACCTGAAGATGGTGAACTTTTTATTGGGACAACAGTCCGGGTTCACCAAGTACCCAAGTGTTTTTTCAGAGTCAGTAAACTTCGCTATTTATTTGCATTTCTTGATTTTTTTCTTTCATAAGGTAGAATAATCTCTTCCAAAACCAACGATATATAATAATGCCAGGAAAAAAGAATACTCGTGGGTGAAATCGATAAAATTTTCGACGTTCGGTCAAGCCATTCCGCAAGGCCCCCTAGGGAGCCCCAGACGGATGTTGCAGTGGAAAGAGAAACTTATTTAACTTTTGGTGCGTGAAAGGTTTAAAAACCTATTTCGGATGAGAAATATTAACAAAAGTCAACCAAAAATGTCACAAAAATGTAATCAATTTAGTTATAAGATCGGATTTTTTAAAAATCAACCTAGCACAAAAACCTGACCTGATCAAGAGAAACGGGTGTCATTTTCGGATTCAGCAGTGCAAACTTGTCCTAAATCAATTGAAAAAACTTTGAAATTTTTTTTTTGTAACCCAGTGTAATCAATTACTTTAAAGTTCAAGTCCTGTGGCTGCACAAGTTTAAGAACCTATACAACAAAATGTAATCAAATACATGTGAGACATTACAAACTTGCATGAGTCAGTAAAAATACAAACAGGCAAAAATAAATAGGTAAAGTCAGGTAAGAACATACACAAACACCCACACACCTGTCATACTCCTTGAGGTCGAAGTATGACTTGGCCAGGTTGTAGTGGTCCAGCTCCTCCCCCAACACTTCCTGCAGCGAGGGGCAGCAGGGCAGCGGCTCATCCAGCGGCACGTCGCGCACACATAGCAACAGCTCACTCAGCCTGACAAGGGTGACAGGTTGCACAGGAAAAGAAAGATACGCAGGGACAGGCATTATTTCAGTAAGTACTCCTATTAGGAAAACACTTCTCTGAAAATTGTATTGGCGCTGAAAAATGAACTAAACTGTCATGATGAAGACTTCTGTTTTGGTTCTCGGACTTGACCAGGCATATGTCCGACATTTGTTAGACCCTCGATTTTGTCCATATCAGGGTCCAGGAAAGGGAGGGTGGAGTGTATGAGTTTTAGCAGCAATAGGTTTCTTCAAGTTAATTAATTACTTTATTAGTGATGTTATGATACTTTATTTAGTAATGCTAAATTATTATTATTATTATTATTATTATATATATATTATATATTATATATATATATATATATATATATATATATATATATATATATATATATATATATATATATATATATATATACTTTTTTTTTTTTTCTTTTTTTTTCTTTTTACGTGCCAGCCTATGGCGCCGGCAGACTTTCTAGAGGAGCCTGGTTGGTGGTCGGCCCCAGCCCGTCATGGCGCAGGCAAGTGTTTTATAGTGGTGCCATCTTTTCTTGGCTCACGCTGCTCCCCAGAGCTCGTTCTTGATTCACTTGGACGGTTTCCTCTAGAGTCCGGGTTGATGGGTGGTCTTCAGGACAGCATGTGGGTAGTCTTAAGCCACTCGGCGGTGACTGAAAAATCCCAGGTGGTAGCAGCGGATTCAAACCCACGTTGTCTGTCCAGCACGCAGTGAATGAGGGCCCCGCATGCTAATCACTCAGCCACCACCTCCCCAAAAGGAGGAGTAACTCTACCTCGCCCATAACATCCTGTGACAACCCAAACCTGCGGCTCACCACAGCAAGAATCCAATTGGAATGTTTCGATTTAAGCAGAGATAGGTTACTAATATAGAGGCAATAGATTATACTATTCAGAGTGGCGATAGGTTACTATCGTTAGTGACAATAAGTTATTAGGTTTATGTGGAGTTGTTACATTAATAAAACATGTGAAGTGGCAGGCACGGATTGGGTTAAATGGTGGCCTTGCTCTGCAATCCAGCATTGGGTGTATTTCGAGATATTAACCTTATTTTCTCCACGTATCTTAAACAACACATTAAAAGGCTTCTGGGTAAGGATTTGGTTTATGCACCCATTCATATATAATTTCCTACTTAACCAACTGATCTTCTGTTGTCATATACTAACCTTCAAACTTCATGGGAAGCTATATGAAAGAATGTGGAGATCAAAACAAGTGTGAAAATAGCCATGAAATCTGCGGGAACCCTCGCAGCCCCAGGAGGCGGAGTAACTCGCCCATAACATCCTGTGGCAACCCAAACCTGTAGCTCACCACAGCAAGAATCCAATTGGAATGTTCATCCTTGTACTGACAGTGGGGCTTTATCTCCTTTGACCCCCCTTTGTTTCCACATTTCATCTGATACGTAGGGCTTTTCTGCTTGTAATCTCCACATATTTTCCTATGATTTTCTGGGAGGTTTGAAGGTTAGCTGATCATATATGACAATAGACATTAGCAGTTGGGCAGATTGTTGAAGAGAGGGTAGCCAACTGATTTTGAGACAATGACTTTATTTCTGAACAAAATATGATGCCTTTTTATTATGGAAATAGCTTTTTCAGAAAAATCACTAAATGATTGACTTTTCAATGCTTGTGGTGCACCCACCACCGCCACCCGTTATCACCAGCCAGCGTAATGGCCCCACCACCGCTGCCGCCCCACCCTGTCCCATGCTGTATCCGCCATCCACACCACATGCCAAATAAATTCAAACTAAGCTAACATGATTTAACCTAACATAACCGTTTACCATTGATGAGGTTTCAGGCCCCGCTCCACTGCTAGTGCAGTGCTCTGCGAGGGGTGTCAACAATTACGATGTTAGCCTCGATAATAATCCTCGATACACTTATTCAAAATGTCGTGGTGAGTGAGTGAGTCTTGATTGCTTTCATGAATAGCCTACTGATGTCCTTTTAATAAACTTGGCATCATCACAGTCACTTGGCTGTGTTTGGGTTCACACTAAATTATTTCCAACTCACTGAACATTTAACCCCTTCACTCCGGCAACGCCGACGGCGTCACTGTATGGAAAGGGTTAGTCCTCTCTAAACCTCTTAATCCTCCTCCATTTCCTCTTAATTCTCTTCTAAACCTCTTAAGAGGAAATGGAAGAGGATTAAGAGGAATTTAGAGGAGGACTGAGAGGTTTAGAAGAGGATTAATCCTCTTCCATTTCCTCTTGACCCTTTCCATACTGTGACGCCGACATCTGCATCACGGATGGAAAGGGTTAACACACAATTTGTCTTTGAGTACAAACACTAATTAATAGCCATGATCGGTTATGTTACGAATTCTCTCAATTTCAGTCTGAAGTACTATACAACACTGGTCATTCGCTGAGTGGTAGATTTATGGCTTCTTGTACCTCACAAAATTTATGCATTTCTTCTCAGCCATAGCGAACTCCTTTAATTTATGATCACCAGCGCATTTGAAACATTTTGGGGCCATATCTCTGACAATGGTAACATATAATTACATGGTATCTGTCTCTCATCGTGAATATTCCCCATTCTAATTTCAACTTGTCATGATTCTTGTAAATCAGCTCTCTCACAGTTGGGTCACACCTCAAAATGAAGTGCATCGTACCACCAGCTGCAGGCTTACTAAAAATCAGCTTAATCTTATTCTCAACACCCTAAATTGTGCGTAAGAACTCATTGCTGTCCAAGATGGTCTCCTTTATTTTTTCCTTGGTCTCCTCTTTATGCACATTGTATAGGTACATCTTTGGTTTCATCTTTCCAACACTCTTGGTACTAATTTGCTCAGCAGACTCCAATTTTTTTGCAGCCTCAGCCCTTGTGTTCTCATTATCAAAGTTTGTGACAATATTACCTCTATTTGTGAATCTTGAATCAGTTATTTGAATGCCATTCAATGCCTGGGAGACTTCATCCTTCATATCTGTTGCCTTCTTTTCCTTTCACATTTAGATTCTTCTTGACTTTCCTGTCTCTCTTCGCCACCTCAGCCTGACTAAGATTTGCCTTGTCTGCATGAAGCGCATCAGCAACTGATCCCAGCTCCTCCTGCACCTTCTCAGCCCTTGATTCAACCTTAATTTTAACCACAGATATTTTTTTAGATAATTCATGCTTGAATTCATCTAATTTCTCCACAATTTTGGTAGCCAGAGATGTTTTATGGAGGCATGGGGGTGCAAATCCAATCAATTTTAGGTATGTTGTCCTGCTTAATTCCAAACAAATGAGTACCCAGTAATTGTGGAGATTGACTCTGTGCCTCCAAAATACGATATTACCCATGTCTCCATATTATAGTTAAGGGACAAAATACATGTCCCTCATCTATAATATGAAGGCGCAAGTACTTAAAAGTGAAGAAAAAGGCCTAATCCCCTTCCCCTAACGATCATGGGGGACCAGTGGGAAATTGGATATTTTGGATGGGGGAGCATATTTGAACTACTCCAACCGAACTTTACGTAACCTAACATCTAACGGGGGGGCTTGGCCCCCCTCGACCCCCCTGCTAACCAAAGGGGGGGCACAGCCCCCCTCCTGGACCCCCCCTTCTTAAAGTACCCCAACCGAACTTTACGACCTAACAGCTAACTGAGGGCCATTGAACACAAGTAACCTGCTTTCGAACCTGCTTCACGCGTTCGTACGTACTACCAGTAAGTGAATACATAGTCGTATATGACGGTTGCAAGATTCCTATGACATAAATTACTTACCGTTTAGATGCTTCATTATGACCTTAATACTGTAACAGGGGCTTCGCCCCCCTCGAACCACCCTTTGGTATGGAGAGTGAGTGAAATTGCGTGGTTTCCGTACGTTGTAAAAAAAAACGGAATGTATGAAATTTCCCTATATCTAAGTAATTGTAAGGAATTTCCCTACATCTTGGGTATTTTTTAACCCCCCATAACTCAAAAACTATGCATTTGCGACGCATTTCATGTTTATCACCTCATTCCCCGAAGTCTCAATGGCCCCCTAGTCAATTTTGGTTGCGAGGGGTGAGTATGGGCAAACACTAGAATAATACCATAAGTATTAACTTCACAAGAGGTGGCCACCCGTTTAAGATTCGTTTTAGTACCGTGTTAGTATTTCATTACCTACCTTATGAAAAATCACTACCTCTTCATATATCTTTTCTACAAACGTTCAACAATCATGGAAACGCTTTCAAAATCCTATCCAAGGACTATTTATTATTGAAAATAGGGGATAATATTCACGAAAGCGTAGCCTCCTCTTGCGGCGGCCACGGCGGCGGTGCAGCTGGTGTTGTGAGAAATACCTCCTTGCAGAAATAAGTCACATATACATGTTGGGGGGGGGGGCTTCAAGGGGGGCAAAGCCCCCCCGCTAGCAGGTCGTAAAGTTCAGTACTGGCACCGGCTTCACAAGCTAGGCTTGCTCTCCCAGCAAAGGAGGAGGGACAGATACCGGGACATTTACACATGGAAAATCCTGGAGGGTACTGTCCCTGACCCCACACCGGGAATGCTGACAGCCCACATCTCCGGAAGAGCTGGACGAATGTGTTCAAGATACGCCCTGCCGACAAGAGTGCCGGGGAAAATTAGAACACAGCTGGCGGCCAGCCTAGCCCACGACGGTCCAAAAATCTTCAACGCACTACCAAAAGAGGTGTGGGATATCACAGGCTGCTCAGTGGACAGGTTCAAAGCTGCACTGGACAGGTTCCTTAGGGCAGTGGGTTAATCTAACTAACAACTGATTCTAATATACCGAGAAAATAGCATGGGTACTGCATAGGATACTTCTTTTGCTTCACATTTGTGAAGGTTTCAGTTACTGGTCGTACCAATTTACTGCGTAAACGGCTTGATTATTTTGGGGTGCCTTGAAAATTTCTAAGTTGAGTGCTGTTGTTTGATATGATGGCTTCCTGGGTAGACTGAGCCTCTTAGCTGCCTTATACTACACCACATAAACTAGTTCCTAAGTCAGTAATAACCAAAATGCGCATGGATCATAACGATTTCGGACAAAAAAACGGTCTTTTAAGAGTTTTACGTTATTTTTTTCTATATGTTAAAGCAACTAATGCTGCAGCTATTTGTATTTTCTAATTTTAAAGGAATACATTCGTGAAATTTTACTACGCGAGGGTGTTTCAGTGGCAGCACCTAACAGCGGGTTCCTAAGTCAGTTGTTTTCAAGCCGCCATAATGGATGGAAGGCCCGACACTCTCACTCCCTCAAAATATCAGTCTACTTCACCTCTCGGTAAGTGTTAACTGAGTATTTAATCTCTTTATTGGTATGCATGTTGGTTGACAAAAGGACCGATTACTATCCCAATACCGGGTCCAACAGTGACACGGGCGTGTCACGTGCGCTTTGTGATTCGCAGTCACATGAAGCTGTGACAAGCGTGTGTCAGAAAAGAAACGGATATTGTTCAACATGCGACACTTATAGTGGAGTTTGAGTAAAATGGAGGCCAGGGCCATACGTAACAGTCGGTAGGTCACTCCCGGGTCAGTTAACAGCAGGAGCGTCAGTTCTGGATGACAGCTGTCACAAATCTGTTTAATTTTGTGGCAATACTTTCTAAGAAGTCCGCCTCCCCCTCCGCCTCTCCAGCCCCCCCTACCCCCCCCCAAGACAAGCCTGGGGAACTGTGGGGAACCGGGATTTGGGGGGGGGGGAATTTTAGAAGCCCATTTTTCAGTGATTTTGGCTTTCCCCCCAAACCCTGGTTCCCCACAGTTCCCCAGGCTTGTCTTGGGGAGTATGGGGGGCTGGGATGGTGGTGGCGGAGAAGCAGTTGCTCCCTAGTTTTACCGGGCAGGGCCCGATGAACCACCAGTGCCAGGCTATACAGCAGTCTGCAGAGCAGCCTCAAATTCCATACCAGACCAAGTGCAACTGAAAAAGCAAGATGCCAGCAACTTCCAAAACAGCAGTGGACCACCACGACTGTGAGGCACAAGACCTCTAGACACAACTAAGTAAACTAAGTAAGTAAGTAAACTAAGTAGTATAAATATACTCCCCCACCCTAAGCCCTCTGCGAGTTATTTTGCGGCTGCGGCGGTGGCACCGTCGCCGCGGCCGCCGCCAGAGGAGGCTACGTTTTCGTGAATATTATCCCCTATTTTCAACAATAAATAATCCTTGAATAGGGTTTTGAAAGAGTTTCCATGATTGTTGAACGTTTGTAGAAAAGATATATGAAGAGCTAGTGATGTTTCATAAGGTAGGTAATAAAATATTGGCACATTGCTAAAACGAATCTTTACCGGCTACCCTTCTTCAACAATAGCAGTTTGTTAAGTAGGAAACGAGATACTGGCTCATCCATAAAATGAATCTTGAGCAAGGGGTTAAGGAGACAAAGTTAACAACATGTATGAATTCAAAGCAAAGTTAAGACAAACAGATATGGAGGCAGGGCAACACGAACTCGGCTCAAGTCCTGCAAAGTACAAGCATGAAAACACCGCCACCTCACCCACCACTTGGTCGTGTGCAGCAGCCCGCGCCGCACACACTCCTCCCGCGCCACCGTCAGGTCCCGCTTCACCTCCCGCAGGAAGGGTAGGTCCCGGCCGCCCTCCCGCTCCCCCGCCATCACGACAGGACCCGCCACGCCCTCGCTCACGCCCACTCTCAGATTCTTCTCCTCTTCTCCGGGAACTTCAAATCTGCCGTCCTCGCCGCGGCTTTGTTGACATCGGCGTGACCAGCTGCTGCCAGGGACTGGTGTCATACATCTTTTGCCTAAATTGTCGTACATAGGTATAAAACCTCTATTTACGGCACAGACATGTTTGTACAGTTAATTCATGGTTATTTACACATTTTTCCTTTTATATTCTCACTCCTTCCTGTGGTTTTCCGAGAGGTTTGAAGTTTAATAGAAGACAATAGAGCAGCACATGAGTTCTTCGTATGGTAGGGAGCAAGAATGGGTGCGTTAGTATAATCAGCCTAACCTATAGATTACTTGTTTTAATGTTATCAGGTAATTATCTCATATCATATGGACCTTTTTGCTTATCGTAACCTATCACTAATTTATCGTATTTGTACAATAATTGTCGTATGTAAAACCATGCTGGTTGTATTCCCGCCTTTTTTTTTTTAAAGATAGCATTACAGTAATGGATATAACTACCAAATAACTCAATTACGCGTATTATGATATCAAACACTATATTTGTTCTGTGTTTTGAACGTGAACGTCACCAAGGAAAAAACATTTTAAAAATCCCTCGTTGGGGGCTCCCGTGGTCGCGTGGTGGAGTCTCTACCTTGCGCTTCGGCGGGTTGCTGGGGCGTGGGTTCGAGACCTATCAGTTACCATGGGGGTGGAAAGGTGGGCTCTTTCCGACACCCTCAGCCCCGTTGTTGGGCCTCCTCCTTGAAAGAATTGGGTATCTCTCTACCAGCCGTCTGGGGGGTTGCGCGGCATGCACCGCCTTCCTCCCTTGGGGTATATCCCCAACGAAATACCAAAAAAGAAAAAAAAAATCCATCGATACGATATTTTTACCTCTGCTGTCCCGCGTATCTTTTTTCCTTTTATGACCTATATCCTTTTTGATCCCTTCGTTGGTCCACTTCTAGTTTCTTTTTCTTCTCAATCAATCTTATCACACATATTATTGTTTTCAATCACGTGACTTCTCTGTATTTTTACTCTCCCGCATAATGAACTAGCGCTCGAGATTTCAAATATTCTTGTTTTCCCGCTCGTTTCACCACGTACTTTCTTTTATTAGATTTCCTGAATCATCAAAACACTGTATCCCATTTCTACTGGCATTGTGTGTGTGTGTGTGTGTGTGTGTGTGCGTGTGCTGAGCTTACGAGATACACGATTGATGACTGATTGAAGCGCGATACACGAGTTACTTCTCTTTTATTGCTGTAGTTCGTGTTTTTTCCTCTGTTTTCATCACTTCTTTTCTGTCCTCTTTGTGTGTTTCCTACTGTTACATAATGTACTTTTTTATTGTGGCCCAACTGCGTACGTGGCTCTGAAAAAGACGAAATAAAAGCTAACGTACCGTACTATTATGGCGTCGCTAACAAGTGCAAGCTTCAGTCCAAAACAGTCTTTGTTGGCACCATAATAATATAACAGAAATTTAATGACGTGGAAAAAAAAAAAAAAAACGTTTTCCAGACAGCAATAAATCAGTAAAAGAAGCCCTTGAGGACTGATTCTGGGAGTATTTATTTGTGGTGGAAAACAGCTTTAATTAAACATGTCTCATTTATAAGGTGGGTGACGATGTCCCCTAATCTCCATGGGTTTATGAAGGGTCGCTCCACTGCCAATTGTTTTGTTAAATGTTTGAGTAATGACACTGTCACCTGCAGAGCTTTTATAGACCTCAAGGGTGCTTTTGATAGGGCCAATAAAGATATTATTGTAGTGCGGCGACTATGCCTGATGAACGAGCCTCCCATAACCCACTTAAGCCTCAAATACACTGCCGAATTTTGGCTCACGAATGTGCGCGAATATGCAAGTCATCCAGTGTCGCGAACAAGTTCGGCATATTTCTTGCCTGTTCTTGGCCGTTCGGGGACATGTCTGTGTCCACCACGCGACTTTTGACAGTTGGTCACGACCGCCACGAAAGTTCCATGTCGCAGACAATTCGGCGTCCGATTCGCGGTGTTCGGCGAATTGTCGCCGAATTTTGACCGTTGAAATTTAAATTTTAATGGCAAATTTGTCGCCGACATGTCGCCGACTATTCGAGGACATGTCTCCGACATGTCGCCGAATGGCCAAGACTATTCGGGGACATGTTCCCGAATATTCAGCGAATTAATCACGACACGTCAAACGGGCCGCGGTGGGAGGTGTACACAGGGGTCTGTCTATCTATCTATCTATCTATCTATCTATCTATCTATTTATGTATTATCTTTCTATCTATCTATCTATCTATCTATATCTGTATCTATCTATCTATCTATCTATCTATATCTATCTATCTATCTATCTATCTATCTATCTATATCTATCTATCTATCTATCTATCTATCTATCTATCTATCTATCTATCTATCTATATCTATCTATCTATATATATATATATATATATATATATATATATATATATATATATATATATATATATATATATATATAGACGGCGCAAAATAATACTATAATAATAAATAGTAAACAAGAAAATATGAAAAACAAGAAGAATCATGAATATATAAAATAGGTATGGAACTAACATTTTCATTTATTTCATAACTAATTTACTATTTATTACTTTATTTATTTCTTAATATCATTATTCTGCCATTATTTAACCTTTGTTTCATTTTCAGTTATTTAGATTTATTTCTTCTTTCAGTTACTGGTTTGTTTACTGATATTACGTAAACATTCATTCATTCTAAAATATTTGTAGGAGAGCAAAACAAAAACAAGTCACATTTATACATTTTATTACACATACTATCATACATATTACCACACATATTACCACACATGGTATTTACTCGCCCACAATTCTGTCCTGCCAGGCCACTGCTCCCCGGGTGTTGTAGTAGTCCATGAGGTAGGCGCGGATTCCCGTGCTTTTATATGCCACATGAGCATCAGATGATCAGCTGTCAGAAATCCGGGCACTGTCGGAGAATTGTCCCCGACATGTCGCCGACACTTCGGGGACATGCGAAGACAATTCGGAGACTTGTCTCCAGTTATTCCGCGACAAAAAAAAAAAAAAAACCGTTAAAATTTCAGATTTTGAGCTCGGCGACATGGACGCCGAATAGTCAGCGACATGTCTCCGAACTGTCCCCGAATTGTCTTGAGCATTCGCAGACATGTCGCCGACATGTCGCCGAATGGTCACGAACTGTAAGAATCTTGGTCATGTCGGCGAACCGGTCGCCGAATTTTTTCACGAACTGATTCGGCGTCAAGTTCGTGGCCAAAATTCGGTAGTGTATTTGGGGTTTTAGGGAGTATTTGTACAACAGACAGGCTAGGCTATGGTTCCGGGGTCCAGGGTGCAGTATCAACTAAAGAGTCCTTTGACCTAGGCACCCCTCAAGGTGGAGTCCTCAGCCCCATGTTATTCAATATCCTTATGGATAAGATTGCCCGGCACTCCTTTCCTCGGGGCACTGAAATTGCCATTTATGCCGACGACATCCTCATTCAGTGTGATTCCCCTGGAACCCTGACCACAGCCCTGCAGCACCTTGAGGACCTTTGTATACATATGGGTCTGGTTGTCAATGCCTCAAAAACTAAATATCAGACAAGTCTCAAAATATGTCGTTCATCGAGCTTTAACACTGTCGCATTAGGCCGAGTACAATGTTATAAGAATTTAGGAGTGCAACTTAGTTTTAAGAAGTATACCTACCCATTGCGTTGACTATGTACGCAATCTCTGTCTACCTCGTCTTGCCCCGTTGCGTGTATTAGCAAACAGGGGTCGTGGAGCAGGAATTCCCTTCTCAACTGAAACCTTTGAGGCAATGCGTAGCATTCTGGGTTGTCCCAGGACGGCAAAGCTTCAAGTCCTCCGAGCTGAGTTGGAACTGCCCAGTGTTGTCCGCAGAATCCAGGAAATTACTTGCCGCACAGTCTGCCGCATGATTTGTCACGGGGACACTCAGCTTACGCAGGTTCTTGGTAACTTTCAGCCCACCCCTAACATTCCAGCCAAATCGTACCTTAGAAAGCTTCACAAGCTCTTATCTGACCTTAGTGTCCTTGAACCGTGTCTTGCCCTCATTACTAGCCCTTGTTATACGTCTTGGAAACCTCACAGAGTCAGTGTTGATACAGAAAAATTGGATAAACCTAAAGATTCTTGGCTTCCTCAAGTCCTGCAGGACCATTTTCTGACCAAATTGTCTGCATATCCCTGCACCCAGGCTGTCCATGTGTTTTGTGATGGATCTGTCAATGGCACCAAGACTGGTTGTGAATTATTTATTAGGGACTATGCCACCCCCTCTGAATACACTGACACTGAGGTTTCTAAGAGGTTTCCTGATCATCTGTCTTCCACAAGGGCTGAACTCTATGTCATATATGAAGCCCTCGATCCATATCACTGTAGCTCTCGGGAAAGCTGTGTACCTGTTTGTTGATAGTCAATGTGCCTTGTATGCACTTCTGTCTTCCTCCCCTTCTGACTGTGATATAGTCAATAAGTGCTTTAGTGCCCTTAGCCTGCTTGAGCGCTGTGGTGCTACTGCACACTTCATCTGGGTGCCCTCACATGTTAGGCTGCCCCATAATGAAAAGGCAGACAGACTTGCTCGTGCTGCCTCTGATGATCTCACTGTACACCCAGGTGTTGAGTACACCTATAATTATGTTAAGAATAGACTTAGATCCCTTGTTAGTGAGTCTGTTACCAATCAGCTTGCCTTGAGGTGTCAGGATGGTAGTCCCTCCAGCATTCACTATGCCCAGGTATCAATTATCTGCACCCACACTTATGGTAGGCTTAGTGCATCCTATGATCTGGTGGTGATGCGGCTGAGGTTGGGCTACAGATATTACTGGGAGGTCAGTCGGGCTGACCCTGTATACCTTGCCGCTTGTGTGCCAGGC
This sequence comes from Eriocheir sinensis, assembly GCF_024679095.1. Classification (NCBI taxonomy): domain Eukaryota; kingdom Metazoa; phylum Arthropoda; class Malacostraca; order Decapoda; family Varunidae; genus Eriocheir; species Eriocheir sinensis. The sequence continues at coordinate 8,179,766 of NC_066527.1, forward strand.
CAGGGGGTCACACGCTCGAACACTATGTCCTGCAATGTTCTGCTATTAGTGCCTACCGCCCACAGGGCCACTGGGACCTGCCTGTGCTGGTGGGCTGGTTCATTAACAATAATGTTCTCTCAGCTGTGCTCAGTGAGTATTCTGCATTTGCCCCTATAGATTGTAGTTCATATGTTCAGTCCCTTATGTCTGCTCCCTTGACTAAATCACGGCCTTTATTTATTTAGCACTTTTCTTTTTAGTTTCCTGTTGCTACTTCCACATGTATCCTTAGTTGTATAATCACACTCTGTACTGCCTGGGGGTTGGGATGGCATGCGCCTCCCTTCTCCTTTGTTGTTTATTTGCAACAATAAACTATCAATCAATCAATCACGTAGCCTATAGGCTACGTGTAAATTAATTAATCCATATATGGTATGAAAAAATGTTATCATATTTTGTCATTAGTCTAGCCTATCCATTATACTTCCGGAAAAGTCGTGTAGCTACTAAAATAAAACAGTTTTACGTAAAAATATAATTAGGTAAGAACCCAAGATTTTAAATAATAAACAAATGGTAAATGACGAGCGAAACGAAACATAGCAACACAAAGCGTCAGTGGCAGGCAGCCAGCACTGCAGTGTTGCAAGTATGGATACAATTGTATCCAATGGATACATTTTGACGGTGCTCGTACATTCTTATGCCGCTGAGCAAAATGGATACAAAATCGAATTGTCAGACGAAATTGGATACTTTTTTACCCTTTTTGGGGCAAATTGGATACTTTTTGGCCTTTTTGGCCGTCCAAGGGCCGCGCGTTTTTTTTCTTCTTTTTTTACAAGCTTGGCCGGCCAAGGGAAAGAAAAATACCATCAACCTAATGACAGCAAGTGTGTGTGTGTGTGTGTGTGTGTGTGTGTGTGTGTGTGTGCAAAATCTTTCTTTATGAATTGAGCATAATGAGAAATGATTTACTCCCTTGCAATAGAATGCTCTCTCTCTCTCTCTCTCTCTCTGTGTCAGACGCCAGGATGGTACCGTACGTCGCTCTCAGAAGCAAGAGAATTCATACAGTGACGTAACTCAATAAGTAACTTGGTTTAATAGCTAAAAGCTATATTGGATACATTTTGGATACGTTTTAGATTGAATGAATACATTGGATACATTTTGGATGATTTTATGGATGCATTCTCATTTTTCCCACTTGCAACACTGAGCGGTCTGAGCCAGCTGCCGCCTGCCAGTGTGTGGTGAGCATCGTTGGGGAGAATACCGACGCGCCGCCCCGCCCCGCCCCGCCATGGCGTGCGTACCCCGGCACGCGGCGCCTAGCACCCACGGCATCGACGCCTCCATACCGGTAACTATTAATGTACCTGGTTTTCGGTTTCCTCCGCCGAGCATAGAGTAAGGCACAGACGCACGAGTCAAGTTAGACTGAAAAATGCGTCCCCCGAGCAAGATGGCGGGCGCGGCGTTGACCCGTCCACCCTGACACCCGTCATTACCGAGGGAAGGCCGCGGGGGTAGATTTCAAGGCTTGAGGGTCGTGTATTCAAACCTTTCGGCGGCCAAGCACATACTTGACTAGGCTTTCAAATAAGTTTTGGGCGTTCCCAGGGCTTGTTATCAGCAGGGCCGTACCCATGATCTGCCAAAAGGTCCACTTTCTGAGAAAGTCAAAACGAAAAACTGAAACGAAAGTCCCAGATTTTCAGAAACGTCATTTTTTCCAAACTCCAACCCCCAGCAGATGTGGCTCGCCCCACGCGCCTCTGAAGTAGTAGATGTGAGGGGTGAAGGTGAGTGACAATGCTGATCTAAATACCTCCACGTGACCATTTATTTGTGCCGTACAGACGAGGAACAAACCCAGTGACACGCCAGTCCTCGGGTGAGCAACTCGGCCCGCCCTTCCGCAGCGGTTAAGTAGACTGCCTTTTTTTTAATTTTTTTATATATAGTTGCTCACCCTGGACCCTGGTCCTACTACGGGCAGCCCAGCACTCCCGTGTCTCCGCTGTGCTGTTGCCTGCGGAGGCGTACCCCTACACCGGCACCGAGACTTGTATCGCGTCGACACCCTCACCGGCAAGGATTATATACTATAATCCTTGCTCACCCAGTCGCCGTACGGCCAAGACCCGGTTCCCCTTACATGGGAACTTACATCTGGGAACTCCATTATCACCACCGTCAGACAGAGCTCGGCTTATGTATGTGGATCTAAGCGGCGGGAGTGGCTGGGCCTTCTACGTGTAGATTATGCATAAGTGTGCCGTGCACACGCATATATAATCATTTAGCTGTCTTCTATTTGAGTGTATAATTATGGGCACAGGCTCAATACGGTGGTCCCTCGCCATCCCTGGTTTTGGCGCGCTATCCTTGCCGTAGCTCCTCCCATTTTCACTTGTTGTATTTCATTTATATGCATTCAGTACTAATCAGTGTGGTCAGTGTTTTTAAGTGTCTGTAACAGGAGGAAGCTGAAAGTAAATGTCAGCAAAAGTAAAGTGATGGTTTGTGAGCGAAGTAGAAGTGAGGTTGTAGATTTTGTATGCCCATATAGAGTGGGAATTAAATGTGAAAAGGAATGCAAAATAATTTTGAATGGTGAAGAAATGGAGGAGGTCAATGAGATTAATTACCTTGGATCAGTTATGTGTAAGCATGGTGGTACAGAGGGAGAGACAAGAGAAAGGGCATTGCAAGGAAGAAGGGTGGTAGGGTCTTTGGGACGAATCAGGAATGGCAGAAGTGTGATCATGGAGGTAGAGAGGGATTTGAGAAATACAATAATAGTACCTACCCTCACATATGCAAGTGAAACGTGGGCCTGGAATGAAAGTCAGAGGTCTAGAGTGCAGGCAGTGGAAATGAGTTATTTGAGGAGTGCTTGTGGTGTGAGTGGAATGGATGGAATGAGTAATGAAAGTGTGTACGAGCATTTTGGAATTTGTCACAGGGGTGAAGGGAAGAAGTGTGGAGTGGTGGAAGAAGTGAAGCGACAGACTTTAAAGTGGTTTGGCCACATGGAGTGAATGGAGGAGAGTAAGATGACCAGAAGGGTGTAAGTGAGTGAGATAGAGGGAGGGAATGCTCGAGGACGACTTCCAGTGAAATGGAGGGATAGGGTGCAAGAGTATGTTAGGGAGAGGGGGGAAAGATCTTTGAGAAACTTTGAGCAGGCAAGGAGGGAGTGTCTGGATAGAGAAAATTGAAAGCTCTTCTGCCGTGACCATCCCTTTGTGGGAGCTCCTAGGAGCAGGCGTCGATGAAATGATGATGATGAGTACTAATTACTTTAATTATTTGCTTTGCTCATGTTATTTATTTCTCTCTTGGTTACTAATTTATTTGTATTACCTATAGGCTATTTTATTTATGTGGACTCATTTGTTTCTTGTATTAATTTTTTTATCTTATTTGTATACTCATCAATTTTATTTTGGTAATTAAGCACATTATTTACAAATTTTTTCAGAGTTATGATCATGGACATCTTATGAAGAGAACCATGGGACCAGGTGAGTAAAAGAGGAAGATCTTATATATTATACTCTTTATCTATCTTTATAAATATCTCTGTCAGTAATTGTTCATTGCTGTGAAAGTTTTTTCCTTCCCTCAAACCCACTGCAGCCAGCTGGCAGCCGTTACGAGTATTTTTTTAAGATAATGCTGGGAAATCAAGGGGGCAAAGCCCCCCCTTCATAGCCTGTAGGTTAGGTTACAATTGTTAGATGTAATTAGTTTATTTAAATGCTTGAGATTACTTTTGCCATGCAGAAGGTGAATGTGGCCAATACCATTTGTCAATTTTTCTAAGAGAATGAGAGTTATAGTGTCTCAGATACCGCTGGCACTGCCACTGTCTTAGTAATGGCACCAAGCTGGTGCTGGTGTGTTGTGCTTTGTTGTGAATGATGCATGTAGGAACACTGTATTACTCCCTTGTTAGCCCCACTGTGAGTAACTTGGATGAGTGATTGAGGCACTAACTCCCCTCCTCAGCAGAGGGAAGACCACGGTCACACATGAGGACGACCATCCGGTACATGTGGGTGACGGAGGTATTCTCGGGGACTGGCTTCTTCGCGGTGACAGAGAAGGGCCAGGAGAAGGTCGCTGAGGTGAAAGCCGCCTTGGCGGCCCAGCTGGGGGACTCCCCCACCATGGCTGAGCAGGTGGTGCCCAGGATGGTGAGTGCAGTCAACCACATGTACTGTCACTGCTCTTCACATAACCTGTGGTGCTTTTGTCTGATCAACTTTACATTTGTCATAGTGTAGAACAGAAAAGTTACTTGGGTTTGCCTGCCAACAGATCTGTGCACTGAAGGTGAACGGCAGCTGGGAGCGAGTGATGGTGAGGAGCCATTGCACCGTCAGCTCTTGCTCACTGAGGACGGAGGGCAAAGAGCAGCCGTCCGCTCCGGATCACTGGCACGTTAGCCTGATGGAGGTGGGCAGCATGAAGTGTGTGGCCTTGTCACAGCTGGCCCTTGTCACCAGGGATATTGCCTCAGAGACCCGCAAGGCCAGGCTGTACTTCCTGAGGCGCATCTACCTTGATGATGAAAAGAAGGATCAGGTGAGACACAAGGCAATGGATACACTGGCTGCCCTTTAAGGAGGATCTCAGGGTCTTGGCAATCTATACATTAAGAAACTTACCACTCACCAGTATTCTTTACGATGGTGTTTGAACAGCAAACCTATACAGATGACTATTTATACTGTATTATATTTATCCACAGTATCTTATTCATTTGATTCCCACACAATTCAGTTTTTATCCTAGTTGATGCACCCTAATTTTCAGGCCAAGGCATTTCTGAAGAGCCAAATCATGAATAATCAGAGGCTGATGGCTGAAGTCTTCTACCCCTCTTCAGGAAAAGGCCAGTGGCAGGCCCATGTTGAGGTAAGCTACAACTTGACACGCAGCTTGTTGGTGTGTACAGTTTTGTGCAGCATACTATTATCTGTCTATCAGTGACTTCTATTCCCTGAAGCCTTTGTGTGTGAAGTTGCTCGTGTCTTGTCTGTATTGTTATAAAAAGGAGCAGATAAGCCAGAGAAACCTGCCACAACGGGTGCAAGTCACTCCCGACATGATATATATGGGAGGAGACAGTATTGCAAGCCTATCAATGACCCTCCCATGTCCTTACTTCTCGTCTCTTCTTTGTCTCAACTAACACGAGAGAGTATTTCAACATGCTCTCTAAGGACAAACTCTTTCTCAACATGTCTACATAACTCTTTTTGTGTTCCCATTACATTGCATTTTATCCACAATCTGGTAATACCATCATGTTTATGAGGCTCTTCTTTATAGAATGAAACTACAGGCTACCAGAGACCATGCACTCATAAAAATGTCCTATAAATCAGAACAATCATAACAACAATGTAGCTACTGACATTACCTAATTCGCCCCTTTAGTTCCACCATATAAATATATAACATACATGACAAATCATAGAAAATAAGAGTAAAGATATTTGTGGTATACTGACAAGGCTACTTTGCAAAGGCAGGGTAGGACTTGACTCTGACATGTAATGCATATGGTAGCTCAAATGGTGTACTTCCCAGCAACCCAACGTTTTGTTTCACATGATGCCTCAGCCCTTTGACACAAAAGCTGTGCATCATTAGCACAAAGATTATTTCATATTAAATTGCATCATGGCATGTAGATCTTCATTGGTATTTATGTGACTTTCAGATTGTCTTTGGTAATACATTCCTGAGTGATGTACTTGTGGATGCAGGCTTTGCTAAATACACCAGGTTCAGGGCTCATGACCAGGTGAGTTTTTGTGTTGCTCTTCACACCAACCCTTGCCTGACATGTTGAGTAACTTGAGGTGGGTGTGCATGTCTGCTTGTTTGGGAATGAATAGTCAGAGGAGTGATCCCTGGCCTCTATGTGGACCAAACTAATTTGTTCAGTAGGGGATAATATCACTGATGATCAAACTTTATATTTGCAGAAGAGGAAGGTGCCAGAAGCAGCTTCTGGCAGTTCTCAGGACATAGTGACTGTAGGGTGGGTAGATTTTTCTTGTTTTTCTAGTTAGTGGAACAACTAAACAAATGTCAGCATAATTCACTATCTTTTAATACAACACCACCAAGCATACTCCATCGAGCACAGCTGTTCTTAAGGACACTATTCTTGGCATGACCTGAAATAGTTTTGATCTTTTTTCTTGGTTTCCATTTCCAGCTCCAGAACCCTTGTACCTCATGTACCACCATGTGCATCACGGGTCACAAAGTCTCATGTAAGAAACAGCACACTGCCAGAATTGATGGAGCTCATTGGCCATCTGATGAAGAAGCGCAAAGACGGTGCCTACCTGACCTCCAGACATTCTGCACTGAACACAGCCATCAAGTTACTATATACAGAAAGGGCCCCACAGCATCAAGGGCTATGTGAACGTGGATATGCATCCCTAGATAAGTATCAGGTAAAGTTCTTTTAAAGCCACTAAGTTCCTGAGTCCTGCCAGTGTTTTCTTGGGACATTGTGCATTGTCACCCATATCATCAAGAATGTTAACCACCAGCCCTCCTTTCCTGTCATTTATTTTTACAAAACATTTACACAAAACATAAGTTGACTGTCTCCTTTACAGAAGCTTTTGAGGAAACTAAGGAATGAAAGTCCATATGTTGAGGAAGTAATGGACATGACGGAGTCTCTCTATGAGCAATTAGCAGGAATGTTTGGGAAATGGAAGGTAAGATTTTCACTTCCAGTAGAAGGAAATGAGACAGTTAGTGTGCAGAACCATATAACCTGTGAATGTAAATATTAAACACCTCATTAATATAGTGTTTCTTTACAGGATAGTAACAAAAAGGCTCAGAAGAAGTCTGATGTTGCCATTGATATTATGGCAAACATTTTCCTCAACTTTAGAAATTATGACTTTGGACTTGAAAACTACAGACATGAATGCAAGAGGTTGGAAACCTCCTTAAGTAATGAATTACTTCTCAAGAATGAAGTGAGTATATGATTTATAATTCCAGTCACTGATGGAGTTTTCAAAGTTGATTATTAAGAGTGGTTCTTGATATTCATGGTAGTCTTTTCTGCATGGCCAGCCAATTTTGATCTGAATATGAAAAGACACATTAAATTATATGAAGTTGGCTTATGTGCAAAATTATGTTCATGATTAAATTGTCATTATTTTTATGTGCAGGAATAACTGCATTTCTAAACCACATGGAGGTAAAGGAACATCTTTAGAAAATGTGATCTCATGTAAAAAAGATAAGATGAATAGCTTTGGACCAGACCGCTCACAAAACACTTTCCTTCATTAATTAATAATAATTATGTTTTTGTTTTGAAATTACACACATGAAAACTTTAATTTAGAAACGAGAATTGGCATCAACTTCACACACTGTTTAATGCATGTCTTTAAAGGTTAAAACAATAGATTCAGGGTAATATTTAGGATCAGTAAAATTACCTCTTTCACTCAGGGTCAAGGTCTGGCCCAGATGATTGTGCCAGTTGTGGCCACAAAACTGATGGCTGCTATTGAGAAACTGCAGACATCTGCCAGTGGCCAGACACTGCATCAGTTCATCACCAGCAGCAGAAACATCAGTTCTCTTGCTCTGGAAACTCTGGCCAAGGACATTCTAAAGGGTAAGCATTCATTTCATACTCATAATCTATGATAAATTTTTTCATAATATATGTACGCCTATCTCACATATCACACCAAACTGGGACCATGAAACACCCGTTATATAGAAAATTGCGATCCCTAAACAATAGAATTAATGGGATTTGTTGTAATTAATTTTAGACCACCTCAACTTACCGTATCTTCCCCATTCGTCTCCCTATTCTCTCACTTTTAGAGGCAATAGTAACATACCAGCAGCTAAACATTTGAACAATAACACAATATAGAGGAGATTCGCAATAGCCAACCCCGTGATTTGTGAGGAATACCTGTATTCTTTTTATGAAGCTTTGTGATTTCACAGTGATTCATATGGAACTTCATTTTGAAAGACCATTTTTGCAGGCCTGTACCACTATCATGTGAGGGGGATAGCCTACAAGCATCTACACCCAGAAAATGTGCTTGTGATCAATGGCCATGCACACCTGAAACTGAAAACCCTTAATGACCTGCAGGAGTGTATGATTGGTGAAGACTGGCCATTTGAGGGTGTTAAGGTAGCCAAGGAAGACCTGAGTAAACCAGGTGATGTGTTCAAATTTGGCTTATTGGTCTTGTGGATGGCATGCATGGGAGTTGACAGCTACAATACTGCAACAATGAAGTTCCTCTGCAACATGACCCTGCTCAAGATGATCATGGCTCAAAACCCTAACAAGCGGCCTCTAGTGGAGTCCATGGTCTGTATGAACAGCCCCATCTTCCACTTTAGCAGCCAGGGGTGCAGCATGCCACTGAGCTACTACCTCAAGAAAGTGTTCAATGACAAGTGTGCTGCTGAGGTTGAGGAGGAGAGCTCTGACCAGCTCACAGATATGGAGATGTGCAGTGAGTCAGAAAGCATGTTCCAGCCAACCACTGAGGAGGAATCAGGAAACGAAACCACTGAAAGTGAGGCTCCCAAGAGTAACCCTCCCAGCCTGCTGAGCACTGAAGGGGACGCCAAGAAAACACCCCCTTCAAGCACACTAATGGAGGAAGCATAACATTTCTCATGATGTAGTACAGAATATAAGTGTTTTAAAGGAGTTTTATTTTTTTATATCCAAAGATTTTTATCAGACTTGTGGTCATAAGTTTGATATTGAGTGTTGCCTGCTTCTAGTTTATTTATACTCATCTAACATTCTTATAATGGAAGATATGATTTGATATTGTGTTCAAGAGTTTGGGAAAGTGTCACAAAATTGTGATTGTACTCATATTCATCATTTTCTTATGCATGACTAATGTGCTTTTGATCACTCAGTTACTTAGAACATTTTGAAGAAAACTTTATGAAAATCCTTCCTTCTTTTCCTTTATTGATACATGTGAGGAAAGAATGCAAGTTAAAACTTTTTGTCTGGACTAAGTGCAAATTTGTATGTGCATTAAACATTGTTTTATTTACTTCCTAAACTTAAAGCTCATAGAGCTCACTTCTCAAGGTCCATTCAAGTGGCCTTCACCAGCACTCGCCCTTCCCCACCTCTGATGGGACTCACTCTCCATCATAAACACAACATCTCAGTGTCACGAAACACACGAGAAATTCATCTATTCAGTAGAATAATTTTTTCCAAACATTCAGTTTAGGATTCAAACCCAGTGTGCCTCAGCCGCCTCTAGATTGGAAGGCGGACTCGCTGTGTCAAGCTAAATTGATCCCCACAGATTTAAGTCTTGGGAGTCTTAAACCATGTCTGGGCCATCACATGGAAGCTTCCCTTCTCCCGTTTGGATAAATTTCTCTGTGCTTACTCAAGTTCCTCATCTTACATTGTATACTCAGAGAGGCTGGGCCGCCCATCTTTCTGAGTCTGATGGGATGCACTTCCCATCATCATTACACACGACATTTGTGTTACAAAACATACAAGAAATAGATACCTATATTTGGGAGAATAAACCTTTTCCAAACAGCCTGGGATTTGAACCTGGGCCCCCGAGACATACAGTCAAGACAAAGGGGTCCCTGTGGCTTAAGCCTTGGGAGTATCCACATCTTCAGGCTCATCACTTGCAGTGTGTGCACTGCACTACCACGGTATGTGAAACTTTTGGTGACCCAGAGCCGTAATTTCTGGGGGGGGGGGTTATAGCCCCCCCCCAGTGTTTTCTATATCGGCCTTAAAATGCCACAACAAATTAAAAAAAAAAAATACCCCACCTGAACATGCTACCTTCGCTAGCCCCCCTCCCCCCCTCCCACACACACACACACACACACACACCTCATGAACCCTCAAGCCCCCTAAAAAAATTGGCAACATTACGGGCCTGTGACCTCAGCATAGCAATAGTACAATGTTTTTGGCCACCTGAAGAACTGAAAAAGAAAATGGTGAACGCTGCATCGCCGATGATGGTACCTCCGCCTTCCTCCATTGGGGTATATCCCCAACGAAATCGGTGGAACGCCAGCACTCGTCGAGCGAACAACTCCCCTGGCCTTTGAGCCAGCTTATTAACTGCCGAGTTGCTCGCTCGGCTATGGGTGCAACTGCATCCGTGCCCCCCGACCAGCTAGGCAGGGCCTCATGGCCTGACCCTAGCTCCTCTGCAGGGCTCTTTTAAGCCCATCCAGTCAACGAGCTGGTAAAAAATTAAACAACAACAACAACCCAACGAAATACCCCCCCCCAAAAAAAGTACTGAATCTTTTGCTTTGATGTATCAGCTGAGCTTGTTATGCTTCAGTTTTTATTATCTGTGATATTTTCATTGCCTTTCTTTTATAGAAAGACATTTATTAGTAACTAATTAACAATGGTATATGCTAAAGCACCTGAGAAAATGGCGGTCACTGACCACCGCTGACACTGCGTCCTTTGTTGATAAGTAATGCAACCCTTCAAGTTACTTGTTTTAGTTCATCTTTCTTAAATGTGTTGCCAAACTGTGCTGGAAAAAGAACGGTAAAAGTCCACGACAGGTGCTGAATTAGTCATGGCCTTCGGACTGTAGCAATTCCCGATTCCCGGACTTTTGTGGTTCCCAGACAGGCTCCCCCCCCCCCCCCCGCCATTTGTCTGGAAAATAGAGTGTACGTACGTACCTCTCATTTCCATATTTTTCATACCCTCTTGCAACCTTTTCCCCGCACACCACGACCATCACATACGCTATTATTTCTACTGTACTATACTACTATTCTATTCTATTGCAACCATCCCCACCATTGTTACTACTAATACTGTGACCACCACAACTACTGCTACCAACACCACTACTACTAATACTGCATCTCCATTACCTCCCTCCACCTTCCCTTACCCCTTCCCTCCACATCCTCCTCCCTCCTATTGCAAAATGCAAATGGAAACAAATTAAAGTCATGTGTGATAAAAATTAATTTATTAGTAAAGTTCATGCGACAAAGATTACTGACGTTGTTTACTGTGGGGGTTGGAGAGGGAGAGAGAGAGAAGGGGGGGGGGTAAGTTGGACGGATGGAGAGGTGTGTAAAAGGGGACGGCAGGTGTGAGGGGAGCTGCTACACCGGTGATCAGCTGGTCCGGCCCCACAATCTCCACCACTTGACGCACAGCTCCTGCAGGTGAGAGAGAGAGAGAGAGAGAGAGAGAGAGAGAGAGAGAGAGAGAGAGAGAGAGAGTTCATCAGTAATTGCTAGTAATTGTTAATGTGTAGGCTGGAGAAAAACAATGACTTTGAATAATGACCACATGACTGATGATGATGGTGATAATGATGCTAAGAACAACGAAGAGGTGCCATGGGTATTTTCCTCTTCTCAAAGTACAATGGAAGTTGATCTAATCGCTTGAATAAATCTTTTTCCAAACATATCTCCCTGGATTTGAACCTGGAACCCGAGATGGGAGGCAGACACTCTAGCCTCAATCCAATTGGAGTCGTTTTCTGCATCTCAGGCCACTGCAGGAGTTCCCTTTAATTTAAATCAATTTCTTTGAGCTTCAGTTTTTCTGAAGTCACTTTTCATTTTCTATGGTAGGAAGACCAACTCCTCTGACAGACGTGGGCTCTCATATTTCCTGGCTCTTTACAAAGGAAAATGTAACGCGGGAATGGACCCGTCACTTAATAAGGTTGGTATTCTTAAACGCTTCCGCTTCTCACATCAACTACTTCCAAAGGCCAGAAAGGAGATCAACCGAGTTTTAATGAGTGTTCTTGTAGGTTCATGGCACAGAAGAAGGGTCAGACTACCACCAGGCTCAAAAAACTACCCCTGGAAATGCCCCAAATCTCCTTCGAAAGCCTTGTCAAATATCTGGGCATCGGCCCCGAAATGTTTAGGAATACGGCCTTTTAAAAAAAAAGTGTTGCATTTCTTGCTTTTTTCATTTCTTGAATCGTATGAGAAAGTATCAGTTTGGGAGAATAATCTTTTTATTTCAAACATTATGTCTGGGACTTGATTATGTCTAGGATTTAAACTCCGCTCCCCCAAAAAAAAAAAAAAAAACGTGAGGCAGACGTTAGCGTCGAGTCAAAAGGTATCATGTGGCTTGAGGAATTTTGGAGTCATTAACTGCGCCTCAGGCCATTACGTACAGAGGAAAGGATGAGGATACTACTACTACTTACTATTCCTATTACCTCTACTATTACTAACACTACTATTACAACTATTACCACAACATTTCTAAGAAAAATATTTTAGTAATAATAATAATAATAATAATAATAATAATAATAATAATAATAATAATAATAATAATAATAATAATAATGGTACGGTAACTAATACACTGTAAGGCACAACCCCCTCCCAAGGCTCCTCCAGTTACCCTTGTTAAACAGTCGTGGTCCAGGGCAGACCACCACCTCCCAAACACTCCAGCCTTCTTATGGTAGCACTCAACAATCAATAAGGAATAATAAGAGGGAGTGCGTTGCCTCGCCCACCTTACAACTTCAAACCCGGGGGTTCCTCCGGGCAAGTCCCCGTGCAGGCCCCCTTCCCATCCCGGGTACCTCATGGCAGGACCAAGCGATCTGCTTGTCACGAACTCTTTCGGTGTCCCCTCGACCACCTCCACTTTGGACTGTCTCTTATATAAATGATCCGTTGAGCAGGGTTAACTTCTGGGTGATGTGCCACATGCCCATAGAGCTGAATCTGCATCAACAATAGATGGGCAAGCACCTTGCCTGGTACACTGAGCAGCGAATTGTTACAGTATTGGCAGTCCTCTTTCCCTTTCCGGATAGGGACGACCATCCCCCTCTTTCAGTCAGAAGGAATGGTACCAGATTTTCACACGGCAGTCAAGACCGCATGCAACCCGCGGATCATGGCCTCACCTCCACCTTTTAACAGCTCCACACTGATGTTACAGATGCCAGGTGCCTTTCCATCCCTCACCTTTGCCACAACTTTTCTGACCTTGTCGAGAGAGGGTTGGCTCAAGGGCCAATGTGACAGAGATGAGCACAGCTATAGCGTATGCCCCCAACTTTACCCATATCTCCTTGCTACATGGAGGCAGACAATAATAATAATGATATCAAGAAGAAAAAAATGTTAGTGGTGATGATTCACGCACCTTAAGGCTGTAGAGCAGGAGGGCCAGCAGGAGGTGACCGCAGAGGGTGAACATCAGGTAGCCCGCCACCCGGGGCACACTCTGAGGGGAGGGAGGAAAAGATACACTGAAGTGCTGGTAATCAACATTATACTAGAAGTGAAGCTGCTGACAATACAGTTTTATTACCAGACTCCGTGTCCTTGACTTTACACACATAAGATACACAAAATGCATATGGTTCAAGCCGTGTGTTTACTGTCTGGGGTCAGCAAGCTGATTTCATGTGTTGGGACCAATAATGTTTTACCCTTTTCTCTTGTGTAAGAGAAAAATTACTTCGCACGAAGAGAAGGAGGAGGAGGAACAAGAAAAAAAAAAATGCTGAAAGAAGAGAAGAAACAGGAAGAAATGAAGAGAGTAAAAACAAGAGGATGAGGAGAAAGTAGTAGTAGTAGTAGTAGTAGTAGTAGTAGTAACTATAGAAGTAGTAGTAGTAGTAGTAATTATAGAAGTAGTAGTAGTAGACTATATAGTGGTAGTAGTAGTAGTAGTAATTATAGAAGTAGTAGTAGTAGTAGTAGTAGTAGTAGTAGTAGACTATATAGTAGTAGTAGTAGTAATTATAGAAGTAGTAGTAGTAGTAGTAGTAGTAGAGTAGAGGCCGGGATGCAGGCCTATAGGAGTCGGAGAAGTCCTGCGGCGCATCGTAGGCAAATGCATCATGGCTGTCGTCAAAGAAGATGTGAGAATGGCAGCAGGGAACCTCCAAGTTTGTGCGGGGCAGCAGGCAGGAGGAGAAGCAGCAGTCCATGCCATGCGGGAGATATTCGACCACGTGGAGTGCGAAGCAGTGCTTCTTGTTGACGCCAAAAATGCCTTCAACACAATAAATAGAAAGACTATGATACATAACATTAAAACCAAGTGCCCCAGCTTAGCTATGTATGTCGAAAATACCTATACATACCCGACTGACTTATACATAAATAGCCACAGTGGAAAGGTGAAAGTGTTAAAATCATCTGAGGGAACAACACAAGGTGACCCAATAGCCATGGCTATGTACGCCCTGGGCCTATCAGTCCTCCAAAATGAAATCGCGTTCGCAGAAACACGGGTGAAACAGGTGGCTTATGCGGATGACCTCTCAGGTGCTGGTAAAATCTCAGACTTAAAAGGGTGGTGGGACACTGTGAACACCGCCGGCCCTGAGATAGGATACATCCCTAACGCCACCAAGTCTGTCCTTATTGTCAAACCTGAACATTATGACCATGCCACAGAAACTTTTAGAGGAAGTGGCGTCATTGTGACAAAAGACGGACAACGACACTTAGGTGCAGTGATCGGGACAGAGGTATATAAGAAGGAGTACGTGGGAGACAAAGTAGCTGAATGGGTGAAGGAAATAGAAGCTTTGTCTGCCATTGCCAAGACTGAGCCACACGCTGCCTATTCAGCGTACACCCACGGCATCCAACATCGGTGGACGTTCCTGATGCGCACCATCCCCGGCATCAGTCCACTCCTCCGACCACTGGAGAATGCCGTCAAGAATGTATTCTTGCCGGCGCTGGTGAAATATCATGCTTTTGGGGAGGAAGAGAGGGATATGCTAGCACTTCCCCCAAGACTGGGTGGGATGGGGATCACTAACCCTGAGAAGCTGGCAGATAAGGAGAACCAAAACTCCATCAGCCTTATCAGATCCCTCATCAACAGAATCATCGCTCAAGAGGCAGAGGACGAAATAGACCAAACAGAAATAAGAGAAATCAAAAGAAGAATCTCAGAAGAAAGACAACAGGCCCCCAGAAGACGAGCTGGACCGTCTTACACATCACCTGTCCACAGAAATAGGTAGAAGAATCCACACAGCATAGGAGGCAGGCGCCTCTAACTGGCTAACGTCACTACCAATCAGAGTAAAAGGCTTCAGCCTCGACAAACAAGAATTTGTCGACGCCGTTGCTCTGAGATATGGCTGGCCGATTGAGGGGCTGCCTAATCTCTGTGCATGTGGATCACCAAACGGTGTCACTCACACCATGACATGTAAAGAAGGAGACTTCATCTGTATTCGACACTATGAGGTGAGGGATCTGACACCCAGCATGCTCGGGGAGGTATGCCAAGACGTCACTACCGAGCCGGCACTGCTCTCCCTGGACGGTGAACACCTTCGGTACAGGACAGCCTATACCTCATATGAGGCACGAGTTGATGTAAATGCTCGCGGATTCTGGGTGGGCGGACAGCAGGCGTTCATGGACATCCCCATATTCGACCCGATGACTGCCTGTCACCGTGAGCTGCCCCTGGAAGCCGCCCACCACAGGAACGAGCAGGAGAAGACAAGGGCATCCGGTGAAAGAATCCAACATGTGGATTAGGGCAGCTTCACCCCCCTCGTCTTCACCACATCCAGCGGGATGGGTCCCAGGGCCCGATGCGGAACTGATCTCAGAAAAGAAGAATCAGCCAAGGAGCCACATTATAGCCTGGATGAGGTGTCGCCTCTCGTTCTCCTTGTTCAGGTCTGTCATCCCTTGTCTCAGGGGCACCAGACACTCTGGCCCAAAAGCCACCAACATCTCCAATATGGACTATGAAGCCACAGTGGTGGAGAGTGACATTATGGTGGGTCGTTAGTTACTTTAGTATGGAATGAAAGGTGGATCTATACGTAATAGATGATAGGTGATTTAGTGTCAGGTAGTATTAGTGATATGGTTGGATGCCACAGTCATTAGCGAACAGAGTTGGGGCTAATGACCTCCAAGCTATGGAGCCCTCCAGGATTATGTGTCGGGAAAATAAACATGGGTGGAGGTATCATTTATATTGTAGTAGTAGTAGTAGTAGTAGACTATATAGTAGTAGTAGTAGTAGTAGTAGTAGTAGTAGTAGTAGTAGTAGTAATTATAGAAGTAGTAGTAGTAGTACCAGTAGTAGTAGACTAGTAGTAGACTAGTAGTAGTAGTAGTAGTAGTAGTAATTATAGAAGTAGTAGTAGTAGTACCAGTAGTAGTAGACTAGTAGTAGTAGTAGTAGCAGTAGTAGTAGACTATATAGTAGTAGTAGTAGTAGTAGTAGTAGAACCAGTAATAGTTATAGTAGTAGTAGTAGAACCAGTAATAGTTATAGTAGTAGTAGTAGTAGTAGTAGTAGTAGTAGTAGTAGTAGTAGTAGCAGTGACAGGTACCTGGGGCAATGGTCGTGGGGGTCGTACGGTGAGCAGTGCAAAGATGGCGTTCTCAAGGCCCGCCCAAAACGTGTCGCCGCCCAGCACTTGAGAACCCACGCCCACGATGTATCTGCAAGACGCACACACCTGTACACACAAACACACACACATAGCCACCCACACAAAAAGACAAAAACAAAACTAAAACAGATTACATCCCAGGCGCATCCGTGTGCAGAACCATCAAATAATATTAGAAAAGACGCCCCCCCCCCCCCTTTCCCCCTTCCCTTGACACTCACATAAACAGCAGCAGCAGCAGCAGCGTGAACCGCGTTGGTCTTGGCGCGTGCTGTGGTGAGGAGTCCTGGGGGAGAGGGGGGGAGGGGGGCCCAGGGTTGTTGTGCATCTTGTGGTAGGGAGAGGTGCCCCCCTTGCTGGCCTTCCTGCCTGGGGACTTCACCTGAGAGAGAGAGAGAGAGAGAGAGAGAGAGAGAGAGAGAGAGAGAGAGAGAGAGAGACTTCAGTGGAGAGAGAGAGAGAGAGAGAGAGAGAGAGAGAGAGAGAGAGAGAGAGAGAGAGAGAGAGAGAGAGAGAGAGAGAGAGAGAGAGAGAGATTAATGGAACTCTATTAATTGTGGTATAGGCTGTACACACACACACACACACACACGCCGCGCTGCAAGGCTTCACGGCCAAACAGGCGGCGGTTCGAGCCCCGCTCAGGCCGGATTCTTTCCGTTGACTAGGAGTGGTTACTGTCCCCCCTTGAGCAAGGGGGATGGGGTGTGTGGTGTGTGAGGTCCTGGCAGTACCCAGAGATCGACGATAAAGAGCACTTGCTCGTGTCGAGAGGGTACCTGCTGGCGAAAGCGAGTCCAATTCGTGATCAGGCCGTGGTGAATTACACACACACACACACACACACACACACACACACACACACACACACACACACACACTACGTAAAACAAAACTTACATAAATTTCTACAATACTAGTAAACAAATTTGCCGCCTCTCTTGCACCCACGTTCACACTGTGCCGACTGGCCACGACAACCCAGCGACTCGGGTATAAGAGGTCTTGGTTGTGAAATTTTGATGTGAAAGGGTCGCACATGATCGGAAGGAGGTCTAGAAACAATCGCCTAATGCTGATTCAGCACAGTGTGAAGGGGGCCAAAAAGTCGCCAGAGTCGGCACAGAACGGGGCCTTACTCCGACCACACAACCCACCTTCCTCCTGGCACACATCCCCAGCAGCAGCGACAGCGTGGCTCCAAGTCGCGCCGCCCACACCACCACCACACCCACGTACACCGCCACGCCCACCAGGCTGTACACCACGCCCGCCGCCCGCCCGCCCTCCGTCGCCGCGTTGAGGCCGCCCGTGGTGGTGACGAGGCAGAAAGTGTAGACGAGGGCGGTGGGGAGGGTCCAGGGCAGGGGGGGAGGGGGCTCTTCGTTGTCCCATATGGCTTGGCGTTCCGCTGGGCCGACCTGCAGACCCAAGGGTGTTTAGGAGTTAGTGTGGTGGGAGGGGGGGGATGGGGGCTAACAGGGGACAATGGGTACTGATGGAGAGGCTTGGAGGACTGGGGAAGCCTACGAGAGTGATATTTGTAGGTTGAGGGTGATAGGAGGGATGGGAAGGATGGCTAACAGACTGATTGGTTGTCTATGTGTGCACTGATGGAGCTGAATAAGGGACTGGT
>NC_066527.1:8202897-8207897 GCF_024679095.1 Eriocheir sinensis
GACAGCGGACCAGGTGGAGGAGGGGTGGAGTTAGAGCCTTGACCGGGGCAGGATGGAGTACACTAACACCATATACAGAGGGAGGTGGAGGACGTTGGGAAAGGGCTTTATGCTGCATTGGACTAGTAATGGATGATGCTGATGATGGTGATGAGTTTAAGGATGATGGGGTTGATGAGGGCATGTGTCTGTCTGTCTGTCTGTCTGTCTGTGTCTCTTGAAATCTTGTGTCCACCTTTCCTCCACCTCCCCTCCATCTCTCCCCTCTCTTCCTCCACTTCTTCCTCCACCTCTTCCTTCACCTCTTCCTCCATATCTCTCTTTCCTTTCCTCTCCACCTCTCCCTCCATTTCTCCTTCCACCTCTTCCTCCTTTACTCCTTTCATCTCTCCCTCCACGTTCTCTTCCTCCTCCTCCTCCTCCACCTCTCTCTCCACCTTTCCTCCACCTAACTAACCTTCCCTCCAACCCTTCCACAAACAGGTCATGGCCCTCTCATCGATCTGGAGGGACGGAGGAAAGGGAGGAGGAAAGGGAGGTAAGGAGAAAAGGGAGGCGTAAAGGGAGGAGTGAAGGGAAAAGAGGAGGAAAATGAATGGATAAGGAAAATGAGGAAAGGAAGGAAGGGAGGAGGGGAGGGAAGGTAAAAGTGGAAGGAGGGAAGGAAGGGAAGAGAGGAGAGGAGAAGGGAGGGAAGAAGGGGTAAATGAAGGGAAGGGAGGGGAGAAGGGGAGGAAACTTGAGAGAGGAGGGAAATATGGAAGGGAGGTTGGTAGGATGAAGTGAAGGAAGGGGGGAGGGTGAAAAGGATGGAGGGATGGGAGGAAGGGAGGAAAGGAGGCGAGGAATGATGGAGTTATATATGAAAGTAAAAGATGAACGTGTGTGTGTGTGTGTGTGTGTGTGTGTAAGGAGAGAGAGAGAGAGAGAGAGAGAGAGAGAGAGAGAGAGAGAGAGAGAGAGAGAGAGAGAGAGAGAGAGAGAGAGAGAGAGAGAGAGAGAGAGAGAGAGAGAGAGAGAGAGAGAGAGAGAGAGAGAGAGAGAGAGAGAGAGAGAGAGAGAAAGGCAAGAAAGAAGGAAATGAAAGCAATGGAAGGAGGAAGGAAAGAGGAGAAAGGGGAAAGGAAGGGAAGGGAAAGGAAGGGAAGGGAAGAGGAGGGAAAGAGAGAAGGGAAGGAAAGGAAAGGGAAGGGAAGGGAAGAGGAGGGAAAGGAAGGGGATGGAAAGGAAGAGAAGGGAAGGGAAGGGAAGGGAAGGGAAGGGGATGGAAAGGAAGAGAAGGGAAGAGAAGGGAAGGGAAGAGGAGGGAAAGGAAGAGAAGGAAAGGAAAGGGAAGGGAAGGGAAGGGAAGGGGAGTGAAGGGGAGGGGAAAGAAGGGAAAGGAAGGAAGAGGAAGGGGACAGAAGGGGAGGGAAGGGATGAGAAAATAAAGGGAATAGAAAAGGAGGGAAGAGGAGATGAGAGAGGAGGGAACTGGGGGAGAGGGGAGGGGAGAGGGAGGGAGGAGAGGGGAGGGGAGAGGGAGGGAGGAGAGGGAAGGGAAGCGATGTAAAGGGAAAGGGAGGGAAGGGAATATTAAAGTGAAATGAAATAAAATAACACCAAAAACACACCAGGAAAGAATAAACATTGCGTGATAAAGGGGAGGAAGAAGGGTCAAGACACACACACACACACACACACACACACACACACACACACACACACACACAAAGTTCGTGGGCTAGGATCGTTACAACAGGAAGGAGAGTATTCTTGGAAGGGGGCAGATGTGTGTGTGTGTGTGTGTGTGTGTGTGTGTGTGTGTGTGTGTACTCACGGCGTGGAAGACAAAGGCTCCCGTCAGCAGGAAGGTCGTCAGCGTCACGAGCAGCAGCAGGTGCAGCGGCAGCAGCGCCAGGGCCGAGCAGGGCGTGGTGGTGATGGTGGCGGGGCAGCAGCAGCAGGAGGCGCCCCGGGGCTTAAGGGGGTCTGGGGGCGGGGCCGCGGGGCGCCAGGGGAGCGGGGCACGCAGGGGGCGGCCCCTGGCACTGCCCGCCACGTACTTGCGGCTCTTGGGGTCACGCTCGGGGCGGCGGCGGGCGGCACGGGGCACTACGGCGGCCAGCCCCGATACGCCCCGCCGGTGCCTGCGGGGCCGCGGCCCGGAGCCCGACGACGAGGAGGCGGCAGCGGCGTGGACGTTGGAATTGTGTGTGGCGGCGGCCTCTGTGTTGGGGGCGTGGGTGGTGGGGGGCGGGGCCTGGGGGGGCGGGGCAGGGCTGGGGCGCTGGGGAGAGGTAGTGAAAGAAGGCATGGTCATGGAGGCACTGAGACCCGCCCCGCTGCCCCGCCCCGCCCCGCTGCCCCGGCTCTGCCCCAGCAGGGTGTGCCGCACGCGCGAGCGCCGCGGGTCGAAGTAGTCCCTGGTGACCCGCAGCACGCGGCGGGGCGCGGCGCCGCTCAGGGGCCGACCATCGCGGCCCTCCCGCGCCGAGGCCCCGCGGCACTCCCCCGCCAGCGACGCCGGCAAGGAGCAGGCAGACCGCCGCACGGGGCGCCCCGCCACGCCCTCCCCGGCACGCAGCAGCCCCGGGTCGCTGCCACCCCGCACCAGCGTGCCGCCCACCTCCACCACCTCCCGCACGGAGCCCCGCGGGGCGTGCCGCACACTGCCGCTGAAGGGGTGCACCATGCCGCCCTCTGGAGGGGAAGAAGGAAGTTAGAACAATGACACACCCACACCCACCCACCCACACACACACACACACACGCGCTTGTTCACCACCTCCGCAGCCCGCTACAGTCACCCCGCCAGGTGACACTATCATGTGCCGGGGCGGGGCGGGGACGAGTCGCCCCTCAGCACCGTGACCTTAACCATTGATTGGCCCCGTCGCTGGGTGTACACACCACCACCACCACCACACTCGTGCTCACCCACGCAACACGACCCACTGCACACCTGCTGCCGGCACGCTCAGGTGTCCGCTGAGCGTCCGGCCGTGCCCCCCCCCCCCCTGCCCTTCCTCCTCCTCCTCTTCAAAGGGCACAATGAGTGGCCTTAATTACTAATTCAACAATTTTATATTATTTTTTTTTTTTACATATTTTACAATTTACCTAGTCCTTACGCCGACACTGTGTGCTGATAATGGTGACTGGTGTGGTGGTGGTGGTGGTCCTGTTGATAACTACAACTATCATATACTCCTACTTTCAATTCTACTACTACTACTACTACTAGTAATAATAGTAATAATAATAATAATAATGATAATAATATAAATAATAATAAGAAAAAGATGAAGAGGATGAAGAAAAAGAGAAGAATGGAAAGAGTTGTGTTGCTACCACACACACACACACACACACACACACACACACACACACACACACAAAGTGACGTAATTAGAGATAATGCGCTGACCATCGACCGCCCCCACCGCCACCATTACGCACGCACGCATGCCACCCCTGCACGCAACACACGCAAACTTGGTCCCAAGAATGCACGCAAGAACACACACACACACACACACACACACACACACACACACACACACACACTAAAAATAGCAATAATATAAATAGTGATAATAATAATAATAATAATAATAATAATAATAATAATAATAATAATAATAATAATAATAATAATAATAATAATAATAATAATAATAATAATAATAATAATAATAAATGCTGATGCTTATAACAAGCGTAGTAATTTTAGAGTAACTCTGAATTTATGAGTATTTCTTCTTCTTCTCTCTCTCTCGATCTATCTCTATCTATTAATTAATGCTGGTCAATTAAACAACACACAGAGAGAGAGAGAGAGAGAGAGAGAGAGAGAGAGAGAGAGAGAGAGAGAGAGAGAGAGAGAGAGAGAGAGAGAGAGAGAGAGAGAGAGAGAGAGAGAGAGAGAGAGAGAGAGAGAGAGAGAGAGAGAGAGAGAGAGAGAGAGAGAGAGAGAGAGAGAGAGAGAGAGAGAGAGAGAGATACTGCTACCATCCATTCTGTTGACGGACGCTCACGAGACTCTGAGACGTGGACAGATACACATAAACGAAGACGGGACGATAAAACATTTGACACGCGCAGAACACTGAAAAAAAAAATAAAAAAAATAGTAATGCTGGAAATAAAATAAAAAGTGAAAAGTCCTAAAAAAAACCCTCATGTAGCCAAGAAGAATCGTTAGACGTGAAAGTAAAGAAAAAATATAAATAAACCAAAAATATAAATAAAAACTCGTGTAGCCAAGAAGAAACGTTAGATGTGAAAGTAAAGAAAAATTAAAATAAACTAAAAAGCGGACGTTCTCTGAAAATATAGAAACGGTAAAGGTGAAAGAACACTAAGACTGAAAATAAAAATAAAAATTGGAGTCTTTGAAAATATAGAAAGTTATGTAATCAAAAAGAAGCTTTACATACCAAAAAAAATAATATCGAGACTGAAAGGAAAATGAAAAGCGAAAAGTCTTAGAAAAATATACAATCTTAAGTGACCAAGAAGATATGTTAAAAAAGAATACTAACACTGAAAATAAGACAAAAAGCGCAGAAAAGCTAAAATATAAAGAACGTTAAGACTGGAAATAAAACAAAAAGCGTAAAAAAGTAAAAAAAAATATTAAGAATGAAAATAAGCTAAAAAAAAGCTAAAAAATATATATTGACAAAATAAAAAAGTGAAAGAAGCTAAAAAAAAAATATTATGACTGAAAATAAAAGAAAAAGCGGAAAAATGAAAAAAAAAATTAAGACAAAATAAAACAAGCGATAAAAAAAGCTATTAAAAAAAACTGGAAATAAAACAAAAGCGAAAAAAAGCTAAAAAAAAATATTTTGAGTAAAAATAAAACGAAGAGCGAAAAAAAGCTAAAAAAAAAACTATTAAAACTGAGAATAAAACAAAAGCGAAAAAAGCTAAAAAAATATTGACTGAAAATAAGCGTAAAAAAGCTAAAAAAAAAAATACGAAAATTAACGCTGAAAATAAAACAAAATGCG
>NC_066527.1:8217897-8230397 GCF_024679095.1 Eriocheir sinensis
GAAGACTATCAGTAGGAGGAGAAGAGTTGATGAGACGAAGAGCAAATGCTTTGATCTCATTCTTCCACCTGATCCTCTGCCTGCCATGACTTCTCTTACAATTTCTGGGTAGCATGTTGTCAAATAATGATGAATAAACGAGTAAATAAGTAAAGGGATGAGCTATTTCTCGAGGCTCAGAAGGAGTTTAGTCACCCCCCAAAAGCTTGAAACATTCTCTCCTCAGTATCTGCGGTGTTCGGTGACTTCAGTCTTGTCCTTTCCTCCCTTAAAAGGTCACACGTTGTGCACGGTAAGGTTACGCTTTCTGAACGCTACAACTTATTAATGGGACGGTGAAAGGGCGCGGCCGTCACTTGGGCAGAGGAGTCAGATGGTAGGTCAGGCTGTAGCTACTTCATTCTTGACGGCGAGTGAGGTTGTTGGTGTCTTGCCCGAGTTTGAAAGTTGAAATTGGTGTCGTGTTTGAACTTAAAAGATTGAGCTAACCTAACCTAACCTAATCTGACCTGACCTAACTTAACCCCTAACGTGACCTAACTTAATCTAATCCCTAACGTAACCTAACCTAACCTAACCCCTAACCTAACCTAACCCCTTGCTCGCGTTTGAAAGTTGAAATTGGTGTCTTATGTGAATTTGAAGATTGAGCTTCACGACTTGATGGGCAGAGGAGACAGATGGTATACCAGGCTGTACTTCTTTCTTTATGGGGACTGAGGTTGTTGGTGTCTTTCCCGAGTTTGAAAGTTGAAACTGGTGTCTTGTTTGAACTTAAGGGTTGAGCTTCCTCCTCCTCGTAAACCTCTTGTAAACCTTTTAATCCTTTTCTAAAACTCGTAATCCTTTTCCATTTCCTCTTACTCCTCTTCTAAAACGCTAAATACTCTTCCTTTTCCTCTTAATCCTCTTCTAAACCTCTTCGTGTCTTGCTTGAATTTAGACGATGAATCAGGCAGAGCAGTTTTCTTCTTTTTTTTCTTTAACTGATTGCTGTTTTCTTTTTCTTATCAATTCCGCTGATTTAAACTTCCCTCATTTACACGTAAACACCGACGAAGACCAACACATACCTATTAAAACTGTCTATTGAACTTGTCGATTAAACTTTCCTTTTTATACACTGACGTAGAGTAACAAACGCACACACACACAACAAAAAACATGGTGTTGCTTAAACTTGTCCTTTATACACTGACGAACTTTTGTTTTTTTACGGCGAAGGAAACAACTCAAGGCCTAAAACAAACTAAACAACAAAAAAATACCCGCTACATAAAAAAAAAAACATTAATTCAAACTAACACACAAGATCTAGCAATTCAAGTTATCTCCTTTGTATAGCGACGAGAAGAAGAGAAAGAAGAAGAAGAAACAGAAGAAGAAGAAGAAGGAGAAGAAGAAAAAGAAGAAGAAAAAAAAGAAGAAAAAGAAGAAGAAGAAGAAGAAGAAGAAGAAGAAGAAGAAGAAGAAGAAGAAGAAGAAGAAGAAGAAGAAGAAGAAGAAGAAGAAAAAGAAGAAGAAAAAAAACGAAGAAGAAGAAGAAGAAGAAGAAGAAGAAAAAGAAGAAGAAAAAAAGAAGAAGAAGAAGAAGAAGAAGAAGAAGAAGAAGAAGGAGGAGGAGGAGGAGGAGGAGGAGGAAAAGATCTACTATTCCTATCTCCATCACCTCAACAATACCTTCACGTTATTCTATTAGCAAAGAACACGAACATGACACGTTTCTTCCCCCCCTCCCCCCCCCCTCTCTCTCTCTCTCTCTCTCTCTCAAGTACTGCATGTTGTCAACCCGTAATCACTAGGTACAAAAACGTGTCTCCTCTTCTTAATACGTGACACTGACAGGTTTTGGGTGTGTTCGTGCATGCCTTGTGATGTGGTTATTAATATTTTTTTTTTTATTCAGAGAGAAAGTTAGCACGCACACAAAGAAAGAAAGAAAAAAGAAAGAAAGAAAGAAAAAGAAAGAAAGAAAGAAAGAAAGAGAAGGAAAAAGAAAGAAAAAAGAAAGTCAAGTTATTAAATATATCATGAAAAATAAAGAAAATGAAGAAAGGGACAAGTAAAGAAAGACATAAAGCAAAACAAAGAAAGTCAAAATTACAAAAAAATAAAGATAGGAAGAAAAAAAAGAAGATAAAACGAAAAACGACAAAATATATTCGAGATAATTATGAGTTATTTTCGGTCTAGCTTATCAGTCCAATTAGCGAGCCACGTGTTGTGTCTCAAGGTATTTGTGTTACAGTCTGTCCGCGTCACGTCACAACAGAAGAGGAGGAGGGTGAAGGAAGGGAAGGGTGAGGTAGGGTGAGGCAGGGTGGGAGGGAGGAGGAAGGTAGGAGGAGGGTGAAGGAAGGGAAGGGTGAGGTAGGGAGAGGCAGGGTGGGAGGGAGGAGGAATGTAGGAGGAGGGTGAAGGAAGGGAAGGGTGAGGTAGGGTGAGGCAAGGTGGGAGGGAAGAGGAAAGTAGGAGGAGGGTGAAGGAAGGGAAGGGTGAGGTAGGGTGAGGCAGGGTGGGAGGGAAGAGGAAGGTAGGAGGAGGGTGAAGAAAGGGAAGGATAAGGTAGGGTGAGGCATGGTGGGAGGGAAGAGGAAGGTAGGAGGAGGGTGAAGGAAGGGAAGGGTGAGGTAGGGCGAGGCAGGGTGTGAGGGAAGAGGAAGGTAGGAGGAGGGTGAAGGAAGGGAAGGGTGAGGTAGGGCGAGGCAGGGTGTGAGGGAAGAGGAAGGTAGGAGGAGGGTGAAGGAAGGGAAGGGTGAGGTAGGGCGAGGCAGGGTGGGAGGGAAGAGGAAGGTAGGAGGAGGGTGATTGAAGGGAAGGGTAAGGTAGGGTGAGGCAGGGTGTGAGGGAAGAGGAAGGTAGGAGGAGGGTGAACGAAGGGAAGGGTGAGGAAGGGTGAGGTAGGGTGGGAGGGAAGAGGAATACAAAGGAATATATAGGAAGAACAGACACCAGAAGACCTATCGGTCTATGGCGAGGGTGTCTGTTGACTACCGCTACTACTAGTAATCTACGTGTGGTAGGACAGGAGAGAATAGATGAAGGCTCCTCCCCACCCACCTCTCCCTCCGGCAACGTGCCGGCAGGAAATAGTTAGAAGAGAACACCATGTACCTTTAAGGAAGAAAGGGCCATGGAAACTTTACAGTAAAGAGAGAAATAAGAGGAAATTACTACCCTTACCTTACACTACTGGTAACCTAAGCTGTGGGGGAAAATGACTTCATTACATAAGAACATAGAAATACAGGGAGACTGGAAGAGGACGAGTGGCCTACACAGGGCAGCCCCAGAATCCCCCCTAATACTCACGATGGGTGAGGTGTAGTTTCAGGGGCACAGGTGGAGGCTTGATCCTCATTTTACCGGCGGTACTAGGCACGCACCAGTAACCTGTCACCTTACTGCACCCACACCTCACTCCACCTGTCATGCGGACATTAACTGTTGCTTTACTCTATTGTTGACTTTCGCTACTTGCAATCTAGGTTGTGGGGGAGAATTATATGAATATAGGTTGAGGTCTTGCTGCAATCTGTCTGAAAACATGCGAAAAAGGGTCAGTATAATCTTATATCCCTGAAGTACTTATCCAAAGAAGACTTAAAGCTATTGATACTCTGTGCGCTAACTACTGACGGTGGGAGTCTATTCCAGTGATCGACGACTCTGTTATTGAAAAAACTTCTGCACACCAATGTGTTACATCGATTTCCCTTTAACTTCATACCGTTGCTGCGTGTTCTTGTGTTGGTGTCTCTCTGAAATAGACTATCTGGGTTAATGTTGTCGAATCCATTAAGGATTTTGAACACTTCAATTAAGTCCCCTCTTATCCTTCGCTTTTTTAGGGAAAACATATTTAAACGCTTTAAACGCTCGTCATATGACAAGTTTCGGAGCGCTGGAATTTGTTTGGTTGCTCGTTGCTGTATCTTTTCTAGCAAAACTTGATCTTTGATATAGTTCGGTGACCAGAACTGAACGGCGTATTCTAGGTGTGGTCTTACAAATGCTAAATATAATCTCTTCATAAGTTCGGGTGATTTATAATTAAAGTTTCTTGAGATTAATCCCAACATCATATTGGCTTTTTTACTCGCTGCAGAACATTGATCACTCATTTTAAGAGTGTTACTGATAATGACACCAAGATCTTTTTCTTGTTTTACTTCGCTGAGCTCATGTCCTTGAATCTGATATTTAAGGTTAGGATTTTTTTCACCTATGTGCATTACTTTACATTTATCTACGTTAAAACTCATTTGCCATTTTTCGCTCCAGTCGGCAAGTCTTATTAAGTCTGATTGAATGTTCTCGCAACCTTGACTGTTCATTACCGTACCTCCTAATTTGGTGTCGTCGGCGAATTTGGCTACTTTTGATAGGGTATCAGTTTCTAAGTCGTTCACGTAAATTATGAATAGTGTTGGCCCCAGGACCGAACCTTGGGGAACGCCACTGGTGACGGGTTGCCAATCCGATGCTTCACCATTAAGAACTACAAGTTGTTCTCTGTCGGTGAGCCAGTCATGAATCCACGCACATAGATGGTCGTTAATACCGTGGGAACGCAGTTTAGAAATAAGCCTAACGTGAGGAACTTCATCAAACGCTTTCTGAAAATCTAGGTAAATTACGTCATAGGGGCTTCGGGCGTCCCAACATGTATAAACATCGTTGAAAAAGGTTAATAGGTTGGTAAGGCAAGACCGATTACAACGAAATCCATGCTGACTCTCAGTTATCAATTCATTTGTTTCAAGGAAAGTGATAATTTTATCCCTAATTATTTTTTCGAATAGTTTAATTAGGACAGACGTAAGGCTGATAGGGCGATAATTACTGGCTTGTTTTTTGTCTCCTTTTTTAAAGATCGGGGTAATATTGGCCTTTTTCCACTCGAGAGGCACACTGGCCTGAGATAATGACTTGTTGAATATTAATGTTATGGGTAATTCTAGCTGTTGACTACATTCTCTTAACACGCGAGGAGATAAATTATCGGGGCCCGGAGATTTATTTGGATCTATTTTCTGCAGGTACGCACGCACTTCGCTGATATCAATTTCGGTCAATGCAAGCTTATGTTCTTCAGGGCCTTGAAAAATTTTCTTCGGGGCTGGAATCGATGTCATGTTCTCTTTTGTAAATACGCTATTAAAGGTTGAATTTAGGACCGACGCCAAGCCTTTATCATCACTAATCGTATTGCCACTTAATAGTAGTGGGCCGATATTATTTTTAACAGTTTTTTTGTTTCTTATGTAACTGAAAAATAACCTGGGATTTTTCTTAGCATCGAGTGATATTTTCATCTCATATTCGCGTTTCTGTTTTCTGACTTTCCTTTCGCTCTCTCTCTTGACATTGATGTAATTAGTATGATCCTGTGAATTATGTGAGTTTATATTTCTTATAAAGTTTTCTTTTTTCGACAATGATTTTTTGTAGGTAATTATTCATCCACAACGGTTTTTGATTATCAGTCCTTCGTGGCTTGAGTGGAATGAATTTATTTACACTCGCTGTGATTTGTGCAGTAAAACGATTATACATTTCTTGAACGCTGACGTTGTTGAGCAAATGATTCCAATTTACTGAAGCCAGTTCTCTTTTTAGGTCCATAAAATTTGCTTTACTATAATTAGGTATTAAGAGTGAGTTTGCTCGTGCTTTTGTTTCAATATTCAAAGTACATCTTATAATGTTGTGGTCGCTGCTTGCAAATGGCTCGCCTACCTCACAGGCAGTTATGAGATGACTATCGGTCGCGAAGATTAAATCAAGAATATTATTTCCGCGTGTCGGCATGGTAACAGTTTGATTAAGAAATGAATTTTGTGCAAAGTTAATTAATCTCTCGCCTTCTCTGTCGCCAGAAAGTGCATTCCAGTTAACGGAGGGGTTATTGAAGTCACCGCATATTATTGCATTTTTATTTCTGATAACTCTATTTATCTCTGCGTAGAGATTTCCATCAATGTCTTCATTTGATTTAGGAGGTCGGTAAATTACGCCCAGAACATACTTTTCATTATTGATCGTTGCTTGTACATACAATGAATCATAAGCCTCTGTTTCGGCTATGTTTAGCTGAATGACTTCTAAATTATTTTTCGCATATATTATTATACCTCCTCCTTTTTTGTGTAAACAGGGTGGGAGGGAAGAGGAAGGTAGGAGGAGGGTGAAGGAAGGGAAGGGTGAGGTAGGGTGAGGCAGGGTGGGAGGGAAGAAGAAGGTAGGAGGAGGGTGAAGGAAGGGAAGGGTGAGGTAGGGTGAGGCAGGGGGGGAGGGAAGAGGAAGGTAGGAGGATGAAGGAAGGAAGGGTGAGGTAGGGGTGAGGCAGGGTGGGAGGGAAGAGGAAGGTAGGAGGAGGGTGAAGGAAGGGAATGGTGAGGTAGGGTGAGGCAAGGGAGGGAAGAAGAAGGTAGGAGGAGGGTGAAGGAAGGGAAGGGTGAGGTAGGGTGAGGCAGGGGAGGAAGAGGAAGGTAGGAGGAGGTGAAGGAAGGAAGGGTGAGGTAGGGTGAGGCAGGTGGGAGGGAAGAGGAAGGAGGAGGGTGAAGGAAGGGAAGGGTGAGGTAGGGTGAGGCAGGGTGGGAGGGAAGAGGAAGGTAGGAGGAGGGTGAAGGAAGGGAAGGGTGAGGTAGGGTGAGGCAGGGTGGGAGGGAAGAGGAAGGTAGGAGGAGGGTGAAGGAAGGGAAGGGTGAGGTAGGGTGAGGCAGGGTGGGAGGGAAGAGGAAGGTAGAGGAGGGGTGAAGGAAGGGAAGGTGAGGTAGGGGTGAGGCAGGGTGGGAGGGAAGAGGATGGTAGGAGGAGGGTGTAGGAAGGGAAGGGTAAGGTAGGGTGAGGCAGGGTGGGAGGGAAGAGGAAGGTAGGAGGAGGGTGAAGGAAGGTAGGGTGAGGCAGGTGGGA
Source organism: Eriocheir sinensis (assembly GCF_024679095.1). NCBI lineage: Eukaryota > Metazoa > Arthropoda > Malacostraca > Decapoda > Varunidae > Eriocheir > Eriocheir sinensis. The sequence continues at coordinate 8,224,816 of NC_066527.1, forward strand.
GGGAAGAGGATGGTAGGAGGAGGGTGAAGGGAAGGAAGGTAGGGTGAGGCAGGGTGGAGGGAAGAGGAAGGTAGGAGGAGGGTGAAGGGTGAGGCAGGGGTGGGAGGGAAAAGGAAGGTAGGATGAGGGTGAAGGAAGGGAAGGGTGAGGTAGGGTGGGGAGGGAAGAGGAAGGTAGGAGGAGGGTGTAGGAAGGAAGGGAAGGCTAAGGTAGGGTGAGGCAGGGTGGGAGGGAAGAGGAAGGTAGGAGGAGGGTGAAGAAAGTGAAGGGAAGGCTAAGGTAGGGTGAGGCAGGGTGGGAGGGAAGAGGAAGGTAGGAGGAGGGTGAAGGAAGGGAAGGATAAGGTAGGGTGAGGCAGGGTGGGAGGGAAAAGGTAGGAGGAGGGTGAAGGAAGGGGTGAGGTAGGGGTGAGGCAGGGTGGGAGGGAAGGAAGGTAGGAGGAGGGTGAAGGAAGGAAGGAGGTAGGGGTGAGGCAGGTGGGAGGGAAGAGGAAGGTAGGAGGAGGGTGAAGGAAGGAAGGAAGGAGGTAGGGTGAGGCAGGGGGAGGGAAGGAAGGTAGGAGGAGGTGAAGGAAGGAAGGAGGTAGGGTGAGGCAGGGTGGGAGGGAAAAGGAAGGTAGGAGGAGGGTGAAGGAAGGGAAGGGTGAGGTAGGGTGAGGCAGGGTGGGAGGGAAGAGGAAGGTAGGAGGAGGGTGAAGGAAGGGAAGGGAAGGGTGAGGTAGGGTGAGACAGGGTGGGAGGGAAGAGGAAGGTAGGAGGAGGGTGAAGTAAGGGAAGGGTGAGGTAGGGTGAGGCAGGGTGGGAGGGAAGAGGAAGGTAGGAGGAGGGTGAAGGAAGGGAAGGGAAGGGTAAAGCAAGGTGAGGGAGAGTGGGAGGGAGGAGTAAGGCAAGGTGAGGGAGGGTGGGAGGGAGGAGTAAGGCAAGGTGAGGCAGGGTGGGAGGGAGGAGTAAGGCAGGGTGAGGCAGGGTGGGAGGGAAGAGGAAGGTAGGAGGAGGGTGAAGGAAGGGAAGGGAAGGGTAAAGCAAGGTGAGGGAGGGTGGGAGGGAGGAGCAAGGCAAGGTGAGGGAGGGTGGGAGGGAGGAGTAAGGCAGGGTGAGGCAGGGTGAGTGGGAGAGGTTGGGTTACTGGGTATGAGCAAGTCTGTGGATAGGAAGGAAAAATAGTTGAATCATTTTTAAGTTATTTTTAGGTAAGTAGGTAAGTAGATAGGTAGGTAAGTAGGTAGGTGGGTAGCAGTACATTCAGGTATGGACAGGTGTAATTAGATAACTCAATTTTCACTTTTTTTATCAGTTCCTTGCAAGTAGTAGTGGTAAGCTTCTCTCTCTCTCTCTCTCTCTCTCTCTCTCTCCTTCTTCTTCTTCTTCTTCTTCAACCTTCATAGTGAAAGTTTGTATCTCACTAGCTGGTCACACGCTAAAGAAACCATCACTTTATACACCGCAATAAGACTTAAAGTATATTCACCTCTTCGCCGCTTCGTAACAATTCAAACTTTGACATTTAACAACTTTCAATTGGTTTAAGTGAGACACACGTCAAAAGTTTGTGTCTTTTCAAAGTCACATACAAAAGAGATTGTCGTTATATATAGTCTAATAAAGCTTTAAACACATTCACTTCTTCGCCGCTTGGTAATGCTTTATACAAGACATTCTCAGTCTTACGTTCTTCCTGTAGTCACGCGTTTAATCACCGTCATGAGGGGAAGGAAGAAAAGAAAAGGAGGGGTGACAGGGAGGGAGCGTGGAGAAAGGGAGGAAGGTGAGGGAAGGAAGGAGGGAAGTAAGGAAGGAAAGAAGAAAGTAGGGAACGAAGGAAGGTAGGAGGGGAGGAAGTAAGGAAAGAAGGCAGGAACGAAAGAGGAAAGGAGGGAAGGAAGAAAAGAAAGGGAGGGTTGACAGGGAGGGAGCGTGGAGAAAGGGAGGAAGGTGAGGGAAGGAAGGAGGGAAGGAAGGAAGGAAAGAAGAAAGTAGGGCTAGAAGGATGGTAGGAGGGAAGGATGTAAGGAAGGAAGGCAGGAACGAAAGAGGAAAGGAGGGAAGGAAGGAGGGAGGGAAAGGTGACAGGGAGGGAGCGTGGAGAAAGGGAGGAAGGTGAGGGAAGGAAGGAGGGAAGTAAGGAAGGACAGAAGAAAGAAGGGCACGAAGGATGGTAGGAGGGAAGGAAGTAAGGAAGGAAGGCAGGAACGAAAGAGGAAAGGAGGAAAGGAAGGAAGGAGGGGAGTAAAGAAGGAAGGAAGAAAGAAGAGAACGCAGGAAGGAAGGAAAGAAGGAACGAAAGAGGAAAGGAGGGAAGGAAGGAGGGAGAGAAGCAAAGTAGGAAAGAAGAAAGAAGCGAAAGCAGGAAGGAAGGAACGAAGGAACGAAATAGGAAAGGAGGGAAGGAAGGAGGGAAGTAAAGAAAGAAAGAAGAAAGAAGCGAACGCAGGAAGGAAGGAACGAAGGAACGAAAGAGGAAAGGAGGAAAGGAAGGAGGGAAGTAAAGAAAGAAAGAAGAAAGAAGCGAACGCAGGAAGGAAGGAACGAAGGAACGAAATAGGAAAGGAGGAAAGGAATAGAGGAAGGATGGAAAGGATGAGGAAAGGAAGGAAAGTTGAGGAAAGGAAGGAAGAAAGGGAGAGAGTAAATGAATGAGGGAAGGAAGGAAGAAGAAAATTATTGCACATTGTTATTATTTTCATTCAATTAAAAGTATACTTATTCTTATTTCCACAGAACTATATATTGTTGCATTCATATTTTCGTAATAATGTCAACCCTCATCACCGTCAACACCACCACCATTATCATCACTGCATCGTCACAGTCATAATCATCATCATCACCATCACATTCATAATCATAATACGTACCATCATCATCAAAAGTAGTGTTGATAAAGTCTACGGTTACAACATCCCATAGTTCACTTACCCTGCACGCAACTATTAAAAAAAAAAATAATAATAAAAGTATTAAGAAAAATGATTGAGAAAGTAAGAAAACACCATCATCAACAACAACAAAAACAACAACAACAACAACAACAACATCACCACCACCAACAACAACAACAAATACCTTCAATTTATATTTTTACATTTTTTTTTTTTTTCGTGTGTGTGTGTGTGTGTGTGTGTGTGTGTGTTGCCTATAGCGCCGGTATGCTGTACTGAAGTACCTCTTGGACGGCCCCTCCTGTTAGTGGCGCATGCGAATTTTATTTATAGTGGCTGCCGTGATGTATGACTCAATTTACTGCAAGTAGACACGTGTAGCAGATCAAAAACTAGATAAAAAGATAAAATATGCAAACGAAACAATGAAAAAAAACATACTAATATATCAAGTGAGAAAAAAAAGAGACAGAGAGAAAATTACTTCCGTCAAGGTAATAAAAATAATAACAGTAATAACAAGAATAATAACCAAGATATCAGCCTTAGACGAGAACACAGACACGCACACTAAAAAAAAAAAAAAAAAGAGAAAGAAAGGAAGAAAGAAAGAAAGAAAGAGAGATGGAAAATCGAGTCAGGAAATTAAATAAAGAATATAAAAAAATGTCAGAAAATGAAAAATAGTAGTAAACAAAGAAAAGAAAAAAAAAGAAAAAAAAAGAAAATAAAGAAGCGAATGAATAGGGTAAAGAAAAGAAATTAAAATATTTAAGAACAGCAAAAATAATAAGATATGAAAAAAATCGTTACTACCTAGAAAAAACAATCAATGACAATAATAAATGTCAGAGAGAGAGAGAGAGAGAGAGAGAGAGAGAGAGAGAGAGAGAGAGAGAGAGAGAGAGAGAGAGAGAGAGAGAGAGAGAGAGAGAGAGAGAGAGAGAGAGAGAGAGAGAGAGAGAGAGAGAGAGAGAGAGAGAGAGAGAGAGAGAGAGAGAGAGAGAGAGAGAGAGAGAGAGAGAGAGAGAGAGAGAGAGAGAGAGAGAGAGAGAGAGAGAGAGAGAGAGAGAGAGAGAGAGAGAGAGAGAGAGAGAGAGAGAGAGAGAGAGAGAGAGAGAGAGAGAGAGAGAGAGAGAGAGAGAGAGAGAGAGAGAGAGAGAGAGAGAGAGAGAGAGAGAGAGAGAGAGAGAGAGAGAGAGAGAGAGAGAGAGAGAGAGAGAGAGAGAGAGAACAAGCCTTAGGGTAGAGGGTGGCTGAGTGGTTAGCGTGCTGGGCTCACATTCGCCACGCCATGGACAACGTAGGTTCGAATCCCCACGCTACAACCTGGGATTTTTCAGTCACCGCCGAGTGGCCTAAGACTACCCACATGCTGTCCTGAAGACCACCCATCAACCCGGACTCTGGAAGAAACCGTCCAGTAAATCAAGAATGAGTTCCGGAGGGCAGCATGAGCCAAGCATAACTGGCGCCACTATAAAAAATTACCTGCGCCACGACGGGCTTGGAACGACCTTCTGGCCCCTGAAGAAAGCATACTGGCGCTATAGGCGGGAATGTAAAAAAAAAATACCACTGTAATACAACATGCAAGGAACTAATAACAATAATAACAACAACAGCAACAGCTTAATAATCCAAAGTGCAAATTGTTTGATCTAATTATACTTTTCCACACCTGACTGTACTTCTACCTACCTACTTTCATACATACATACATACATACATATCTTCCTACTTCCCTTCCTACCTATAATACAAGCTACCTTTCCATCTCCCACCTTACCTTCCTACCAACCTACCAATCTACCTGTCTACCTACCTACCTGACCTATTTCTCCGCTAACCTTTACCCACTTACGTCACATTAACTGCCCTCGTCACCTGTGTGTGTGTGTGTGTGTGTGTGTGTGTGTGTGTGTGTGTGTGTGTGTGTGTTGCTCTATTCAAGGTAATGGTGATTCATACTTGTTCTTTGTCTTGCATTTAAAGTGTGATGACTGTGATGGTGGTGGTGGTGGTGGTGGTGGTGGTGGTGGTAGTGGTGGTGGTGGTGGTGGTGGTGGTGGTGGTGGTGGTGGTGGTGGTAGTCGTGGTGGTGGTGATGGTGGTGGTAGTCGTGGTGGTGGTGGTGGTGGTGGTGGTGGTGGTGGTGGTGGTAGTCGTGGTGGTGGTGGTGGTGGTATTACTATGATCATTATTGTTATCAGTAGAAATGTAGTAGTAGTAGTAGTAGTAGTAGTAGTAGTAGTAGTAGTAGTAGTAGTAGTAATGTAGTAGTAGTGTAAGAAATGGACTACCACTATCGTCAACATCACTTTCACCACCACCGCCCCCACCACCACCACCATTCCAGCACCCCCAACACCACTCCAACCACATTTATCACCACCACCAAGACAACCACCACCACCACCACCACCACCAACACCACCACCACCACCACTCCAACCACATTTATCACCACCACCAAGACAACCACCACCACCACCACCACCACCACCACCACCACCACCACCACCATCACCACTCCAACCACATTTATCACCACCACCAAGACAACCACCACCACCACCATATCAGTCACCTTAACTCATTCCCACAACTACTACCTCCACCACTTCCACCACCACCGCCACACTGAGAGGTATTTGTGATGGGGAGTGGTAAGGAGTGGGGGGGTAGGGGAAGACGTTATGCC
>NC_066527.1:8235397-8305397 GCF_024679095.1 Eriocheir sinensis
AGCCTCCTCTATTTCCTCTATTCGTTAATCTTTCTTTCCTTCTTTCGTCGTTTCTTCCTTTCTTTTTTCATCCTATTTGTTATTGCTTCTCTTGTTCCCTTTTCTCCATCTCTCCTTTCCTTCCTTTTCTCCTCCTCCTCCTTTCTTTCATCTTCCTCTTTTTTTTTTTTTTTTACAGCAAAGGAGACAGCTCAAGGGCACAAAAAAGTAAACATTAATAAAAAAAAAAGCCCTCTACTCGCTGCTCCTAAAAAGAATCCAAAGAGGTGGCCGAAAGATAGGTCAGTTTCGGGAGGAGAGGTGTCCTGATACCCTCCTCTTGAAAGAGTTCAAGTCGTAGGCAGGAGGAAATACAGATGAAGGAAGATTGTTCCAGAGTTTACCAGCGTGAGGGATGAAAGAGTGAAGATGCTGGTTAACTCTTGCATAAGGGGTTTGGACAGTATAGGGATGAGCATGAGTAGAAAGTCGAGTGCAGAGGGGCCGCGGGAGGGGGGGAGGCATGCAGTTAGCAAGTTCAGAAGAGCAGTCAGCGTGGAAATATCGATAGAAGATAGAAAGAGAGGCAACATTGCGGCGGAATTTAAGAGGTAGAAGACTATCAGTATGAGGAGGAGAGCTGATGAGACGAAGAGCCTTAGCCTCCACTCTGTCCAGAAGAGCTGTGTGAGCGGACCCCCCCACACATGAGATGCATACTCCATACGAGGGCGGACAAGGCCCCTGTATATGGACAGCAACTGTGCAGGGGAGAAGAACTGGCGGAGACGGTACAGAACGCCCAGCCTCGAGGAAGCTGATTTAGTAAGAGATGAGATATGAAGTTTCCAGTTGAGATTTTGAGTTAAGGATAGACCGAGGATGTTTAGTGTTGAGGAAGGTGATAGCTGGGTGTTGTCAAAGAATAGGGGATAGTTGTTTGAAGATTGTGTCGAGTGGATAGGTGGAGAAACTGTGTTTTGAGGCGTTGAAAGACACCAGGTTCTTCTTGCCCCAATCGGAAATAATAGTAAGGTCTGAGGCTGTTCTGCAGCCTCCAGCCTTGAGTCGTTAAGTTCCTGAAGGGGGGGTAGTCTATTAAAAGAAGTTGAAGAATGCAGAGTGGAATCATCGGCGTAGGAATGGATAGGACAGTTCGTTTTGGAAAGAAGATCATCAATGAACAACAGAAAAAGAGTGGGAGATAGGACAGAACCCTGTGGGACACCACTGTTAATAGATTTAGGGGAAGAACAGTGACCGTCTACCACGGCAGAAATAGAACGGTCAGAAAGGAAACTGGAGATAAAGGTACAGAGAGAAGGATAGAAACCGTAGGAGGGTAGTTTAGAAAGCAAAGATTTGTGCCAGACCCTATCAAAAGCTTTTGATATGTCCAGCGCAATAGCAAAAGTTTCACCGAAACGGCTAAGAGAGGATGACCAAGAGTCAGTTACCAGTAGAACGCCCCTTGCGGAACCCATACTGGCGATCAGATAGAAGGTCAGAAGTGGAAAGGTGCTTTTGAATCTTCCGGTTAAGGATTGATTCAAAAGCTTTAGATAGACAAGAAAGTAAAGCATTATCTACATTCTTCCTTCCCTTTCTTTCTTTTCATCTCACTAATTTTAATTCTTACTCATTTTCCTTTTTTTCTCATTCCACACACACACACACACACACACACACACACACACACATACACACACACACACACACTTGCCGTTTCCCAGAGGTCCATCATTTAGTTTAGTTAGTCATAAAACCTCTCCTCGAAACTTCCGTCAACCCCCAAAAGTATGTAGATAAATATATGAATAAATAAAAGAAACTGACGGTGAATGGAAATGAATGCTTCTCAGGTTGATAAATTGATAGATAATGTTAGATAAGGAGAGATATGAAGAAAAAAAACTATATTAATTTTGAGTGGAGAATAAGAAGAAAAATAATAATAATAATGAGAGAGAGAGAGAGAGAGAGAGAGAGAGAGAGAGAGAGAGAGAGAGAGAGAGAGAGAGAGAGAGAGAGAGAGAGAGAGAGAGAGAGAGAGAGAGATAATGAAATGTTTATTATAGCCTATTATTTGTTTGTTTGTTGTTGATGTTTGTGTGTGTGTGTGTGTGTGTGTGTGTGTGTGTGTGTCACCATTAAGAAGAGAAATGGAGAAAGAGGAAAATGAATAATCAAAATTAGTGTTAAGGTGAAATGAAAGGAACAGAGAAGAATGTAATGAAGGATGAAAAGAAGGAAGAAAGAGGAAGAAGAAGAGGAAAGGAAGGAAGCGAAAGGAAGACATGAAGGAGGAAAAAAAAACTAAGAAAATAAGAAAGAAAATGAGAGGAAGAATAAAAAAGGTGAAGAAAAGAAAGAAAGATGGGAAGGAAGGAGAATGCAAGGAAGGAACGATGGAAGGAAAGGAAGTAAAGGAAAAGGAAGGGAAAGAAATTTTATGTAAAGCAAAGACAATGAAAGAGAAGAAGAAAAAGAAGAAAAAGAATATAAGAATAGAAGACGACGAAGAGGAATATCGATAATAAAAATAATGAAAACAACAACAACAACAACAACAACAATAATAATAATAATAATAGAAATATATAAAGCACATTCCTTGGTAAAGAAATTAGAAGAGCAATGATATTAATATTCATAACACATATATAATAATAAGAAGAAGAAGAAAAGAAAGAAAAATATATATACAAACGAAAATTGTTAAAAGAAGAGGAAGAAGAAAGGAAATAAAAATAAAAATATACAAACAAGATAATTTACAAAAGGAAGGGAAGAATATATGAAAAAAAAGAGGAAGGAAGAAAAAAAGTAGATAGGGTAAAAAAGGAAGAAAAAGGTAAAGAACAAATGAAAGGAGATGAAAACGAGCAACAACAACAACAACAACAACAACAACAACAACAACAACAGCAATTAAGACGAGTAAGAAAAGAAAATGAAGAAGAAAAAAGATATGTATAAATAGAAGCCTCAACAACAACAACAACAACAACAACAACAACAACAACAAGAGGAGTAAAACGAAGAAAAAGAAGAAGAAGAAGAAGAGGAAGAAGAGGAGGAGGAAAACACAGACAGCGATTATTCAGCAATCAAGTATTTCCTTCACCCACCTTCTCCTCCTCCTCTCAAATCTCCCAGGCCCGCCCCTCAGGCACCCACCAAGACGTGCCTGGCGAAGCAGCGGCCGAAGCTCCTCCTCCTCAACCTGACATCAAGGTAGAGCACTTAAACTCCCTTACTAATCCAGGAGAGGCGGCGCACACCTTCCCTCATCACTGACTCACGAGGTACTGTGGAGTGTGGGCGGGGCGAAGTGACAAGGAAGGAGGGAAAGAGTTTCTCGATATTTCATGTTTTTAGTTCCCTATTCATTCCAGAAAACATATTTAGTCATGTTTGCAGTGATTCTAGGTACATAAAGGCTCACTACAGGTAACTAGGAGGGAGTGCAGGATCTCAGGTCATATTAAATTCCGTAAAATGATGAAAAGTAGAGGTAGTGTAGAAATGTGGTGCCGTTGTGAAGATGGATCCCACCATGGCCTCAGCCCGCCAACCAGACAAAACCGAGTGAAAAATTTATTAGCAAAGTCGTTCTCTGTGGCCTGAAGAGGAACAAAGGGTGGGGATCGAGAGGCTGGCTGGCTCCTCCTGAGTGGCTGTGAGAGTTTGGTGAATTACGGAACGGAAGAAATGGGATAAAAAAAAATGTATGACATTGAAGTAATGATTTTTGACGACAAAAAGTATTTCGGCGGAGTGGCTTGGCCCACGGCGTTATGCCCTCGCTCAGCATGAGTATATGGCGTCGATACCTGTGCAGGACAAAGACCCGAGTCTTGAAAATAGATATCTGTGCGGCATGTAGCCTACACTGAATAGCAACTTGAAGAGGATAATTGATGCCTTGATCTATTATTTAATGAGTGCCCACGTAGAATCATTGAATATCGCTGGAGTGACTAACTACTCGCATAGTTCTTGAACGCCGACTCCGGCCATACGGGCACGTGATACGCCACCCAGGTGACCCTGAGTGAAGAAAGCCACGGGACGCCCACAGAGTTCGTGACTTGAGTATGCTGATAGATCCTGCGACGAGTTACTTGGGAAGGGGGCCTGCATGGTGACTCGCATGGAGGAACCTCTGGGGTTGACGGCGCGGGGTGGGCGAGGCGACGCCCCCCACCCCCAAGGCGTATTCTCCATTGATAAATTGATTGATTGAGGTAACGATATGAGTGACAAGTTTTATAAATTGTTATGTAACGGATAATAAAAATAAATGAATATTTTGCTTATGATTACTTAAGAAAAGATTTTATTGTCATTATATTCACCTTTCGTAGACAAATAACCAGATAGATACAGAGATAATGATAGATAGATTAATAAATAAATAAGCATATAGAATGATAGACAGATAGATAGATAAATAAATGGATCAAGATATGGGGTGGGAGAGAAAACTGTCAATAGCCCACTAATATATTTCACTACGAAGACTAGCATTCAGAATTAGTTTTAAATAATAAGCAAAACATGCAGGTATGCGCTTAGCGCATCATTAACGGTTCTCCTTGTACTCTAACATATATATATATATATATATATATATATATATATATATATATATATATATATATATATATATATATATATATATATATATATATATATATATATAAACTGCCAATACCGCTCGCTTTGTTCTGACGTCAGTGAAATCGAGCGACAAGGGAAATGTTTTATCAATGTCACTATGGCTTATGGCGGAGGCAGAGCTATAAAAAAAGAGAAAAAAGTAGTAGTAGTAGTAGTAGTAGTAGTAGTAGTAGTGATGATGATGATGATGATGATGATGATGATGATGATAATAAACGTAGCAATAAGAGGAGTACAGATTTCACGTATACAGATAATTCATTAATAAAGAGAGAAATAGAACTGAAAAAAATATTAAGAAAAAAGAAGAAACAAATAAATAAATTAGTAAACAAAGAAAGGAGAAAATAAAAGAATGAATATATTAATGAATAAATAGATAAATAGGTAGAGATGACGGATAGATAGATAGATAGATGAGTAAATATAGTTAGATAAATAAATAGATAGACAGATACACAATGATAAAGTAAAAGCGAAGAAAGACGAAAAGAAAGACACACAGAAAGAAATTAAAGAGGAGGAGAAGGGGAGGAGGAGGTGGCATTGATCAGGTGAGCAGGACCGCCATGCACACACAGGTAAGCCAGCCCAGGTGAATTGGCTTACCTTACCTCACCTGCTCTCGCCTTACTGTACCTTACGTTACCTTACCTTACCTCACCTTATCCTTCCCTTACTTCTCTTGTTTTTCCTTATCTTACCTTACTTTACCTTACGTCACCTTACCTTACCTAACCTGCTCTTGCCTTACCTTACTTTACCTTACGTCACCTCATCTTACCTAACCTGCTCATACTTTACCTTACCTTACCTTACCCTACCTTAACTTATTTTTTTTCTTATTATAATTGAAGAAGAAGAAGGAGAAGAAGAAGAAGAAGAAGAAGAAGAAGAAGAAGAAGAAGAAGAAGAAGAAGAAGAAGAAGAAGAAGAAGAAGAAGAAGAAGAAGAAGAAGAAGAAGAAGAAGAAGAAGAAGAAGAAGAAGAAGAAGAAGAAGAAGAAGAAGAAGAAGAAGAAGAAGAAGAAGAAAAGGAAAAAGAAAAATAAGAAAAATAAGAAATAGAAGAAATAGAAGAAGAAGAAAAAAAAGAAGAGAAGGAAGAAAAAAAAGAAAAAAAGAAAAAAAGAAGAAGAAAAAGAAGAAATAGATGAAGAAGAAGAAGAAGAAGGAAAAAAAAAAGAAAAAGAAAAAAAAAGAAGATTAAGAAAAAGAAAAAAGAAAAGAAGAAAAAGTAAAAGAAAAAGAAGATGAAAAAGAGAAAGAAGAAGAAGAAGAAGAAGAAGAAGAAGAAGAAGAAGAAGAAGAAGAAGAAGAAAAAGAAAAGAAAAAGAAAAAGAAAAAAAAAGAAAAAAAGGAGAAAAAGAAAAAAGATGAAGAAAAAGAAAAAGAAAAAAGAAAAAAAAGAAAAGAAAAAGAAAAAAGATAAAGAAGAAGAAGAAGAAAAAATAAGAAAAAGAAAAAGAAGAAAAAAAAGAAAAGGAAGTACCTTACCCTACCTTACCTTACCCTACCCTCCTTACCTTACCTTGCTTTACCCTACCCTACCTTACCTTATCTTACCTCACCGTACCTTGCCTTATCTTACCTTACCTTACCTTACCTCACATCACCTTACCTTACCTTACCTTACCCTACCTTACCTTACCTCACCTTGCCTAACCCTACCTTACCTTGCCTAACCCTACCTTACCTTACCCTACCTTACCTTATCTTACCTTACCCTACCTTACCTCACCTTACCTCACCTCACCTCACCTTACCTTACCTTACTTTACCTTACCTCACCTTGCCTTACCCTACCTTACCTCACCTTACCTTACCCTACCTTACCTTACCTTACCCTACCTTACCTTCTTACCTCACCCAACCTTACCTTCCCTTACCTACCTACTGGACACTAATATGCGACCTTGCCTTCTTCAGTAGACTAATAACTCTGACACTCCACCAGCCTTGAGGTGAAAAGTGGTACCAATCTTAACGTAATTGCAAACGACTTGAAGAAAGAGTAAGAGAAGAAGAATGAAAAGAGAGAAAGAGTAAGAGAAGAAGAATGAAAAGGGAGAAGAAAGGAAGGGAAGAAAGGGGGATAAAGAAGCAAAGGGCAAGACGAAAACAAGAATGAAAAGGGAATGACAAAGAAAGAAGAATGAAAAGGGAATGACGAATACAGAAGAATGAAAAGGGAATGACGAAACAGAAGAATGAAAAGGGAATGACGAATACAGAAGAATGAAAAGGGAATGACGAAACAGAAGAATGAAAAGGGAATGACAAAGAAAGAAGAATGAAAAGGGAATGACAAAGAAAGATGAATGAAAAGGGAATGACGAATACAGAAGAATGAAAAGGGAATGACAAAGAAAGAAGAATGAAAAGGGAATGACGAAAACAGACGAATGATAAGAAAGAGTAAAGAAAGAAGAATGAAAAGGGAATGACATAGAAAGAAGAATGAAAAGGGAATGACGAAAACAGAAGAATGGAAAGGGAAAGACAAAGAAAGAAGAATGAAAAGGGAATGACGAAAACAGAAGAATGGAAAGGGAATGACAAAGAAAGAAGAATGAAAAGGGAATGACGAAAACAGAAGAATGGAAAGGGAATGACAAAGAAAGATGAATGAAAAGGGAATGACGAATACAGAACAATGGAAAGGGAATGACAAAGAAAGAAGACTGAAAAGGGAATGACGAATACAGAAGAATGAAAAAGGGAATGACAAAGAAAGAAGAATGAAAAGGGAATGACGAATACAGAAGAATGAAAAAGGGAATGACAAAGAAAGAAGAATGAAAAGGGAATGACGAATACAGAAGAATGAAAAAGGGAATGACAAAGAAAGAATTATTAAAACGGAATGACGAATACAGAAGAATGAAAAAGGGAATGACAAAGAAAGAAGAATGAAAAGGGAATGACGAATACAGAAGAATGAAAAAGGGAATGACAAAGAAAGAAGAATGAAAAGGGAATGACGAAACAGAAGAATGAAAAGGGAATGACAAAGAAAGAAGAATGAAAAGGGAATGACGAATACAGAAGAATGAAAAAGGGAATGACAAAGAAAGAAGAATGAAAAGGGAATGACGAATACAGAAGAATGAAAAAGGGAATGACAAAGAAAGAAGAATGAAAAGGGAATGACGAATACAGAAGAATGAAAAAGGGAATGACAAAGAAAGAAGAATGAAAAGGAATGACGAAACAGAAGAATGAAAAAGGAAATGAAAAAGAAAGAAGAATGAAAAGGGAAAGACCAAAACAAAAGAAAGAAAAGCGAATGACAAACAAAGAAGAATGAAAAGGGAATGACGAATACAGAAGAATGAAAAGGGAATGACAAAGAAAGAAGAATGAAAAGGGAATGACGAATACAGAAGAATGAAAAAGGGAATGACAAAGAAAGAAGAATGAAAAGGGAATGACGAATACAGAAGAATGAAAAAGGGAATGACAAAGAAAGAAGAATGAAAAGGGAAGGACGAATACAGAAGAATGAAAAGGGAATGACAAAGAAAGAAGAATGAAAAGGGAATGACGAAACAGAAGAATGAAAAGGGAATGACGAATACAGAAGAATGAAAAAGGAATGACAAAGCAAGAAGAATGAAAAGGGAATGACGAAAACAGAAGAATGACAAGAAAGAGTAAAGAAAGAAGAATGAAGAGGGAATGACATAGAAGGAAGAATGAAAAGGAAAAGACGAAAACAGAAGAATGAAAAGAGAAAGAGAAAAGGAAGAAGAATGAAAAGGGAATGACATAGAAGGAAGAATGAAAAGGAAAAGACGAAAACAGAAGAATGAAAAGAGAAAGAGAAAAGGAAGAAGAATGAAAAGGGAATGACATTGCAAAAAGAATGAAGAGAGAAAGAGAAAGAAAAAGAATGAACAGAGAAAGGCAAAGAAAGAAAAATGAAAAAAAGAAAGAGCAAAAGATGAAGAATGAAAAAAAGAAAGAGCAAAAGATGAAGAATGAAAAAGAAATGACAAAATGAAGAGAAAGAGAAAGAAGAATGAAAAAGAAATGACATAGCAAGAAGAATGGAGAGAGAAAGAGAAAGAAGGATGATAAAAGAGCAAAAGAAGAAGAATGAAAAGAAGGGAAGGGAAAAGAGGATGGAAAGGTAAGGGAAGGAAAGGAGAGGAAAGGGAAGGGGAAAAGATGGGAAGGAGAGGAAGGACAAGTAAAGGAAGGAAAGGGAAGGGAAGGATGGGAAGGAGAGGAAGGAAAAGTAAGTGAAGGAAAGGAGAGGAAAGGGAAGGGAAAAGGATGGGGAGGAGAGGAAGGAAAAGTAAGGGAAGGAAAGGAGAGGAAAGGGAAGGGAAAAGGATGGGAAGGAGAGGAAGGAAAAATAAGTGAAGGAAAGGAGAGGAAAGGGAAAGGAAAAGGATGGGAAGGAGAGGAAGGAAAAGTAAGGGAAGGAAAGGAGAGGAAAGGGAAGGGAAAAGGATGGGAAGGAGAGGAAGGAAAAGTAAGGGAAGGAAAGGAGAGGAAAGGGAAGGGAAAAGGATGGGAAGGAGAGGAAGGAAAAGTAAGTGAAGGAAAGGAAAGGGAAGGAGAGGAAGGAAAGGAGAGGAAAGGGAAGGGAAAAGGATGGGAAGGAGAGGAAGGAAAAGTAAGTGAAGGAAAGGAAAGGAAAGGGAAGGGAAAAGGATGGGACGGAGAGGAAGGAAAAAAGAAGGAAAGGAAAGGAAAGGGAAGGGAAGGGATAAGGATGGGAAGGAAAAGTAAGTGAAGGAAAGGATGGGAAGGAGAGGAAGGAAAAGTAAGTGAAGGAAAGGAAAGGAAAGGGAAGGGAAAAGGATGGGAAGGAGAGGAAGGAAAAGTAAGTGAAGGAAAGGAAAGGAAAGGGAAGGGAAAAGGATGGGAAGGAGAGGAAGGAAAAGTAAGTGAAGGAAAGGAGAGGAAAGGGAATGGAAAAGGATGGGAAGGAGAGGAAGGAAAAGTAAGTGAAGGAAAGGAGAGGAAAGGGAAGGGAAAAGGATGGGAAGGAGAGGAAGGAAAAGTAAGGGAAGGAAAGGGAAGGAGAGGAAGGAAAGGAGAGGAAAGGGAATGGTAATGGATGGGAAGGAGAGGAAGGAAAAGTAAGTGAAGGAAAGGAAAGGGAAGGGAAGGATGGGAAGGAGAGGAAGGAAAGGAAAGGAAAGGGAAGGGAAAAGGATGGGAAGGAGAGGAAGGAAAAGTAAGTGAAGGAAAGGAGAGGAAAGGGAAGGGAAAAGGATGGGAAGGAGAGGAAGGAAAAGTAAGGGAAGGAAAGGAAAGGGAAGGAGAGGAAGGAAAGGAGAGGAAAGGGAAGGGAAAAGGATGGGAAGGAGAGGAAGGAAAAGTAAGTGAAGGAAAGGAAAGGGAAGGAGAGGAAGGAAAGGAGAGGAAAGGGAAGGGAAAAGGATGGGAAGGAGAGGAAGGAAAAGTAAGGGAAGGAAAGGAAAGGAAAAGGAAGGATGGGAAGGAGAGGATGGAAAAGGGAAGGAAAGGAAAGGAAAGGGAAGGATGGGAAGGAGAGGAAGGAAAAGTAAGCGAAGGAAAGGAAAGGGAAGGATGGGAAGGAGAGGAAGGACAAGGAAGGGAAGGAAAGGAAAGGAAAGGGAAGGATGGGAAGGAGAGGAAGGAAAAAGAAGGGAAGGAAAGGAGAGGAAAGGGATGGGAAAAGGATGGGAAGGAGAGGAAGGAAAAGTAAGGGAAGGAAAGGAGAGGAAAGGGAAGGATGGGAAGGAGAGGAAGGAAAAGTAAGGGAAGAAAAGGAAAGGAAAGGGAAGGATGGGAAGGAGAGGAAGGAAAAGGAAGGGAAGGAAAGGAGAGGAAAGGGAAGGAGAAAGGATGGGAAGGAGAGGAAGGAAAAGGAAGGGAAGGAAAGGAGAGGAAAGGGAAGGGAGAAGGAT
Organism: Eriocheir sinensis; assembly: GCF_024679095.1. Lineage (NCBI taxonomy): Eukaryota > Metazoa > Arthropoda > Malacostraca > Decapoda > Varunidae > Eriocheir > Eriocheir sinensis. The sequence goes on from NC_066527.1 coordinate 8,245,953, forward strand.
GGGAAGGAGAGGAAGGAAAAGTAATGGAAGGAGAGGAAAGGGAAGGAAAGGAGAAGAAAGGGATGGAAAGGATGGGAAGGAGAGGAAGGAAAAGGAAGAGAAGGAAAGGAAAGGAAGGGGAAGGATGGGAAGGAAAAGGAAGGGAAGGAAAGGAGAGGAAAGGGAAGGGAGAAGGATGGGAAGGAGAGGAAGGAAAAGTAATGGAAGGAAAGGAAAGGAAAGGGAAGGAGAAGAAAGGGAAGGAAAGGATGGGAAGGAGAGGAAAGGAAAGGGAAGGATGGGAAGGAGAGGAAGGAAAAGGAAGGGAAGGAAAGGAAGGGGAAGGATGGGAAGGAAAAGGAAGGGAAGGAAAGGAGAGGAAAGGAAAGGGAGAAGGATGGGGAGGAGAGGAAGGAAAAGTAATGGAAGGAAAGGAAAAGGAAGGAAAGGAGAAGAAAGGGAAGGAAAGGATGGGAAGGAGAGGAAAGGAAAGGGAAGGATGGGAAGGAGAGGAAGGAAAAGGAAGGGAAGGAAAGGAAAGGAAAGGGAAGGATGGGAAGGAGAGGAAGGAAAAGGAAGGGAAGGAAAGGAGAGGAAAGAGAAGGAGAGGAAGGAAAAGAAAGGTAAGGAAAGGTGAGGAAAGGGAAGGGAGAAGGATGGGAAGGAAAAATAAGGGAAGGAAAGGAAAAAGGATGGGAAGAAAGGAAAAGGAAGAGAAGATGATTATAAAGAATAAGAAGAATGTTAAAAAGAAAAAACATGAACAATAATAATGTATATGAATCAACGAGGTAATTCAGATGTAATTTAAATAGTCAGAGTTTATTAAGGAGAGAATGAGAGAGGAAAGGGAAGGAAAAAGGATGGAAAGGAGAGGATGGAAGGAATAGAAGGTAATTATAAAGAATGTCAGAAATAAAAAGCATGAACAAAAGAATGATAACGTATATGAATCAACGAGGTAATTGAGACGTAATTTAAATAGCTGGAGTTTATTAAGGAAAGAATAAGAGAAAATTGCTTAAAAGACACGAACAGGAGAAATAATAGAAAAGTAATAAAGAAAAATGAGTAATGAGAAAAGAATAACAAGAAAGATAAGAATAAGAAAAATGATAAAGAAGTAAATTAGAAAGGAACGGAAAGAAAAAAAAAGAAGAAAGTGATAGAAAAATGATAAAAATAAGGAACAGAAAAGATTAACAAGAAAAATAGGAATAAGAAAAATGATAAAAAATTGGAAAGGAACGGAAAGCAAAGAGAAAAAAAGTGATAGAAAAAATGATAAAAATAAGGAATAGAAAAGATTAACAAGAAAAATAAGAATAAGAAAACTAATAATCACTGTATTTAGAAACGAACACAAAAACAAAAGTAGTAACAGAAGTAACAATAATAAAAGATAATAAAAATAATAAAAAAAAGAACAAGAAAAAAGGGAAGTTATAATTACAAAAAAAGAATTAAGATGAACAGAAGGAAATAAAAAAAATATGAATAAATAGATAACAAAATGAGAGAGAGAGAGAGAGAGAGAGAGAGAGAGAGAGAGAGAGAGAGAGAGAGAGAGAGAGAGAGAGAGAGAGAGAGAGAGAGAGAGAGAGAGAGAGAGAGAGAGAGAGAGAGAGAGAGAGAGAGAGAGAGAGAGAGAGAGAGAGAGAGAGAGAGAGAGAGAGAGAGAGAGAGAGAGAGAGAGAGAGAGAGAGAGAGAGAGAGAGAGAGAGAGAGAGAGAGAGAGAGAGAGAGAGAGAGAGAGAGAGAGAGAGAGAGAGAGAGAGAGAGAGAGAGAGAGAGAGAGAGAGAGAGAGAGAGAGAGAGAGAGAGAGAGAGAGAGAGAGAGAGAGAGAGAGAGAGAGAGAGAGAGAGAGAGAGAGAGAGAGAGAGAGAGAGAGAGAGAGAGAGAGAGAGAGAGAGAGAGAGAGAGAGAGAGAGAGAGAGAGAGAGAGAGAGAGAGAGAGAGAGAGAGAGAGAGAGAGAGAGGGGGGGGGGGGGTGCCGAGGTCACCCGCCACCCAGCACCAGCGGACCTTCACCTCCAGGGTGTCCCGCCTGTGGAACACATTCACTGCATCAGGGCCAACAGTGAGGGAAATGATTGATTGATTGATAGCACCCAGCAGGTAAAAGTGGCTGCTCACAGGTGGCGAATAACATGCCCCACACCACTAGTGATGCTAAATACACAGTGAGCAAGTGTAAAGGGCTTTTAAAATAATGCACGAGAAAAAGTGACATTTTAAGCCCTGAAAAGTGCACAGAGAAACATATGCTACTCGAACGATCGCATAAAGTGTCGTCGGCGAAATACAAATATGTTGTGTACAATAGATTCGTCAGTTTAAATAAAAAAAAAGAAGAAAAAAGAGAGAGAGAGAGAGAGAGAGAGAGAGAGAGAGAGAGAGAGAGAGAGAGAGAGAGAGAGAGAGAGAGAGAGAGAGAGAGAGAGAGAGAGAGAGAGAGAGAGAGAGAGAGAGAGAGAGAGAGAGAGAGAGAGAGAGAGAGAGAGAGAGAATTACATATAGAATTACATAGAAAATCAGACCACACAGACCCCATGGTCCAGACTTGGTGGTCTGTCTGTCCTTAAACCTAAGTGATTTTACATTAATCAGAAGGCTCCAAAGCGTTGCATTTCTACTCTAGTTGATATTAAGTTGAAGGAAGTGACGGTTGAGCTTATTTTTGAAGGAGTCAATCGTGTTACACTGGACCACTGATGGTGGAAGCTTATTCCATTCTCGCACAACAACGTTGGTGAAGAAAAATTTGGTGCAGTCTGAATTTACTTGTCTACATCTGAGTTTTACGCCATTGTTCCTCGTGCGCAAAGTGTCATCGATCATAAACAATGTTGATCTGTCTACATTCGTGAAACCATGAAGTATTTTGAAACATTCGATCAGTTTTCCTCGGAGGCGACGTTTCTCAAGAGAGAACATGTTAAGGGTAGAAGGCCTTTCTTCGTAGGATTTGTTGCGCAAGGAAGGGATCATTTTCGTTCCCCGACGCTGAACACCTAATTTAGCAATATCCTTTGCATGGTGGGGAGACCAAAACTGTACCGCATATTCTCAGTGGGGTCTGACTAAACTATTGTAGAGCGGGAGTATTACATCTTTATTCTTGAATAAAAAGTTTCTTTTAATGAAGCCCAACATTCTGTTCGCTTTATTTGCTGCATCGATGCATTGCTGTGAGAATTTGAGGGTTGACGCGATTTTGACCCCCAAGTCCTTGACACATTGAACGCTTTTGAGAGAGAGTCATAATGTTCTTTCAAGGCGAGATTAATGGTGTATGTGTGTGTGTGTGTGTACAGCTAGGCATGTCAAGAGGAAAGGGGGAAGAGGAGGAAAAGAGGAAGGCAAGGGAAGAGGAAGAAGAAAGGAAGCAGGAAGATGAGGAAGAAAGAAAGGAAGGAGGGGGAAGAGAAGGAAGAGGGAGGAGGAGGAAGAAAGGAAGGAGAGGGGAGAGAAGAATGCTAAAGTGGAAGAGAGAAGGAAGGAGGAAGAGGAGGAAGAAAGGAAAGAGGGGGAAGAAGAACAAAGGAAGATGGTAGAAGAGGAAGGAGGAGGAATAGAAAGAGAAAGGAACAAGAGGAAGAACAATAGTGGAGGAAAGATGAAGAGGAGGAGGAGGAGGAGGAAGGGAGACAGAAGGAAAGGAATAAACAGGAAGAAATGAAAGAAATTAAATAGAAAAATGAGAGAGAGAGAGAGAGAGAGAGAGAGAGAGAGAGAGAGAGAGAGAGAGAGAGAGAGAGAGAGAGAGAGAGAGAGAGAGAGAGAGAGAAAAATCAATGTTCAAACACAGGTTACTATGTGGAAAGGACTACCACCACCACCACCACCACCACTACTACTACCACTACCACCACAACTACTACTAACACCACAACCTAATACCTCTTCAGGATAATAGTAAGAGGCTAAAGTATATTAGTATAATTTTTTTCTATAGTAGTAGTAAAGTTGTAATTGTAGTAGTTGTAGAAGTAGAGGTATTGATAATAAAAATAATGATAAATAATTTTACCATAGCAAGTTATAATTATTTTCTTTTAAAATAATAATAATAATAATAATAATAATAATAATAATAATAATAATAATAATAATAATAATATTAAATAAATAAATAAATAAATAATAATAAAGCAAAAAAGAAGAAAAAAAACAAAAAACAAAACAAAAAAATCAAAGTAGCAAAACTGATCGCAATATATCAAGTAAATAAACAACATGAAAAATAAACATAATAAATAAACCACCACCACCGCCGCCGCCTCCAGGTGCGGACACACAAACACAGAGCGGTAATAAAAAATATTTATTTTGTACAACACGAAGGTAACAGACAGGCGTGCTTGCTCCTCGGCACAGACACACAGACAGGCTCGGCTGGTACCAGTGCTCTATTTACACATCACAGCTCGCAGGTTTTTTTTCCTTAATGAAGTTCCTCGCATACCCTTCAAACACACACACACACACACACACACACATGTATGCAGACCTACATAATACCCATAAATACATACATGATTTGTTTTTCCATTTACAATTTCTTCACACATTCTTTTAACACACACACACACACACACTACTCATAAATACATACACAGGTTTTAGTTTTTTCATTTACAGATTTCTTCACATATCCTTATAAGATGCACACACACAAACAGATGCACATGTGAATATCAGGTTTCTTCTCCACATTTCCTTGTAACATACACTCACACAGATGGACATAATAATAATCATACAAAACACAATCACTGACATAATAATAATCATACAAAACACAATCACTGACATAAATACTTACATAGCTCTAAGTATTTTTTTCTTGGTCATTGCTGTCACACACACAACATAAGTATACAATTCAAAAGCATATATATGCATTCACAGATATACGGTTTCGAGTTTTCCCTGAATTCTCATATCCTTGTACACTTATGCACACGCACACACATACAGTTGGCCATGCAAATACATATATAAATTCTCACACACACACACACACAGATATGCAAACACATGTACACAGTTTTTGCTTTTCTTTCAATAATTTCGACATTTGTAATGCACTCTCTCTCTCTCTCTCTCTCTCACACACACACACACACACACACACACACACACACACACACACGTAGATCAAGAGCTTTCAACATCAGGACTCTCTCAACTTTCAGGTCACTATGCAAGTCAAAAATATTATAGAGAAGTACTTATGCATGTCTGTCTGTCTGTATGTGTATATTCTGTTCCCTGAAATACTTAAATATGGAGGAGGGGGTGGGTGAGGGGGTTCTACATTGTTCCTAATTCAACTGGGGTTCTTATAAAATTCTCGACCTGACTCAACAGAATTTGGCGTTCCTTTGCAGTTTCTGAACCTCAAATATGTTCCGTCTCTCCCCTGAACTCAGCACTCCATTCCTGGCATCCTGAAGCAGTGGGTTCCATGCTTGCCTGAACCTAAGACAGAAAGGTTCACTCCACTTTCTAAACCTTGATGATGGGGAGGAAGAAGATGGGGAGAGGGATGGAAGTAGGTGGAGGTACAAGAGAGAAAAATGGGATGATGAGAGAGGGAGGGAGATAAAAGGGGGAAGAAAATGAAAGATGAAAGGGTAAATGAGGGAGGTACATAAGGAAAGAGATGATGAGAGAGGGTACAAGAGGGAGATAAAAAGAGAGGAAGGAAAAATGAAGGGGTATAAGAGGAAGGTTTATGATAAAAAGGGGGGGTTCTGTATGGCCTCAATTTCACTGGGGTTCTCACTGAAATACAATAAAAAAATAGGTTTTCATGGAGCCAAAAACATCACCCACCCACGCATTCACGAACAGGGTTCTCTACACTCCAAGTCACCCATCTCTCCAGTGGAAGGAAGATTGTCAGTGGGTGAACCATGGCTGCAGACCAACTGACCTGAGCACTCCAAATGTGACCTCTCCTCTCTGCCTACCACCCCTGCACAGTGACCTGTTCCCTACCCTGCTTGTACGCACCCAGAGATTCAACATATGACCTTCACACTCAACAAAACCAGTTACTGCGCTTCTCAACACAATATACATGGTCATCTTTCCTCACTCTCCCATCTTCACATTCCTGCACCTCTTTCCGGCAGCATCACACACTCTTATTCCTGCCTTCATGTTATTAACTTCTATCTTTTCTTCTTCTCTCACACTGCTTTATTGGTTTCTTCAACATCTGACTCTTCTGACATCTTCAAAAATATGTTACAGCAATCCTTAACACAACACATGCTCGTCTTTCCTCTCTCTCCTATCTTCATATTCCTTTGCATCTCTTTCTAGTAACATTACACTCTTTTGTTATGAGCTTCTCTCTACAACATACGCCCCTCACATAATTCCTACACATAGTTCCTACACTTTTCAATACACAGTGCCCTTGATCTTCATATTCCTACACCTTGTTCCCAGTCATAATACCCTCAAGTTCCTAAGTTTTTCTCTTCAGTACACTCAATGCAACTCACAACAACAAGCACCTCATTGTATCATCTTCAGGTTCTTACACATGTCTCTTCAACACATCCCCTCACGCTTCCAAGCACTCATGTTCGAACGCCTTTTTCAGTAACACTCATCCTTGTTTCGCACTGTTTTCTTTTCTTTCCTCTTCAAAAAATAACCCCAAATCACTCTTAACATTCCTCACACTCCTTGTCCTCCTCCTCCTCCTCCTCCTTTCAGTTCCTTGCCAATCAGTTCACGGTGTCTTTCCTTGCTTAGTTTGTCCTCCTGTCATAACTGCACCTCCAACTCAACATGGTAAACTAAAGAAAATGTTGGTATGACTTTGCACCTGCGACTTAAGGCATGGCTGAGGGGTGTGTGGAAAAGAATGGAACATCTTTACTTTTCCAACACAAGATATGGTAGTAACTTCAGTAAATGTAAAAGATAGCAAACAATAATCAAGAAAATTAAAACACAATATCAATGATGTGTTAAGAAAGTTTCCCTGTAATCTCTGAACCAACAAGTCAGAGGGTTTTAGTGTAAAGAAAACTATGATACATATTCGCACTCCCACCTCAAGGCTTGGCAAACTTGAGGGCAAAGAACACAATGGCCATAAAGAGTAAGAAAAGAACAACAAATGGGAGTAATGCAAAGGTAAACATTGTACCTGAATGTTATGTTTGGCATCAAGACTGACCACCTGAATGGCAAATGCATCTCATAGCCTCTGGACGTACAAGTTCTTCGTCATCCTAACACAGTGAATGTATAAATAAATAAAGGAGCGGCAAAATAAATAAAAACTGTCGGCTTGTGCAAAAAGTATCAGGTCTGGAGCACAAAATAAAAGAATAAGGGAGTGTTCCTTGCTTCACACACACACACACAAACACACCATTTCGGTCAGGACTCGTGGCAGGGGAACTAACAAAGAAAAATTAAAACAATAGCCTCCAATAAGTATGCATGGGGAGTAACAAATACCCTCAACAAAAATGGTAACTAGAGAGGTAAATTGAGGAAGTACTGAAATTAAGCATGGTAAAAGAGTGCGAGACAAGCTAATAACCTCCAATAAGTATGCATGGGGAGTAACAAATACCCTCAACGAAAACAATAACTAGACGGGTAAATTGAGGAAGCATTGAAGTTAGGCAAGGTAAAAAGTGTGATGAGCTAACTTTGGATGATGTTTCTTTCATGGGAAATAACAAATAAAGAATAAACAAAAACAGTAACTAGTCAGGTAAATGGAGGAGGCACTGAATTAAGCCATGAAAAAAACAAAAAAAAAAAAAAAAAATTGGACAATGTTTCTTCCATGCTTCTAAAATCTCATCACTCATTTTCCTTCTCCTGACATGAACACAATTACCATTCCTATTGATAAGTATTGACAGTTATCTGACATGGCTGACACCTTTCTGGAGCATTAATTTGCTTCTCAAAATATTATGGCTAAGGAGGGGGGGGGAGGGGGGGGCATTTTTAAATAACAACTTTAACATGAGCGTTAATTTTCTGGGGCACAACTTCACTTCTCAAACATATTATGGCTGAGGAAGGTATGGAATGGGGGCACTTTTAAATACCAAGTTTAACATAAGCATTAATCTTCTCTGGCAAAACTTCACTTCTCAAACATATGGCAGAGGAGGAGGGTAGAGAACGCTGGGCACTTTTAAAAACTTTGACATGAGCAGCACTTATCTGGAGGTCAAATTTACTATTCAACCAATTACATTATGGGATTGAAAGGGGAGCAAATATGGAAAGGGTAGGAGGGTAGGCACTCTTCAATGTCTTTTATATGGGCAACACTTTTCTGGAGGTTAAATTTACTACTTAATCAAACACAATATGAGCTTGAAAGGGGAGAGGATGGGTAGAGGTAGGGAGGAGCACTTTCACCTGGGTATATACACTAATTACAATGGTGTGTGCGACTCGATGAACATCTCCCTGATCAAACGACCACCTGATGGGCATCCTAACCAAGGGCAGGCAAGTGGCTGCCACCCTCGTCTGTTGTGGTGGCTGTTATACACTCCAGCACTTAGTCTACTTTTGAACTCTGGGTATGGCTGTGGCCTCCGAGTCCCTGTGTGGCACCAGGGACTGTATGTGACCGTGTGGCCCATATTCTTAAATGTATCAGCACCTCTGCCTTTAAAAAGTCTCTTGTAGGAGTTCCTGGGCTTTTCATGGACTGTTTTGCAATCCTAGTGATAGTTTGACCCGACTTGTGCACCTTGAACTGGAAGGGGGAAAGGATAGGAAGGTATGTTGGGTACTCTTACACATGCTGACCCATCAAAACCCAGTTAATCCTCTCTGTGGCCTTGAAAAATAGTTGTAATGGGAGTCTGATACATTTAAGAATATGGACCGTGTGTGTCTGTCAGCTGCTCGGTACGCACCACGGCAATCAACTCAGAGCAGGGGAAAAGATTACTGTGGAAAATTAAGTTGTATAAAAATTAGTTAAAAAATAATGTAAATGATGTACTTTCTTTTGACAATGTTGTATATACTCGCATAAAATTTAGTTGTTTATTGTGATTATTTTTTTTAGTCAAGTTCAAGTTAGGTTTTTACTTTGTTCTTCACTCTTACTTGTACTTTACCATGGATACTATTATCCTGAGGGTTAAGTTTATTCTGCAGCCTTGGAAGGGGAAGTCAACTTTAAAGGGATTGGCTTTTACACAAGCATATTCTGTATTTCATTCCTGTGCCTCAGCTCAATTTTCCATCTTTTTTCCCTGCTAAGAGTGCTAGGTGGAATGCTGCGTATGAATTGGTCAACACACCTCATGATTGTTGGCATTAGAAAAATAAGATGATCTTTATTTGCCTTGGTAGTAAGGCAGGAAGGCTACACTACACACACAGGCAGCCAAGCAAGCATGGTCTAGAACTGATTGGCAAGGAATTGGTTACAATGATAGGTATATATGGTATTCATATATATAATATAATCTCTCTATATATACATAATATATATATTTACATAAATATACAAATGGTACCATAAAAAAACATCAATAAAATAGAGTTCAAAACATCTTATCAATTATGCGGAGGAAAACTGGTGAGGCCTCGAAAGGTTACCGTGTCCCTGGGGGTAGGGGAGGGCAGTTACAGGGGTGGCATCAGCGGAGTGGGCAGGACCAGCCTACCGCCGCCGGTCCCTGGAACGTGACCTGTGGCGGCCGTTCTTTTTCGCCTTGTGGGGTTTGCCGAAGCCATTGTCGTAATACTTCTTGTTGTCGTCGCGGTCGTACTTCTTCTTGTCCACGTCGTAGCGGTCAAACTTTGCGGTGGCGGCGGAGACAGCGGAGGACGAGGTGCTGTTGTACTTGTTATACTTGTCCGTCTTGTCCTTACTGCTGGAGTTCTCGTATTTATTGCTGCCGCCGCTGCTACTCTTCTCCTCCCTGATGTAGCGGTCATTCTTCTCGTACCTCTCACCACCACCACCACCACTTCCACCCCCACCACCGCCGCTGCCCTTCTGTGGGTAGCGGTCCACCTTCTCATACTTGTCGTAGCGGTCATACTTGTCATAGTTCCGTGGCGGTGAGCGGGAGTGTGAGCGTGACCGAGAGCGGACGATGAGGCCCTTCTCCCTGCAAAGTGCAAAACAGGCGTGTGTTAGTTACTGTGAAGGTGACTAGTGTGGGAGTGATGTAGAAAAAGTGACCCTTAGTACACTTAAACGCCACAGATTTGCCACAAAGAAAAACTTACACCTGGCTAACCAAGATTTGCCACAAAGAAAAACTTACACCTGGATAACCAATCACAAAATACTTAAAACTAAACACATTCTCACCATTCTTTCAAGCTGTTACAAAAGAAAAAGCCCCAATAAATGAGAACTTAATTTCAAGATGCAAAGTTCAAAACCTAACAATGAAATTTATAGGAATACCAACACCTATTTTGCCATCACAGTAGGAACGGTGACTGTGGTTCTCACATCAGCAGGGTTCAGGAAGGAGAACTATACCAGTTTCATGTTAACTTTGCAAATAAGTCCCAGTCACATCAATAAGATTTCACCTTTCCTAAGAATCATCATTTATATTCAACCTGCTTATGGACAGGTCAGAGATATATGCTTGATATGACTTATTTCTAAAGTTAAAGGTATCTATACATAAAAACTTTAAACGATAGATGGCATGCCTTCAATACTTGATACATGCAAGGGAGGAAGAAAGGCCAGAGCAAGTGCCAGTTCCAACACAGTCTTAATAAGCGTCCATATCAAGCAATGCCTTTCTATGTGTCTTTGTGTCGGTGTGTATCAGGATTGTTACGAAGCAGGTAGGGTACTGTTTGTAACACTTGCAAGGGAAGGGCTATCATAGTATTCTTACTGTCACCACTACCAACCCCATGTACAGAACTTACTACACTACGATAGCTAGTAGGTTCAGATTCACAAGTCATGCACAACAAATGGGAGAACAATCCAGTTATTCACACACACACACACACACACACACACACACACACACACACACACACACACACACACACACACTACAGCCACACAATCACATACACAAATGCACATACAAGTACACACATACAGACATGCATGTTTATGTCTTTTTGGGACATGGCCAACTAGTTCTTTTTTTAAATGAAACTGCAAGCTTATGTAAACAAACAAACAAAATAAATAAAGAAAAAGAAATATGAAAAAATACATATTTATACAAGAAATACCGTAAAAAAAATCTCCCATCCTTAGACGTCTGTTGTGTGGTGGTATCCTTATACAGTAACCCGTAGATGACAAAGAATACAATGCAATACAAGGAAACAGCACAGTACCAAGTCTTTCAAGAATGGGGGGGAAGGAAAGGGGAGGAGGAGCATATCGAAGCAGGCAATAGAGCCAGATGCTTATAACAGTGGTTTGCAATGTTCTTGCACTTGCAACCCATATCCTATTATCTTGAAACCCACATGACCCCTTGATATCAGGAGTTTAACACTTTAATATACTATTTTCATCCATAACCAGCCCTGACATACCCCAAAAGATACCCTGAGGTTCCCAGTCAACATGCACCAGCAGAATAACAACACAGAAAACAATCGCAAAAGGGAAAGCTACAATGACCATTTCCCAAGCAGTTTGAGTCTGGCAAGGCTTCATGACCCCTAGCCAATCCTCCTCAACCCCCCAGGGGATCATGACCAACTGGTTGGGAACTCCTGATTTATCATGAGGCTGCCTGCTTTAGGGGTTCAATAATATTGTCAGGCGCTTCAGTCCCATGCAGAAAATTCAAACACATGCTGAGCACAGATTTGGGACATTTCTATCCACATGTGGCAATGAAGTTATTTTATCATATATTGCACTAATTACTGCAGAAAGTTTGTTCCAATGATGGATGAAACATTCAAAGAAACCTTCCTGTAAAAGTCAAGAAAAAGGAGAAAAGTGGAGGCCATCACAACATGATTGCACATGCCAGCAAGCTCACAAATGATTCTAGCAGGAGGATATATGACTGGGTGGGGGAGGGCAAGCAAGGGAAGGAGGAGGCCAAGGCCTGAGAAATGTGTTGAGGAAGGGAGACAAGGCAAGCAAGTGAGGGGGGTGGGGGAGGGGGGGGAGGATGATCTGGGAAGGATAAACATTTTGAAGGGAGGGGAAGGAAGGGGAGGGGATGGATACCTACTTGTTCTTGGTGAATCTCGGTGGGGGGGTGACAGCGGGTGAGGGGGTGCGCGAGTATTTATTTTTGTTCCCCCCGCGGTGTTTATCCCTCGACCGCGACCTTGACCGTGACCGAGACCTGGAGCGCGACCTTGAGTGTGAGCGTGAGGAGCGAGAGTCCCTGCGTTGCTTCTTCCTTGAGCGGCGGTTGTGAGGGGAGTGGGAGTGACTGCGCGTCCCACTCCTAGACCGACTGCCGCTGCTGCCGCCACTACGCTTCCTGCCGGAGTTCCTGGGGTGTTGGAAGGAGGGGGAGGAGGAGGGGAAGGGGGAGAAGATAGGAGGGACAGGAGGGGGGGGGGGGGGCATACACTAAGTTAAGGGGATTACACTTAATGGTGGGGGCTTAAGTTTATGACCTATCTATTTTTTGTGTATTTGTGGTAAAGGAGGAAAGTATGGTATGCATCCACACAACACATTCAACATCAGTTCCTGTCTTGATTCATCTTTGTTTTCATTCCCCTTCCCTCTCACGACTGCTTTTCCACTCTACATTTCCTTAGTTTCCTTCTCTATCGCATGCTTTCTTTTTTCTTTAGTGGAATCGATAAACCAAGGAAATTTTACCTATGACTAGGCAACAAAATAATAAAAGATTTTCATAACACTGTTGGTTTGGAGCTGGTTAAAAATAAATAAGAAATAAACAAAGTAATATGGAGAAATCAATATAAAACATGATAATTTTTGAGTAACAGGAGATGGTTAAAATCAGGGAAGAGGAATATGTCTGCCCAGTTTGAACACCTTCCTCCCAACACACACACACACACACACCTCACAACTCTTGCCACATAAACAAACTCTGCAATAGTCTTGCCACTACATCTGAGTAACTACAGTCCTCCTACAAACTTCAACATCAAATACTGTGAGTTGACAAATTCTACAAAAACACTTATTAATACAGATTCAGATAAGACCTCATAAATTACTAGTTAAATATACTGCCCTCCAAAATGTAATAATAATAAAACCCACGGGACAACTAGAGTTAAAACCAAAAATATGATATAATATGAAACAGCGATAGAAATAATGAAGATCTAGAGTATGAGAGGATATTCTTCCGTGTGCACAGACCACCCCTGAACTATGGCCCTAAACTACTACTACTACTGCAGTCCCCTTCACAACACTGCTGGTGGCGTGGGGTATTGCCTGGCCAGTACTGGTGAAGGTGAGGTGTGTGCGGTAAGCTACACAGGTGGTCAAAACACAAGTGCAATTTCCTGAGCTGTCTATGGTGACATACAATACTCTTGGTCCACACTACCTTAGCAACAGTAGACGGAAACAATATTGACGAAGCTTCCTACTTTACCGATTCAATCTATTCTTCAGCCACTTTGGGACCTGCTGAACACCTTAAGGCATTTGCTGACTTGCTGTGCATAGTGCAAGGCCTTCACGTCACTCCTGCTGCGGTCACACTTACTCAACAAAGGAGATGAAGTTGAAGAGGAGGAGTATCTTATTCAAGCACTGACTCACCTGTCTGGGGAGGAGGATCGCTTGCGTGCAGGTGAGGCCGGCTTGCTGGGGGAGTTGGCCCTGGAGGCGGGGCTGAAGGCAGTGTTGGTCTGGGGGGTGACGATGGAGGCAACCACCTTGCTGCGCAGCCGAGCCTCCTGCTGCTCCTTGCGGATCTCCTCGACACGCGTCTCCAGTGCCTCCAACTTAACCTGTGGACATGATAGGGAGGTTACTGCTGTGCTGTGTGCCTTCATGGACTCTACCACACTTCTTTTTCCAGTTAGGGAGACATACTTAGGAGTATGCATAAAAGAAAAAAGCTTGCTATGCTGCTCAAGCAAAGACTAGTGATGGCAAACAGGGAATCATATTTAGGCTCAGAAGTCTTTATGCTCCCATCCAACAAACGTTTAAGTTGTAGGAAGGAGGATTATAAACAAAAAAAGTTAAAGCCTGCCTACTACATGCTGCTCTTGTATAAAATGAAAAACAGTATCAAATTAACAACCATTAACAGGCATGTGCAGACATTCAGTGCAACTCAACATCAAGCCAGTCTACCAGTGCTACACACACACACACACACACACACACACCTTTTTCCTGGTGTATAGCCTGAGTATGGAGGCGGCAACGTCCTCTATGTGTTCCTGCTTGACGCGCAGCACCAGGTACCATGGCGGCTGTTCGGGCAGAGGCACCTTGAGCAGCCGTGCCGCCAGCCAGATGCAGGCGCAGGCGATGGTCTCAGGACTGTAGCGCACAAACACGTCGGTGCGAAGGGCATCGTTCATGTAGTTCCTGGAGGGGAGAGAGGGGGGGGGATGCTGGGGTTGAGCGGTGGTGCCATCTCCTCAAGCTGATGGCTGCTGATGCTGATGCTGTGGCTGGGCACCTGATACATGAGGCAGTGAAGCTGCTGAGGTTATCACATCATGACTCTTATGTCAGCTCTACTCTGTGTGTCTTCATACCCTTCCTCTGAATGATGGATGCTGCCCTTTAGGAGGACACAAAATACTCATCAATGTTATCTACTATGTCAACAACACTTAGGAACAGGAACATGTAAGTGGTGAAGCCCTGCAGGCTGCCTTCCCTCCCCCGCCACCTGCCAAACCTGACCCTCTTCATCCATCCCTCCACCACTTTTCCTTCAACTCCTTGCTGCAGCGGGCCAAGCCGGTGCCTGCGGCCGCTCGCTGCCGGTCCACGTTGGGGGTGTGGCACCCTGACACCTGCAAAGAGAGCTTAGTGCACGCAATTCCACCCAGCTCATCATCACTACACCACTGTCCTTCAGTTCCTCAGTCTTGACGGCACAACCACTGTCACCACTTCCACTAGTAAGGAAATTGTCAGGTTATGTAGGTAGCAAATCTTTCCACACTGATTACTTAGCTCCACAAGCTTCATGATGATGATGATATTAAGATTATCTTTATTTGATAAGCAAGTTTACGCACATTTAACTTGATGATGGCAGGTAGGTAGGTATTCCTTGTCCATGATCCATCTGCATGCAATCAATCAATCCCTGACAACCTCTGAGAGCCACTTGTTACTACCACCTAGAGCAAACAAGCAACAACGCTGATCATGTCTTCAGCTCTGAAATGACTAGTACAAAGGGCAAACTTGTGTCTCTTACTGCAACAAAATGTACGTTTTCCAGTTAGTCTGAGTGTGCAGCCTCTTGACGCTAAGTTACCATTAGTTGATGATTACTGTGACTAAACGTTTCCTACTGAACAATTACATCCCAGGACAAGGCAAGGCCTGAGGAGCTAGACAAAAGTGGATGCGCTGTGTGGTGAGTGGTGCAGCCAGGCCAGCCACTGTCTGAGGGAGTTGCTGGGGAAGCCAACTGCCCGACACCACACACGACCGATCGCAGGGGAGCCCACAGTGACAAGAGCCCAGCCAGACTACGTGCCACGTGCCAGCCACGCTAGCAGAGGGGAAGGTGGTGGTGGTGGAGCTGGAGGTCAAGGTAGCTGTGTGGTGGTGGTGGTGGTGGAGGTGGTGGTGGTGGAGGACGCAGGGGCAGTGCTGGCCTCACCAACACAACTTACCTTGCCCCACCTTCCTCTGAGATGGAATAAAACCTCACATTAATAATAGGCAACCACAACATTTTGAAAAATTAGCACCAGATTTGGTAGCAAACATCTTCAGCTGTGGCACATAAGAGTAGGGAAAAATATAACCCTTACTTGTAATAATATATGTATTATTTTTTCATTCGAACCCTCCCCGACTCAACAGATAGTCACACAAAAACATTAAAGATGGAATTTGTGCTGAGGAAGAGTAATACAGTCCACACATCCTTCCCATCCCTTCCTTCTTCCCTATTTACTTTTCTTCCCATCCCTTCCTTCTTCCCTATTTACTTTTCTTCCCATCCCTTCTTCCCTATTTACTTTTCTTCCCATCCCTTCCTTCTTCCCTATTTACTTTTAAGTTAACCCATTCCTATCCCTCCCCTTCTCTCCTACCCCTTTGAGGTAGTAAATAGGTACAGCAGTTCACATTTCCTTTCCATGCTTCTGTATTCCTTCCTCTTTACCTATTCGTAACACACGTTAGTCACCATAAACCTTCATTCCCGCCTCATTCCTCCCTCCATTCCTTCTCCCTTGTTTCATTCAATTGCTCAGCCCTTCCCCCTATCACCTCTTTCCTTTTTCATAATTCCCTCTCTGTTCTTCTGCCATCCATCAACAGACTTCCACTGTTCTTCTGTGCATTCACACCGGTCCCTCCCCTTCCTGAACAATCACACAGCTCGCTCTCTGCTGATTTCTTATAATCATTCAGCGTAACACCTGAACTCCAAAACTGCCTCCTGTTATCTAAGCCATTTGGTCCACCTGAATTGTCAGGCAAGTTGAGAGAACTTTTGGAGCTTTTAGGTAAAACCGCTTGGGTGGTGACCACCCTCAGAAAGCAGCAAATTCTCAATTGGAACATTGACAATTCACAAGAAAGTATGAATGTTTCTAAAATACAAGTTCTACTTTAAATGCAGGGAGTACTGAAGCTCCTTCGGTGATTTTTTCTTCTTCTATTAAAAGAACCTGAACTCATTTAAAGAAGCAAGCCAACAACACCAGAGCTAAAGCTGTCAGGTCTTCCACCTGATTCCCTGAACAGTATGATTTCTAGCCATCTTTTCATAAGAAACCAACAATTCTTCCACTCCTTGTTACCATTACCATTATTCTTATTGTTACTATTAATATCACAGGAAATAAATGAATGATGTTGAGGGCATTTGCTTACTGTCACTGAGGTCTGCCAACGCACTCAGCCTGGACACCTCAACACGCGGCCCATGTTTCAAACTGATTAAATCCAAACACTTGCTTCAAGCACTGAATCAAGTTTGGGGGCTATACCCTAAATATTTATTCATTCTTCACTCTTTCTCTCTGTCATCCACCTCCACCTCACTATTGTCATGTTATGTTCCATAATGGAAGTTTTCCACTCACTGTTTCAAAGTGTCAGCATTCTCAGCCATTAACTTTGAAGTAACAATTAGTCATTACAGAAAATTTTGAGGCTGTAGGGGAAAAATCATTGAGTGATAAATTGGCCCCCCGCAACTTTGTCTTCAAAAAGGATGAAAAAATAAAATTGCCCTCATGTTTCAAATGCCTAGCACACATCAGCCATCAACTTAAAACTATCAAACCTTATAACTACGAGGAATAAATGTGGGGGGTGTATGCCAATATGTACACACCATTCCAATAACTGGGCACCCCAGGGAAGAAATTAACTTGGAAAATTGAGCTCAGGAATAAAAGTGAACTGTTAAAAATAACATTACTTCAACTTTTTTATACCTCAACTCAGTTTTCTAAAAGATAGTTTTCACCTGATGTGAGCCACTTAGAATTATCGTGTTAATTTTGAAGTGAGAGAATAATTATGAAGGATGGACTCATCTTTGTCATAAGATTTACTGTTATGCAAAGCCATTCTGAACCATTAGAAAACCCTAATACCTCAACCCCACCACAAGAAAGAGGACACTTTATAGAACATGTTGCTGCCACAATTACTATTTTGGCCTCAGCAATTAGAGATCTCAAATAAGTTAGTCACATCTGGAATGGTGTGCAATAATGAAGAAAAGTCAAGTTCTCTTGTGTAGGTCCAACATCCTGTAGCCTACACGCACAGTACCAAGTAACTAACAACACATAAGGTCTCTCTGCCTCCTGCCTGGCCTTTGCCTCAGGCTGTCTGCCTCCCCCAGCTTAGTGCCTGCCCTGCCCTGCCCCACTTACACCCACATGGGCCTCAGTGATCGTGCCCCATCACAACTAATGGGAGTGTGTCACAGAGTATGGCAAGTAATTTGTAACCACCTTTCCAATTAGTATTCATATCGAGAAAAAAACTACTAAGGACAATGAATGATGTATAGATAATCTATTGCCAAAACAAAGAATGTTTACCAATTTATATTTTGACAATGCAGTCTGTGTTTTCTCCAAACTTAAACTTTTTGAAATGGTTTCAAAATCTATCTTGAGTAAACTGTATTAATATTCTAATAAGGAATAATGCTTTCAGGTGCAGATGTGTTCCAGGAGCAAGTATAACAGGTGGTAATGGCAAGGATTAAAAGGCAATGAAACATTTTACAAGTAACAAAAACAGTCTGACTTGCTTTTCTTCAGGCTCCTACTTGTCTGCCTCGTGTCTAGTGGTGGCAGTGATGTCAGGTCAGCCCATTCACAATGTGCTGACTTTTACGGATATGTGCTATTTTTACAAAACTCAGACTGTATTTAATTTACATTTCAGATCAATTTTTTGCCTAATGAGTAGTAATGCTATGAACAAAGTGGCAAATATACACAGTAGTGGTGAGTGAGCCGGAGGTGGCCATGAGTGTGGGGGTGGCTGGGGCAGGGCCTGAGGGGGGGGGACTACTCAAACAGCCTTTAAGGAAACACTCTTGGGGGACCTTGCCAAGACCAACAAGACAGAAGTTGTTGAGGTGAAGCCCACAACTGTCTGTCACAGGTGAAGATAGCATGGCCCAGCACACTCCTAACAACCACACAGGTATGCTTGCCTATTTTTACACACCACCATTCCAGTTAATGCTCATGTCAGGGAAAACCTACTATGAAATATTGAACCAAAACAAGAAAGTAAAGCTAAAATAAAATGGATGATAAAGCTTTACTAGGCACTAATGTATGTTTTACACCACAGCTTACTTTCATGCAGAATGGTAACTGAGAGTTTCCGAGAATCAAGTGGGAGGGTGAGGGTGGCTAAACATATAGATGATAGAACTGAGGGAATACATGAAGGTGAGAAGTGTGAGGGTGAATGATGCAAACAGTGTATAAACAATGAGAACAAGAGTTGTGTTTCCCATGACCACCCCACAATAGGGAGTTTTTAGGGGAACAGGGTAGAGACAGAGAGAGGAGTAGGGAGATAAAAAGCTCAAAATTCATAGTAGCATTTTCCCTGTTATTAGTACTGTATGAGTGTACAAATTGGCAGACATACCCTACTCACTCTCCACAAGGCCTTATTGCAACCTCCACAGGTCTTTTGGGACAATTACAAGCTGTCCTGCTCAAACTAGGGTACCTTTGCCAATATGTACACACCATTACAATTAGCACTCATTGGAGAGAAAAAAAGAAACTGGAAAAAGTCACTGAAGTATAAAAATCAGAGAAAGTATGTCATATTTTCCAGGGAATTATTTTTTTTCACTTTGACTGCTAATCAGGATGGTGTGTACAAATTGTCAAACATACTCTTATCTTTGGTCTGTCCCAAGTGAACACAGTGAATGGGGGCTGCTAAGACATTCATTATTGGCAGCGGTCACTGGGGGTGGGCACACACTACTATCTTCACCCACTGTGACCACCAACCAACCACTGGAAAACAAAGGTAGTGTGGGGCGCTGGCGGCTCCATCCCGGCGGTTTATCACGGAGTTAATTATCAAGTGGGAGTCTGGATTAACTTTACAATTATAAGATCAAGTTAAGGAAGTGTCTGGATGGGGGAACCTCTTTATAAGCTCTAAGTTAGGTCAGCGTTAAAACAACAAACTAGTGACTGGATGATTTATATGCAAAAAAAGTAAAAAGCAACACCTCAAAAGCTAAGTGCCTGCCAAGACGACGAATACGGTGATAAAGAGGATGGTACTTAAAAGACTTGGAGGAGGCAATGGGGGACATTAAGAGTAATTACTGTGAAGGAGGCGCTCAATGAGGAAGGTGACAGAGGAGGCATGGATAGCAAGAGGGTTTGGAATAGAATAGTTCTGTCCCCTTTGAACTAAGCCTCTTAAGCATGAGCATGTAATGAGTCTCAGGAGGCAAGGTTATGTGCAGGAGATATGCATTGCTTGGAGAGAGCAAGTGGTTTAACAGGCTGGCTGGTGAGTGATGAAGACTGTACAGATCTGGCATGGATGTGAGGGCAATGGAGTGGCAGAAAGAGTGAAGCATAATTAACTGAGGTGGTTTGCACATGATATGACACAGGTAGTATAGCAAGGGTGGGGTGGGGGGTGGGGGGGAGATGGAGCCGCCAGTAACAACAAGACACAAGACACTCACCATGAGGACTGGGCCAGCCGCCGGTTGTCATCCGCTTCCAGCAGACGCAGGTACATGATAATGATCTACAAGAGGAAGTGACATTAGTACTTCATGCCATACATGTGTTGGTTGTGGTGTTGTAAACAATTAAGTGCTGACTCATTGCTAAGAGAGGAATTTACATTAGTCTTCCATAACACACACTGGACTGTTGTGGTGTTGTTAACTACTGAATGCTGCAGCAAGGGCAAAGAAGTTGCTACGCTGGCATGGACTGATCATTACACACAGACACGTGACTCTTGCTAGCTAGAGACTTCACCAGGCGCGTCAACAAGTCCATGGGTGACGTAGTCCAGTGTGGCTTCAGTGCACAGTGGGGGGCAGTTCTGTGTGGTGGCTTATTTATCATTCTTTGTAAATCAACATCAGGCAACCTAAACACCCTAGAGAACAAATTCTAACCCTGGGATCACAACTTTGTTCATGAAGCCCAGGAAATGTTCATGGCACACTTATTTGTTTTATTTTCCATATATTATTCAACAAACTGGCTGATGAACACTTCCATGGAAGAAAAGAAAAATCCAGATGTCAATATAGCTCCAGCAATGTTGAGGTTGTGGAGATGAAACATTCAACACGGGAAACTGTATCATTGAGTACCTTGAGAATTTGACTGATGAATCTGACATGACTTTCTACATGAAAATGTGCAACCAAAATACAAGCGAAATATATTTGTAATACTTTTCTTTCACCTTGCTGACTCTAGGATGTCCAGGTCAAAAGTCTTACATTCAAAATCTCCAGGAGGAGGTGGCGGTGGCCAAGTGGTTAGCGTGTGGGCGTAGTAAGTCCGAGGACCTAGTGTGGACTAGGTTCGAGTCCCCACTGAGACATGCTGATCATTCAAGTCATTGCTGAGTGGCAGAAGATTACCTACATGCTATCCAGATCTTCAATAAATCTTAACTTCAGCGCCTTCGGTCAAGAGGAGCACTGGGGGGGCCGCATGGGCCAAGCAAAAGTCATACATCACGGCAGCCACTATAAATAAAATTAGCCTGCGCCACTAACGGGCTGGGTCTGTCCATAAAGCCCCTCAAGAAAGCCTTCCGGCACTACAGTAAAATAATATATATATATATATATATATATATATATATATATATATATATATATATATATATATATATATATATATATATATATATATATATATATATATATATAAAAATAAGGTCCTACAATTGAGGCTTGAAAGTTCATTTGCTACTTGGTAACAACTTTGTGTAAATCCAGATTGCTCTGGCTGCAATTACAGCAGTTACTTTGCAATCTAACCAGAAGGTGGCAAGACTCAATGCAAGATGGACCACTGCAGGGGCTGCCAAATGGGACCAAGCTTAACAGGGGAACATGCCCGAGAGGACCCGCCAGGTGTACCTCCCTGCACTGAGGCATCATGGGTTAAGGAGAATTCCCAGTAGTCAGTGGCCCAAAGGAGCCCACAAAACCTTGCTCCCAGCAGTCCAAGGACCATTGCCCAGCCTGGAGGCTCAAGTCTTAAACCACTCTGTCTGCCTACATTTCTTTCCTTTTATAGCGCTTGGGAGGCGGCTGAGCCACCAAACACACTCCCTTTAACCCGGTAACAGCGACGGGCCAAATTTGTGGCTTTACCGTGTACCAGCAACGGGCCAAATTTGTGGCTTTACCGTGTACCAGCAACGGGCCAAATTTTTGCCATGATATAAACCCCCCAAAATAGAGGATGCATAAATTGATCACAAATGCGTTATATATTATGAAATGGATTGCGTGAGTGATGATTTTTTCCCCCCATTTTTCTAGCTTAGACGGGCCTTTAGAAACATGATCCCCACAGCTACTGGGTTGATGCAAGCCAGACACTGACACAAACCCTGGCCCCCAAATTATACCTGTGCCTCCCATCACACACAAAGACCCCAAACTTATAATAACACAACACCTGCTGCCAATAGAACCAAAACACTCTGCAGTCCAATTATTCAGACCACAGACCAATGCTCCACAGCCTGGAAATGCTTGAATTGCACCCCTAAATTTGTCTGTGTGTGTTTTTGTAATGCAGCGGCGCCACAGCATAGTGTGACACCAGCCTAACACGACTATAGTTAACAAAAGCAACCAAATTCTACAAACTCACATACTACAAGTAAAGAAATTTCAAAAACAAACACCAAGAACTAAATCAACATACAGTATTCATAGAAGTATCAGATCCAAATTCACAACCTACACCCAACAGTATACTCCTCACTGATTCAATGCAGGGAAGTACAAACTAAGGACAACGAAGACCAAATGCACCACATCAAGATTTACACAAAGTGGAAACTATTGTTCAGAGTAGCTTTCTCCTGAAATGTGGCTCACCTTTTCAATGCAGTGCCAAAGGCCATCAGAGATCCAAGCACTATAAATAACACAACCATAGAGCTTCAAAAAAACAAATTGGCTGTGCTGCCAAGTCACAACAGAGGTCTACCTTAACTGTTCACAGAAGACGAAAATTACAGAGATCTGAATCTGGAATTATGATGTGCAGGGCACCTGTACAGGTGCATACCTCAGACCACTGACCTGCAGCATTCTCCCCTGATCTCCCATCATGATCCAGGCTACCAAACCTTAATACTGGGGAAAAACTTCAGTGCACATCCTGCACGGCTAAATACCCCAATCCCACCTCATGTGTTAATGTAACTGACCAGTTTTATGACAAACATACTCCACAACCAAACCCAATCCACACAACCCTCCCCCCACCTAATATAGTGAGATTTTAACCTCCTTACATGACTCTGCTCACCAATCCAACAAACAAGGTCCTTGGCAAACACTTTACAGTCCCATTTCTGACCACCTTATTTTAGAAACTTTCAAACTCACACATAAAAACTACTGGAGCTACAAACTAGCTGACTGGCCAGCCTTGACATGGTTCATAACACCCTACATGTGTTATTTTACTAACACTGTCAAGCAAGAAGGCACATCCCTTAAGCACAATGAAAACACAAAACACCTAATTGCTGATTAGGAGTCAAACAAATAATACTTGATCAAATACCCTCCTACAACTGTATGACAGATGGTGGATATAAGAAACCTACAGACCCTGCACTAATGACATTCTCTTAATGATACGCAGTCCCAGAACATGTTCTTTCCAGATCAAGTCTCTCACTCACTTAAAACACCCAACACTTTCAGAGAAAACTGTTCCACAACAACCATTAACAGACCTCACTCGTTATACTCTGACCCGACTTAATGAATCCTTACTCCCCAAACACATCTTACTTGCTACCGTAGACATAAGCAAAGAATCTGACAAAGTCTTGAGTCTCACAATGAGCCAATAGGCTTTCTGCTGCCTGCTCATTCCTATCCTCTCTCAAAACATTCTTCACACCCATTCATTCATTCATTCATCCTTGACACCTGCTCCTAGGAGCTCCCACCAGGGGATGGCCATGGCAGATACCCATAAATGTTCAATGGATTAAAGCTTTCCTTTCAGGACAATAAGGTCAAGGATTATAAAACTCCCCTAATTCTAGCCCTCATATACTGTATAATGGAGGTCCCCAAGGTGACACTTTCTCTTCTACCTGGTTCAATGTATTCATTGATGACTGCCCTGCCCCCTCTTGCATGACAGTAAAAACCAACTCCTCTACAGATGACCTCACCATTACTTCTCCCCACCTCAACACAGAAATGTCTGCCCAGCACCAGCACACCTTCAACTTCAGAAACAATTTTTGCACTACCCAAATCAGATGTCGGCTTCACCCCTGGCTACCACCAATAAAATACAAAAATAAATAAAACTCCCCACTACACAGCCAACCCCACAATATTGGGCATCACCTAAGCACTCACATGACTTTCACTCCACACTTCAGAAAAGCCCTATGTACATTAGGAGGCACTAACTTTTATTGTAAAGTCACACTGACTTTATTAAGTTAAAGTTGATTCACACTTCCTTTAACAGGCCTCTCTCACAGTATCCTATCATATGTGAAACTAACTGCTGTAATCTCCAGGCCATTCACCATGAGACCACAAGATCACCAGTCAACTCTAACTCTATCCAAACCAACAAGTAAAAGCACACGAATGTCAAAACAAAGGTACCGGGCACCAAACATCACCTTGACATGACTAGAACAATATCATTCCATAGTGCTTCCTTATAGTCACCCCTCAACCAACCCTCCACACTAAAATAAAAATTACCCCCCCCCCCCCAACCCATCATACTACCCACAAGTGGTCAACCATCTCCACCCATACATATATTCTACTGCCAAAAATAGCCCCTGTAGCCCAGGCCCCTCACTTTTTACTTCAAGACCTCCCTCCACAAGGGCCCCAGCAAGACCACCTTAGACATGTGGGACAGACTAGCACTTGCCTGCCTCTAACTTGGACATCATCCATCTCTTCAAGCTGACATGGAGTGAACCTTATAGTCTCCCCAAAGGGCATCACAACAACCAAAAGCTGATTATTAACCATTCAACCCAACAAAGCTTAGACACCTATTCAACAGTTCCTCTATTTGAGACCTGTGGTCAGCAATGGTGGCTGTCAGGTTTCCATAAAACTTTCCCTGACAGGGTGGGGGGGTGGGGGAGGAGGGGAGAAGTATCTTAGCACAATCTGAGTTGCATTGTCAATGCGAAGAAATATGCAGCCAGTTTTAGGCCAACACTCATTAGATTAGAGTAGGTATCTCCCTTACTTTGATGGGGAGATTTCATATGAAATTGAATCCATTTGTTAACATGATTAGCATAAAAGTGAAGCTTGATATCTTCAACTCTGTGCACAGAATGCTTTTAGTTATGTAACGAAGGGTTAATATAATGTAACTAAACTAATCACTGGGGTCGAAGTCATGGTTTGTGGCATATAACTGAGGTAAAAAAAACAATAAAAAAAAAATAATAATAATAATAAAAAAATAAATAAATAAATAAATAAATAAAATACAAGTTTCCATGAAGCACTCATCATATTTGTATAAACACGTCAACTGTATGCAAAACATTGCCTAGAGACTGTCCAGGTTGCCTGATTTAAATATACAAGGAATAATGAACGATAATATTCACGTGTGCCCTCCCCACGGCACAGTGCAGCCAATGTACACTAGGTCATCCAGGGACTTGTTGGCGCCAGGACCCAAACAACCTGGCATGAATCATGTGTGTATTGCACATCTTTGTCAGGAAGTCATGCCACTCACTCAGGCAAAGGACACATCCTGTAAAGATTGCAATGCCATTCATTAAAGATACACTAACAACCTTGTTGAAAACAATGATGAAAAAACTGACTTACATAATTATTAAACATATTACAGGGAAAAAACAGTAGTCATGACATATGTAGACATACAGAGCAGACGAACAATATTTTTTCATTGAAAGAAACGGACCAAGGGCTGAACGAAAAGTATAAAAATGCCCACAATGCACTGTTCCATGATAAATGACTGCCGCTTGATTGATTATCAATACAAGAACACAGAACACCGAGTGCATATCTTCAGTACATAACCTACAAAGTACTGCTGCTTGGTTACTAGCTAATGAGCAACAGTACTTTGAAATATACCTAAGGTGTATAAAATGTGTAGGTGCAGGTGTTGGTGTAGATTTGTAACAGGACAGCACGTTCTTACCTTATGTGGGTGCTTGACGTGGCAGCAGAAGCCCAGTTCCTTCAGCAGCCTCCGCTCGGCCTTGATCACCTGGTTTTTGAGGGCAATGTAGTTGCTGTCAAGGATCACTGGCTGGATGGTCCTGCAATGGAGACTTAGTAAGCACACCAGCTGTGTGGAAAGGAACTATGAGGATGTGACATGACACCTAAAGACACACGCATGCATGCATGCATGGATACACACTAGGAGGCTACTAGCTGGTGATCATGAGTTCAGCACATAATTTAGCCACGGTGAATTACACACACTACCCCATAGTCCAGAGGACTAACGGCCATAGTGTTAGACTTCCCCATTCCCATCCCTTACCCATGGCCATAAACCGTAGTGTAAAGCGTCCCCATGTGGTTGGGATTGTTTTATGCTACCCCGTGAGGGTGCGGATGGGGTGGGAAAAGTGTTGACTCCACGGAGTAGAGAGCAGGACATCTTCGGCTTTTCCTTCGTATATTTCATGAGTAAATAGTGTTCTATTTGTTATTATAGAAGGACATATATTGAAAAGCATCAGAATATTTGTATGACTGATATAATATCGCAAACTTTGCTTAAGTTAATATATATTATTTAGTTTGTAAAGACTCTGGTGTTTCCATTTGACTGTAAACGTACAGTTATTCCTGAAGATTCATTTATAATTGTCCCCAAGAAAGGCAAAAAAATGGCAGATTGGTAACTAAATATGGCATTATTAAGGGAATACTTAACATATACCATAAAAAATTGCATTTCTTGGCGACCACCTTGATTTAAGACAAAAATGCCATAAATGACACGACCTGGCAACCCTGGTGTGACTGCCCAGGTGTGTGATGAGTCATGGATACCAACCTGTCTCAAAAATTAACTTACCCACATTACTTGTTACAGGTAACTCTCGATTTACGCGAGTATTGTGTCCTTGAAGAGGTAGGTTTCTATAGAAAAATAAATATTCACTTCATTCAGTGGAGAGAGAGAGAGAATATCCATATCACCGAGATATCCACTCAGGCACTAAGCCTCACTCGTGTGAGGAAGAAATGAGGGACACCATGAGCGACTGGCTAGTATTGGTACCGGTACCGAGCAGTCTCGTACCGGTACCGTACCGTATAGCTGGTACCATCAGTACCTGCCCACCCCTATTGTTGAGAAGTGTGGCAGCATGGGTACTGTATTGTTGTTCAAGTGGCGCACGGGAAGAACTGAGCTCAGCTGTGTGGCCGCGGCGCCGTGAGTCCAGTTGCGTGAGACATCTGGTGGCCACTCCATAAAATATCGCGTATAAGTGAAAAAATGTGTAAATTAAACATTTATTTAGATTTTGGACCCCGCGTTATTTAAAAAACACGTAAACCAAACTCGCGTAAATTGAGAGTTACCTGTATTTACTTGTAGATCAACAACGCTATTGTTTTGTTTTATAATATATAATGTATATGAATACAATGGTGTAAAAAATGCATTATTTATTTCGTTTTCTGTAATTACTGGTTTGAAAGTGCTCCCAACATTATTATGACGTGCGGATTGGTCCCTCATATCTGTCCCGGGGATGGGAAGGTGACGGGGCGGATTGTCCATACCCCAGTCCCGCGTATGGGGTTGGGGATGGATAGGGAATGGGGAAAACTAACACTATGGCCGTAAGGCTCGGCCTAGCAGGCTCCCTAGGCAAGAATCTGCCTGTTTTTATAAATAGCCCTAAGGTCTTGATTTTGATGTATATTATGAAGAATGATACCCTGATCATCATACCACAAAAATCGAATGAATCATGCAATTGCTTTTGTTATTTTTTTGGGTGGGGTGGGGGTGGGGGGGGTCAAAAATTTTGAAAACTATCTCCTCCATCATTTATGCACCAGTCTTCTTGTCCTTTACACAAAAAAACTTTATAACCACTTAACAATGCTAGAAAAAAAGTCAATTTTATTTCATTTAGTCGAAAAAAAGAAAATTTGCAGTATTAATACTGTATTATGCAAAAAGAAATGAAATTCATTTTTTTCCTAACTTTGTTCTATAACATGTCTAGCTCCCAACCCTAAAGTTTTATGGCAGTTGCACTAAAACTAAAGAAGATCCATTTTATGTGTATTACTCCTAGTTTTGAGAAAATGGTGATTTAAGATTTTTTTCCCATTTTCGTGTCCTAGTGCAATCAAAAAGTTATAATCTCCCAGACCTGTTATTGTTTGATTTCTCAGGGTTCATTAATCACATATCAATGCATTTATCTATGATGTGACTCCTGGCTCCCCCTTTCAAAGGTATTAACCACTCTAAGCGAAGTATCTCAACGCGCCAAGTCATTCATTGTTGCCAGGTTTGATCTTCCAAACTCGCCTGGTTTATACTCATTGCTTAGTGTCATCTGCTTTTCTTTTTCTTTTGCCTTTGGTTGGAGTGGTTGTTCTTTGCTCTCCGCGTTTCAACCCTTTTCTTTTTCTGTCTTGATGTTTGTTCCCAACATGCTTTTAAGTGGATGACACTAGTCATGGCCAAAACTGTGTTCTGTAACTCACTCGAGTGGCAATTTCACTCTTAAGTGTCCTGCATATTTGAATTTCATGCATTTCAACCATACTTTTGAACGAAACAATTAGTTTGGTGGTGGTGAGTGATCTTGTAGTGGCGAGTCACTTGAATTTGAGTGTGGGGGTGTAGCAGTTATTTGTGTTTTCCTTGTATAAGCTGCCGTGCACTCTGTGGTTCTTCTCCACATAACGTTTCCGCCTTGACCTGATGTCAGTGAAAGGCTTCATGGCAAAAGTAAATGCTCTAGTGCCTTAGCAAGAGCTCATGAAAGAAGATTGCAGCATAAACAAAAGTCTTCCCTCAGGCACCAGTTCATCTGAGTGGGAGGTGGACAGAGGAAAAGTTGCCAGATGCACGAAAATATTTTATCATATTTACTGAAAATAATGTAACGAAACGATTCCTGTCACCCGTACTAGGACTGGCTCGCCACACCCACTTATTAAGCATTTAAACTCAGGCTCAGTGGGACATTTAAATTCACGGGAAAAAAATAAAACAAATAAAATAAAGCTGCCATTTGATAGCTTATGCATAGACGGTCATGCCAGAGCATTTAAATTATTTTCGATGTTTTCAAATCATTTCTAAAAATGGGGTGGCAGATCCTCCCATTAACCCCTAAAGGACTGGAGGTGGATACAGCCGCTTTACTGGGGAAGGACCAGAGGCAGTTATAACCGATTTACTATTTAAATTTAGCTACTTTTCACCTTTTTTCGTGGTACACTCGATGGCAACGATGCCCGCGAGCGACTCGAAGCACTTATCTGTCTCTCCCACGCTCTCATCATGGAAGGAAGCACTGACAGTGATTTGGACGTGTCTGATTCCCTTACCGCTCCCCACCGCCCAGCACAAACTAGGCTATAATGGCTCTCACACTTCACTATAGGGCATAAACAAGATGGAAAGGTCCGCTAGCCACACACAAGAGGCGCTATATAACGTGGAAGGAGTGTAGATTATAGTATATCTTGCGTAAAGAGAGCGCGGGGCATCCGTTTTCTTTACTCCCTAGACATAGCCAGGGAGGCAAATCGGATACATGGCGCGCTCACCCCAAAAGTCTCTCCCATTCAACTCGCTGTTTCTCTGTAACCACGGCACGTAGAGACTTCTGGATGGCGTCATTAAAAAAAGGAAGACGATGGTTGGTACAAAATCAATCTTATTCACTCATGCAATGTAGGTTAAGCGTAGTGTGTGAATACAGGCAATTTTCGGGGTTTAGCACGGGAAGGCTGGTCCCAGCGGTACCGAAAATACAGCCACCCCCGGTCTTTTTAGGGGTTAAGCAGTGGGGATGTGGTGTGGCGTGCATGGTCCAAGCAGAACCTAATGATTGGCTAATGAGTCCACAGCTTCCACACTGAGGGTGCTGGCTGCAGTCAGAAGTCCATCACATCATCACACTATGATGAATTCTAACCCTGCTTTGTGTAGTCTAATGGATTTTTTTTTTTTTTTTTACACAAAATGGTTGCCACCCTCTTCTTATTTACTTTTTATATGTAGTTACAACTGTGCAGCTAACATTTATAAATTTAAGAGAAGCTTCCACAACCATAGCCAAGCCAAACTAGACATTCAAAGACAAGAAGAAGCAGACGAGAACAAGCTCGAGAATGAGGGACTATGTAGAGGTGTGTCCCGTTTACAGGACACTCCCAACCTTCAGTGTACTGCACACCACCTCCCTGGCCTGGTAACCTTACACTGCTGTTTTTCTGCACTCCAGTGTAAATGGATATTTGGAGAGCATGGAACCTGCCTTTTGTTTGACTTGCACACCAAAATGCACCTTAGGGTGTGCATCCATACACAGAAGTACACCACTCTCTCCCATGCACTTGACAATTTAACTCTCAGATGATGCATCAGTTTAATATTAAGTACATAACGACGTAAGGAGACTGCAAGAGGCCTAATGGCCTACACAGGGCAGCTCCAGATTCCCCCCCACTACCACGTGTCATCCTCGTCCAGTCTACTCTTAAAACAAGCTATTGTCCCTGCACCCACTATGTGATTGCCGAGTCTATTCCATTCCCTCACCACCCTATTACTAAACTAAAGCTTGCCTATTTCCCTCCTAAATCTATACTTTTCTAATAGGCGCACCTAACATCACCAAATGTGGGGTACAAACTTGGCGGAGAGATTGTTTTTTTGGGGCCACTGAAGGTAACGGGCTAAAGAGTAGCCTATCCAGATATTTTGTTTTCATTTATTAATGATCCACAAGACATACTAGAGTTAAATCAAAGTATGTGCTTATCTTTGTATTCATTCATACACACATTGGTAATATTGCTGTGGGGTCTAATTCACTTATTAAAGTGAAATTCTATTGTGATAAGCAGTCACAAATTCATGTCACTAGTAAAAATGAAACTAGTAATTTAAGTTTTGCCACCATGAAATATACAGAAATAGATAAATATGAAAGCTCACAAAGTCAATAATTGACATCACCTGCTGTGCGCAGTAAAAATATGCTATTTCAGGAATCTGATACTCTCAAAATGGTGTGCGCGCTGCCTCTGGCCTCGGAGCTACAGCCTCAACGTTGCCAGATTGTCGTACTCAGCCGATTATATTTCTCGACTTCCTACCCCAAACTGTCTTCTGGGCTCTAATAACGAAACTAATTTATAGTTATCGTTAAAGAGTTAGATTCTGATGTTTCTTGGCCATAGTGAGGCGTCAGAAAACAGTAAATACTATGCTCTGAGTACGACAATCTGGCAACGGTGGCTATATATATGGGGTTATTTATTCAATGTTGTGTTCAAGAAAAAAAAATACTCATAATTTTAGTTAGTTTTTGGTTATAAGGATTCTTTACAAAATATAATTATAACGCTACCTCCTCTACCTTAGGAAACGTCCTGAATCCTGGATTGGCTATGGTGATGTTTGGTGCACCTATTTAAATCCATTACTGCATGTTCTATCCTGCTGGCTAATTCTCAGTACTTTACTTATATTGCCTTTGTTGTAACCCTTGACCCATCTGAATACTTCTATCAGATCTCCCCGCACTCTTTATCTTTCTAGTGAATGTAAGTTGAGATGTTTCAGCCTATCTTAATATGGGAGGTTCCTCAGCTCCTGAATCATCTTGGTCATCCTCCTCTGACTGATTCTAGCAAGTTGATGTCCATTCTAAGTGTGGGCACCAAAACTGGACAGCATAATCTAAGTGTGGCCTAACTAACGCTAAATAGAGTCTGAGGATGACCTCTGCACTTTTGTTGGTTACCGTCCTGTTAATAAAGCCTAATACCCTGTTAGCCCTATTCCTGGCACTAATACATTGTTTCCTTAATTTTAGGTCAGAGTTCAGTAACACTCCCAAATCCCTTTCACACTCTGCTCTACCTATCGCTGTGGAGTCTAAACTATACCCGTGTAATGGGTTGCGTGTTCCTACACTAAGTACACTACGCTTGGTGATGTTAAAATTCATCTGCCATTTCTCTGACCAAGCTGACAGTTTGTTGAGATCCTCCTGCAGTGCTCTAGCATCCTCCCTTGTCCTAATAGTGCGTCATCTGCAAATTTACCTGTAGCTTTCACCCTTTGCCTTTCATTGCTCAGAAAATAACTTTAACAGGTAAAGTATGGGTGGCGGGAACTCCCGCTCAGGCGAAGAAAAGCGAGGTGCGGGAATTCCCATCATAAACTCTTACGCCAAGATTTGTACTTCCCAACATCATATCTCAGCCATGCTGTAACCAAGGGATTTCTAGTCTCTTTCAACACGTAAATAAAAGATTGGTGGTGAAAAAGCACTATGAACTATTGTGCTTTAGTCTGATACTTCCACACAGGGCATTGCTGAACAACACCTATTTTGCCAAAATTTATCAACACGGTACCGCTCTGCGAGCAGAAAATCCCTCTCTAGCCTGTCCTTTAGGGGTTAACAAGTAAGGAAGAAGAGGGAGGAAGAAACAATGTTTGAAAAAAAAAAAAAAAAAAAAAAAAAAAAAAAAAAATTGGATGAGAGAAAGGAAGAGAGGAAGGAAGGAAGGGTAAGGAAGAGGATGGATGGGGTGCAGATACTCACTTTCCATTCTTGACTTGTCTGACGTGGTTGAAGACATTGATGACATCGCGTATCTTGCGCGGCGCCTCCTCGATCTTAGAGGCGAGGGCAATGCAGGCCATGGCGGTGGTCTCCATGGGATAGCGTACCATGGACTTGGCATAATAGAATCTCTGGAACAACACCTGGCCGGCTGCCATGGCCACCTGTGGACACACAAACATATACATGATACAGTTTTGTTTTAACCTAAAGCTTATTGTTCAGAGATTTGCTCTATCTATTGTTGTTTATGTTGACAATAATGAAAAACATGAGTCTGTAACTGAATTGCAATAGATGTTGTCTGCGGAATTTAAACAAGCAACTGCCTTACTCTGAGCAAGGTGGATCAAACTCGTTAACTGATAAATTTTCCCGTGCTTTAGAAAAATCTACAAGTCTTTCGTTACTCAACCCAGGATTGGGGGGGGGAGAAAAATAAAAGATGTGTGATGAAATCAGTGATCAGATTATGAGATACATCTGAAAATATTAAGAAAAAAGTGGTATGTAATATTTCTGTAGCCTTCAACAAATACTTCCAAAAATAAATGGAATAAAACCATGTTTTATTTGCTAGAAAATAGCTACAATAGCACTACAACAAGTTAATTGCAGAAAGTGCAGTTGTGGCTATTAGAACAAATGAATATTGAGGCCTTGATTGTTCAGTCCCCTTGACCCCAAATTATTTAGGAGCCCACACCACACACCCTGATCTAACTAAGACCTGACATAAAAATTACTCCAGTCTCTCACAAACTTCACTCAGGTGGTCAACACTTATTTCTTTCTGATAGATCTCAGAGTGCTCTTCAACCCTTCTTTGTTATGTTTGTTGCCAATTACTCCCTTCTGTGATTATTTTCACTAAAATGTAGGGGGGAATTGGGGGCAAAGCCTTGTAATTGGCAGGGGGTTGAGAGGGGGAAGCCCCCACGTTAGTCTATTTTTATTTGATTTTGATAAATCGTAATCAGTTTCATCATGCTGCAGCGGTGACTGGCGAAAACTGGCAACTAAGGAGCAAAACATGGTGTGGTGAGCATCAGACATTAGTAAGATCAAGTGTAAAAAACAATTATCAGAAACAAATACAGAATTTGTGATGTAAATGGCTGTAAAGAAAAGAATAAATCGTTGCAATCTAAAATAGTGCCAGCCACCAAAGTTAGGTTGGTGAAATAATTGAGTTTTACCAACTCTGGAGGGACTTAAAATGAGCTAACTTTCTGATGCCAAATGAGTAACTATCTCTGCTAAAATTGTAAGCTCTTGCCATATTCATATTTGTGAATCATACAATGAGTGAAATAAATAAAAAAAATCAAGATACACAGGAATGAAGAAAAATCTGCACTCAAGCCCTCACTAGACACGAGCAGATGGACTCTGCTGCTGCTAAAGTTGAGCCGCCGGCTCGCCCACTGGTTGCCAGTGACATCACAACACCACAGTGCAAAGCATATCTCGAGTATACATTGAAAACAAATAAAATCAACAGTAAAGATTTGTTCTATTAACGTTTCAAACTTAGACATGAAAATTTCAATTCTGGGTGTCTTTTGGTGTTTTTAACATGGATTCTTTTTTTCCTTGGAAACCTGTTATTTTCATGCAAATATGAATTTTATCATTAAGCATAAATATAACAGATTTCCAAGTGGAAAAAAATATCCATTTGAAAATTCATCAAAATACACGCAGAATCAAAATGTTCCTGCCACTTGTGGAAGCAATGTATTAGTGCAAGGAATAGGGCTAACAAGGTATTAGGCTTTATTAACAGGATGGTAAC
Organism: Eriocheir sinensis; assembly: GCF_024679095.1. NCBI lineage: Eukaryota > Metazoa > Arthropoda > Malacostraca > Decapoda > Varunidae > Eriocheir > Eriocheir sinensis. Next base: position 8,280,495 of record NC_066527.1, read on the forward strand.
CAACAGGAGTGCAGAGGTCATCCTCAGACTCTATTTAGCGTCAGTTAGGCCACACTTAGATTATGCTGTCCAGTTTTGGTGCCCACACTACAGAATGGAAATCAACTTGCTAGAATCAGTTCAGAGGAGGATGACCAAGATGATTCAGGGGCTGACGAACCTCCCATATCAAAATAGGCTGAAACATCTAAACTTACATTCACTAGAAAGACGAAGAGTGTGGGGAGATCTGATAGAAGTATTCAAATGGGTCAAGGGTTACAACAAAGGCGATATAAGTAAAGTACTGAGAATTAGCCAGCAGGATAGAACATGCAGTAATGGATTTAAATTAGAAAAGTATAGATTTAGGACAGATATAGGCAAGCATTGGTTTAGTAATAGGGTGGTGGGGGAATGGAATAGACTCAGCAATCACATAGTGAGTACAGGGACGATAGCTTTTTTAAGAGTAGACTGGATGACATGGATGAGGATGACAGGTGGCAGTGGGGTGTGGGTGCAGTAAGGAGACAGGGTACTGGAGCGTACGCCCGTACCAAAGGTAAACGAGGATCAAGCCTCTACCTGTAACCCCTCAAACTACTCCTCACCCATCGTGAGTAGTGGGGGGGATTCTGGAGCTGCCCTGTGTAGGCCACTCGGCCTCTTGCAGATTCCCTATGCTCTTATATAACCCGGGAAGGAGGGGAGGATCAGGTGCCGCCAGCGCGTTCCCGACCCAGGGTGAGTCAAATATGGCGGCCTAGCCAGTGGTAGCTGTACGGTAATTATTTCCTATTTTCAACAATAAAAATCCTTGAATTTGGTATAAAAAGCATTTCCATGATTGTTGAACATTTGTAGAAAAGATATATGAAGAGCTAGTGATGTTTCATAAGGTAGGTAATAAAATACTAGCACGTCAATAAAACGAATCTTAACCAAATCAACTAATCTAACCAAAGTAAATCAAACCTAACTAAACCAAATCTAACCTAACGAACTTAAACCTGTGGCCTGCTGCCTGTTCTTATGTTCTTATGTTGCCAAAATGCAATAAACAGCAGTAGGTCTCTAGCATAGACTAATACCTGTCTTTCAAAACTTTTTTCGGAGAAAACACCACTTAAGTGTTATTTCGAAAGAGCATAAAATTTTACCTAAAACCTGGGTGATTTTGAAATAATACTCAGTCCAGCTAAATTAGATCAGACTACCAAAACTACCTGAAGTTCAGATGATGGTGATCGTGGTCGTGATGGCAGGGTGGTGAGGGGCGAGGAATGCCCCTGGCCTGGGGGGGGGCAGGGCCTGTACACAGGTGCCAGGGTGGGCCACGAGGTCAAGGACAGGGGAGGTAAGCCCCTGCAGCAGCACGTTAGGCCGTGTGTGTGCCCCTGATGTAATAGTGTTGTCCCCTGCAGACACCTTCACCCCCGCCCCTTATACACCCCGGGGCGGGGCGTGGCCAGCAGCCCCTCAGCCCCCACAGCCCGCGTGGGGCCCAGGCCCAGGCGGACAGAGGAAGCTTTGTCCCGGGTGGCCACCACGGTGCTGCTGGCGGTGCCCCCAGCCCGCCCCGCCACACACACCACAGCGCCAGGCCCTCCACGGCCCCGGCAGCGCCCCTTGCAGCCCCAGGGGGCGCCAGGCCCGAGGCTTACCTGTGGCAGACGCAGCAGGATGCCGCCCGTCTGGATCAGCTCGCAGCCCAGGATCCGCAGGTCCATCTCGATGTCCGCGTCCAGGCCATCCTGCTGCGACGGGCTCGGCGACAGCTTCTCCGGCGGCAGGAGGACGTTCTCGAGGGTGATGACCACCGAGCCGTATTTCTTGGCGGGCGGGTTCATTGGCTCCGTCGCCACGGCCGCCATCTTGAGCCCCGAGTGTGCGAGTGGCCGCCGCGGCGTGGTGCCGCCGAGGCCGCCACCAGCGGGGCGAGCATCGCCGCGCGCATCCATCACGCTACCCAACACCACAACGCTCGCCGCGCCTTGCTATTCGATCCCCTCTGCACAGCCGTCACGTCGTCCACAAACGTTTTGCGCGTGCTATTTTATCGACACCGTTAATATCAAACTGTCTGCCTGTGCCGCTATGCCCTGCTGTACCGGCCGCTGCCTGGACAGTGGTGGTGGTGTATTCCTCGGTGCTGGGGATGGCGGGGAGCCGCGGGGGGCGGGGACCAGTGGCGGGGAGGGGGAGGAGAGAAAGCTTCCCGGAAAAGTTTCGTCATCCTTCAAGTGTGCGCGTTTCCGCCTGGGACTACAAAAAGAAGTCCTCACACTCCTTAGACCTCACCTCACCCGTCAGATGGGGCTGCCCGATACCTGAGCCAGCCATTATTAAGGGATTATTGAAACTGCATGAAACCATAAAGATTATTAATAGCCTATTCACAGCCACATAATGGCACGTACTCAGTCTTCTGTATTTCCTCCTTCTAAGAATCTAAGTCATGACCAACTTTGCCAAGACAGGAGTAACGAGATCTAAAACACATTTTAAACTTACCATGATATTTTCTCTTGTTGTCACGACATTAATTGTAACTACTAGAAAACAAATCATAATACTGCTGCTACTATATGTATCACTGCTACTGGCAGGGTAAGTAAAATAAATAATAAAGAACCACCCTGTTTGCCAATTACGCATGGCAGACACGGTATAGATGTTTTGAGCACGTCATGTGACAAAACACCCTGCAAAAGATCGATGCTTTCTTCGTATGTAGTACAGTAGATAAGTATACCTACTGTATAAGGGTCAGCAGTACTCTACACCTGGGGTAAGGAACATTAGTAATTTCCAGGGGGGTTGAACCCTGTAGAAAACTGAAATCTTTCTAATTATATATATTATCAAAATAAGATCATAAAAATGCTAGTGTATCCCCTTTTATAACTTGTTTTCTATAGTCTACTTCGGCTTCCCATTGTTTATTACATTTGGAAGGGAAGTTTATCTATATAACATGATGCAAGGCTTGTGGGTCGTGGAGGGGAGGACCCATTCCGAGACGGGGCGTGGTATGGTAAAAGGGTTAAGAACCACTGGTGTTAGAGTTAAATACTGGCGTGCCCACTATCAAGGCCATTCTGCAGCTGCTCTATTTTTAGATTAGACGGAGCGATCGAGTGCGGTGAGGTGGAGAGCCTGCCCCCCAAACCCTTCCCTTGACCTCAGTTTGGTCACCGACATTCGCCCCACCCCTATTATAGCAAAGTCGTTTCAAGTTTAGGTTTCCGCAATGTGAATAAGTGTAATGTTATAAATACCGTTGTGAAAATTAAGTGAAGAAAGCTAATTAAGAAAGCTTTGAAATACGTGACAAGGAATTCCAACTTACAATTAATTAAACATCAGGAAAGGAGAAGGATCTGGGAGCTTGTGATAATCAACAAAACTCCAACACATCATGAACAAATGATAGAGAGCAATGAATAATTACGTATTGCTTGCAAACAAGAGAGTATATGTGTGGCCTTCACATATTTAAATGAAAATGTCTAGGAATTATATAATTAGTGAGGCCAACTGTATAGAGTGTGCAACAACCGGTTGGAGCCCCCATGTGATACAAAGAAAAGAACAGAAAGAGACTGAAAATGTACAAAAGACCGCTACGATATGGGTTAATTCCAAGCCTCAGAAAGTTACCGTAAGAAGGAAGATTTGAAGAGTTGTCAGCCAAAACCTGGAGAAGAGAAGGGTTTTTTTTTTTTTTTTTTACAGCAAGGGAAGCAGCTCAAGGGAAAAAAACAAAACAACATAAAAAAGTCCGTTAGACGCTAGCTGCTCCGAACAACAGTAGAAAGAACGTGAGGCCAAAAGAAAGGTCTATTTCGGGTGAGGACTCCTCTTGGATGAGCTTGAAATCGTAAGCAGGAGGAAATACAGACGAAGGAAAGCAATTACAGAGTGTCTACGTAAAAGAAGATTCACGGAAATCAATATAATCATAACAAGTGTCAGTCGAGGGCTGTGAACATTATTATTATTATTATTATTATTGTTATTATTATTATTATTATTATTATTATTATTATTATTGTTATTATTATTATCATTATTATTATTATTATTATTACTATTATTATTATTACACAATTTCCTTTCAGTTCGATCTATCTCCGCTGTGGTAGACGCTGTGGTAGGCTCTGTTCTATGTATCACTGTCTTTATGTCTCTTATATCTTTTCAAAACAAACTATTTCATAGCCACTCTGCATTACTCAATATTTTTTTCAGCCAATAATAAAAGAACTCAAACCTGGAATCGGAAGACAAGTAGCTAGCTATATAGTATACTCGCGGGAGGAGAAACACGATCGAGAAGACACACATAAATGATATCATGAAATGGGCAGTATAATGTGCATGGGCGTGGCCGAGGAATTGGCAGGGAGCGAGGAGGAGGAATGAGGCGGGTGACGGGGACGGGAAGTATATTTCTGAACCTCTGAGCAGTATGTGACGCGCGGGTTTATTCTCAGTGTATTTCCCGCCAAAACAAACTAGTGTGTCATGAGAGGGCATAAATTTATATATGATTAAGTTAAATTGAGTTAGGGTAAGTTAAGATTCAGTTTCCGGATCGGAGTTCATTTTACCGAGAAATACAGTGACTAATTAAAAAGGAATAAATTGAAGAGGATTAGTCTAACTCAATCTATCCTAGCCTTCTTTAATCGGTGCTACCGTAGCGTGAGGTCTACCTCAATATGTCGTCTACTCAGGTGCAGCGCGGAGGTCTACCGTGCCCTTCCCCTAACGTGGCCATCAGGTCAGGTGAGGTCGAACATGGATATTTATATATATATAGCGTGAGGTCTACTGTAACTGACTGGTACAATATGTGCCGAGAGGTGTGTGCAGCCATTGTTTCTCATGAACGAAAAGGGAAGATGGTTGAAACAAACGATAACCCCATTCAAATTGACGAGGCAAGATTTGCTGGTCGACGGAAGTACAACCGAGGAAGGATGCTGAATGGAAACAACACTCCTCTCTCCGAAGACAGTGATGCAGAACAAGAAAACAACAAAAACCGGGCGTAGAATTGACGGGCCTTGGGTTTTTGGTCTCAAACAAGGCTCAGACTGTCGGTACTAATGGGTGGAACGGCGTGATCGAAACACTCTAATCCCTATTATTGAAAGGGAATGTGCACATGGTTCGGTGATACATTCAGATGAGTTGCCTGCTTACAGTAATCTAAATGCCATGGGTTACCAACATTCAACAATGAATCACCAGCGACATTTTGTGGATCCAGCGACAGGAGCACACACTCAGGGAATTGAGCGATCGTGGTTGGATGCTAAAACGATGATTCTCAAGAAATGCGAGGTGTTGGTAGTCAGCTGTTCCAGTCACATCTTGACCATTTTTGCTGGAAGATGATGAGAAAAAATTCCAATGATCTATTCGTGTCATTCCTAGAAGATATACGAAGTGTTTATCGCTAAAATAAATGTATGTATTGTATTTGATAGCGTGTTTATTTTTGCCTCTCTGCTTTTATCGCTAAAATAAATGTATGTATTGTATTTGATAGCGTGTTTATTTTTTCCTCTCTGCCTTTAATATAAATATAAATAGTATATAGATATATAAATGATAATATAAGGTTTACATAAATATGTATACACATACAATATTATATTATAGTTCGATGTTGCGGTAGACCTCACACTATAGTCGAAACGGGAGGTAGACCTCACGCTATATTGAGGTAGACCTCACGCTATAACAGCACCCTTTAATCTAACTTATCGTATTGATCTACTACTTCATTCCTTTTATTATTATCTGTGCCTTGAGTGAATTGGGATGGCAATTTATAACACACACACACACACACACAGGAGGGAGTGGGCGTGCTGGACGGGGAAGGATCATGAGAGGTGAGGGAGGTGGTGGGCGGGGCAAGCAGCAGATTATGTCGGGGAGTGGAGGTGGGGTGGAGAGCAGGATTAACATGACCTCACACCAGACACCTGACCAAAACGTCGTCAGGTAGTCAGTAACCTCACCTGACGTTACATTGCTCGCATTATCAAGGATATTTCAGTCTGCTTCCTCATAGAATTTCTTTAACACCCAAAATTAGGCTCCCAGCAACTGGGAGGCTTGGGTTCAAGTACGTTTTTTCTACTCGAGTCCGAGTGGGATTACATTGCGATATCACGAATCCAAGTACAAGTTCAACTACTGAGGTCTACAACTGAACTCGAGTTCAAGTTCGAGTTTTTTTATTGTATTGAACTCGAGAATACAAGTAGTTATTACTGATTTAGCCTTAAGGTTTTTTTCTGCTTTTTTTTCCTTTTGATAAGTGGGAAACTGATCACCCCTCTTAATTTGCCCTGAGTCACCTCACATGCCTTCAGTGGCCCAGGTCACCTGGCCTCCCTAAGGCAGGGTCACAAACTGTCAGCTTGGTCAGAGAAATGGCAGTTGAATTTTAACATCACCAAGTGTAGCGTACTAAGTGTAGGAACACGCATCCCATTACACGGGTATATATATATATATATATATATATATATATATATATATATATATATATATATATATATATATATATATATATATATATATATATATATATAATTTAGACTCCACAGCGATAGGTAGAGCAGAGTGTGAAAGGGATTTAGGTGTTAGTGAACTCTGACCTAAATTTAAGGAAGCAATGTACTCTAGGGCGAGGATTAGGGTTAACAGGGTATTAGGCTTTATTAACAGGACGTTAACCAACAAAAGTGCAGAGGTCATCCTCAGACTCTATTTAGCGTTAGTTAGGCCACACTTAGATTATGCTGTCCAGTTTTGGTGCCCACACTAGTGACACTACAAAATTGACATCAACTTGCTAGAATCAGTTCAGAGGAGGATGACCAAGATGATTCAGGGGCTGAGGAACCTCCCATATCAAGATAGGTTGAAACATCTCAACTTACTGTTATGCCGGACGTGTTACTTGGGTTCCGTGTCGCCGTTAGGAGACTCCGTGGGAGGGAGATATGTAAACACCTTGCACAGCTTCTGTAGTTTAATATTCTTCCTTAGTAGTACAATTCACTCTGACTCTTCACTGACCACTAGCTTACTATGACTGGGACTGACTCCTCTAGCCCTCTTCTCCTATAAATACCGAACAGTACAGTCTAGAACGTTACAGTATATATTAGATTATACAAGAACATATAGCAAAAGTATGTGCGAGTTGGCAACACTTCCCGCGAGCCCCGCGGGGCGCGGGCGGAGCCTTGCTCTCCGCCCCTCTACTCGCTCCTTCCGGAGCCTTCCAGAGACCCATAGATCCCGGGGGAAGCTTCCAGCACAACATTACATTCACTAGAAGAACGAAGAGTGCGGGGAGATCTGATAGAAGTATTCAAATGGGTCAAGGGTTACAACAAAGGCGACATAAGTAAAGTACTGAGAATTGGCCAGCAGGATAGAACACGCAATAATGGGTTTAAATTAGAAAAGTATAGATTTAGGAGGGAAATAGGCAAGCATTGGTTTAGTAATAGGGTGGTGGGGGAATGGAATAGACTCAGCAATCACATAGTACAGGGACGATAGCTTGTTTTAAGAGTAGACTGGATAGCTACATGGACGAGGATGACAGGTGGTAGTGGGGGGAATTTGGAGCTGCCTTGTGTAGGTCATTAGGCCTCTTGCAGTGACCCTATGTTCTTATGTTCTTATATAATTATATATATAAGCTTAGGCCACACTTTTGTTATAATTCCCTTACCCTGACGTACCTTTAATCCTTTACCCTGACCTCACCTCCACCCATGCAGGTCGTTAAGCACCATACCAGAGCTACATGTTAGCATGTTTCAGTGACAAGATTTTATTTTTTATTTTTAAGTAGACGCACGGCGGTTACTGAACTATCTCCAAAGGCCAAAAAGGAAATTAATCGGCTTTTCATGAGTATTTTTTCACGTTCATATCACAGGAGAATGGTCAATCTACTACCAGGGTCATAAACTACCCCTGGATATACCTACAACTCCTACGAAAGCCTTGTCAAATGTGTGTGTTTGGGCGACGAAATGTTTAACACTTGGGCAGAATATAATTGTTACCGCTGAGTCAAAAAAAAAAAAAATTCGAGGGACAAAGAAAACCAGTACTTTTAATGGTCAACCCTAGTGAGTATGATCATTTTCGGAGAGAGAGAGAGAAAATGAAAGTGTATGCAATGAAAGAGAAGGAGAAAGAGGACTCTAGAATGCAGAAGACTATAGAAATGGAGGGACATACGGGTAGGGCAATTAACATCTTAAAATGAACAACAAACGAACTACTGAGATGAGAGGTGAAAGAGGATGCGAGAATATAGATTATAGAAATGGATCGAGGGACATACGGGTAGGGCTTACAATATCTTAAAATACACAACAAATGAACAGCGACACGCCAGTCCTCGTCGACAGACCGACTTGGTCGGCTAGATTTCGATCGCCGATAGAGTCGGTCTGTCGGCATCCTGGTACGGGCCGCCCGTGCTCCCTCGTGCAGGGAGGTCTTCGGACAAGGGTCCGTTTCCCCTAGTGATAATAAATATTTATAAAAAAATAAAACATGAAAAAGCGAGAAAAAAAAATGTTACTGTTTTGTGGTCTTCTGCTATATAACCTAAGCACACCCACACCCACACCCACATAATAGAGCCTGATTTATCTCCTTTCCGGCTTTGGAAATAGTTGATGAGAGAATGGATGCGTTTGAGTATACACCTCGACCCAAAACTCCCTCTCTCCATGCAGATACAATTCATGTTATATTTGTCTCGGCGTTATTTTGTTTGTTACGCGTTCACTTGTCATTCTGTGGGGCGTTTCTTCTTCCTCTTCCCCTCCGCCTCCTCCCCTCCATCTTGCAGTCTTTCTTTGTTCTTTTATCATTCTTTCTTTATTTCTCTCTCTTTCTCGTTCTGTCTGTCTGTTCGTCTATCTCTCATTCTGTCTTTCTCTTCTTCTCTGTAACACGAGTCATACATCACGGCAGCCACTATAAATTAAATTATCCTGCGTAACTAACGGAGTGGGGCCGTCCTTAAGGCCCTTCAAGAAAGCCTATCGGCGCAACAGGTTTGTTGGCTGGCGTACGAGAGCCAGGCGCCCGTCTTACACTCAAAGATTTACGCTCCCCAACGAGAACCGGTGCGGTTCTCGAACCTAAATCGTCGGCAATGTTGGTATAACTGGTCGGGCGAGGTTGGCGAGCGTGAGCATGAAAACGTAAACAAAGTCACGTGATTTCTCGGCGCGTACCATGAACTGTACAGCGACCAAAGTCGTTTTTCTCGAGATAAATCATGTTTTCAGGATTACCTCGTCTCCAGGTAAAGTTGTGGGCATGCCTCAAAGCTGCGTGCGGCCTCTGTGTTTGTCCGCCTTACTTGTCCTTGAGTCTGTGGTGGGTAATAATAATAATGACAGGGCCAGTGTGATATTCCTGCTACCCACAGTTTATCTTCCCAAAGTTACCTAGATACAGATTAGTTGGTCAGCCCAAAAGGGTCCATGAACAGCTGGGTGAGCTGCGTGTAGACTTCAAATTATAATGGTATTGAGTATTATTGATCTGAAAACAATAAGGAACAAAGCAGGGGGAATTGTTTCTTCACTCAAGAAATGGATATTTGGGAAAACCTGGGGAAAGTAAACTGGTAACTCTCCTGTTACACTAGCCATGTCCCAGGATACTTAGTTCTTACCAACAACCAGCTCTAGGGCCAGCAAGATGGAGATGAGCAATGAGGCCACATGCAGCTATAGCATATGCCCCCAACTCTACCTTTATTTATTTAGCATGGGGGTAAAGGTAAAGATTGTATCATTTCACATTAATATTTTATTGATAAAATAGTTTTATTTAGCCTTAGTATGTGCGATGAAAAAGGATTACACAGTCTAATAATTTATTTTTCCATGTTGAAAATACAGGTAAACTTACTACCAGGTAAAGATTTTCTTACAGCAAAAGGTCTTTTACGATATTTGTATCTTGACTGCTCTTTGATGCTATAAATGGACACAGTCACCACAGGACAGCCCCAGGGAGCAGAAATATTGGATGATCCTGTCACTATTCTCCCTCCATTTCATCTGGCCTGTACGGTTCTCTTTTCTTCTCTTCTGTAGCTCACATTCCATTGCTTTGGACTGTTAAGCCCTAGTAAATGAACTTATCTACCTTTGCCAACTTAATGAAACCTTACTGTACCATCTCCATAGGGCTCACTCACATGCACTCAGGCTTGCTCCTCCTAGTTCATTTTCAGTTTCTTTCCTGCCTTCACTACACATCACAATGTCACCCATAAATATCATGGTCCATGGAGACTGCTGCCTCAACCAAACAGACATAACCTAACCAAACTTAACCACTGCAGCCGCCGCCCTGACTGTCCAGTGCACTGACAGTTCTGGTTCGGTTATGTTAGGTTTTCTTAGATTAGTTAGTTTTCTTTATTACTTCTATTGAATTACTTATTTGTATATTTTCTTCAAATTATAATGGTTTTGAGTACTATTAATCTAAAAATACTAAGAAATAAAGCAGGGGGAATTGTTTCTTCACTCAAAGAAATGGATATTTGGGAAAACCTGGGGAAAATAAACTGGTAACTCTCCTGTCACACTAGCCATATCCCAGGATAATTAGTTCTTACCAACAACCAGCTCTAGGGCCAATAAGATGGAGATGAGCAATGAGGCCACATGCCGCTAAAGCATATGCCCCAACTTTACCTTTATTAATTAATTTTGCATGGGGTAAAGAATTTATCATTACATATTAATATTTTATTGATAATATAGCTTTATTTAGCCTTAGTACGTGTGATGAAAAAAAGGATTACACAGTTTAATAATTTATTTTTCCATGTTGAAAATACAGGTAAATTTAATACCAAATAAAGATTTTCTTACAGCAAAAGGTCTTTTATGATATCTGTAACTTGACTGCTCTTTGATGCTATAAATGGACACAGTCACCACAGGACAGCCCCAGGGCTTTGTCCTGGAGCAGAAATATCGGATGATCGTGTCACCATTCTCCCTCTATTCCACCTGGCCTGTACGGTACTCTTTTTTTCCTTTCTGTAGCACACGTTCCATTGCTTTGTTCTGTTAAGCCCTAGTATTTGAACTTATCAACCTTTGCCAACTCCACTCACTGAAACCTCACTGTACCATTTCCGTAGGGCTCACTCACATGTATTCAGTCTTGCTCCTGCTGATTTTCATCCCTCTTATACAGTGCATACCTCCACCTCTCTAGTTCATTTTCAGTTTCTTCCCTGCCTCCACTAAATATCACAGTGTCATCCACAAATATCATGGTCCATGGAGACTGCTGCCTGACCTCATCCGTCAACCTGTACATCACTACTGAGAATGAGCAGACTGATCCTAGGTGTAGTCTAACCTTGACCCTGACACTCTTTGTAACTCCTGCCATACCAGCAACATCATAAACTTTTTTGGACACATGGTGTGCTTCCTCGGATAGAGAAATTATATGTAGAAAGTGTACCAGGTATATCATTTGACATCTCCAATAGCCCTGCTACCTGATGACGACAATTTATATGCAGTCAGCTATGGTGAAGGAAATTGCTTGTGACCAGGTATTTCACTGTGACAAGCATCTTAAGATTCAGAAGAATTCCACATCCTGTGGGAGAGACATATATGTACATAAAGTATTATTAAAAAATGCTGTCATGTTGAAATTAGGATGAAAATAAATAAATGTTGGGTGTGCAGAAAACAAGAGAACTGAGAAAGAAACAAGCTGGAAAATTTAAACAAGTACACTATAACAGTGGCTGAGGGACAGAGTGATGAATGGAAGAACAAATTGTAATGCTAATGCAGCTATAGCATTTCCCCCCAACTTTATTTTTTCTAAACTGAAAGATAGGAAGGGGGCCGAGCCGAACCTATCCTGCACAATCCTACATAACCTACCTGAAGATTTTGGCCTGACCTGAGTGGTATATTTCAGAGACTGCCTTCAATTTTTTGGGTAACCTATGATGCTTTATCGTATGGAAATAACTGTCGCACCAGAATACAACGACGAGAACAATGGAGCAAAATATTTACAAAATAACAACACAGCTATTTCAAGAAAATATAAAAAAATCTCCTTAACTGCCATTCCCATAAATTATTCAGAAATTAATATTGTAGTCAGTATTTTAAATAAATGAGAAAAATCATCTTATTGCCATGGAAACTTGCTGTAAAGTAGCTGTCAGGGCAAATGACACTATCCTAGAGCTGCAGCTCAACATTAGGATAATAACCTATCACTGCTCAGGATAATAACCTATCACTGCTCAGGATAATAACCTATTGCTGCTAAAATAAAATATGGCGACTTAATAGATTGAGAATCATATATGATTCCACGGAACTAAGCAAACCTAATAATTAGTACCCTAATGCTGTCTGAATCAATCAGAGCTAAAATAGTTACCTTTCACTGTAAGACAGTAGCCTATCACTTCTTATCTAGTTATTCATAACACAAACAGTCGTACTGATTACTACATAAAAATATATTCAAAATAAACTGGTGACCACCCGTGATAGGTGTATTTCTATAGTTTTTGTTTTTTCTCCCCCTCTGCCTAGGACCAACTACTATGAATAGTTCCATTATACCTTGAATGTTTTTTGGGTGGCTGTCTTATATATTCTTAATATTTCATAATAGAATTCATGTTGATTGAGTGCCACCAAATCCACAGGTATGCAATAGTTTGTTAACCCTATCAGCACACTCGTATGAGCTACGAAGACAATTACATACAACATTTTCAAAAAGAAATGTCAACAGATAAATAAAACACTAAATGTACTTACCGAAAATATCCATTGCGTTGGCTGAGACGACAAACTGTTGTGCTGGCGGTGTACGATACGCTGCCCAATAAAACGCTTGTACAACAAAAATAAAGGTGTTTTGAATAATTATTTGCCTTATATATGCTCTCTGCATGCTAGGTATGTTATATCATTGCATATTTACTTATTTACTTTGAATTCATAGGTTACAAATCTCGTTTTCGTCACCTCAACCGCTCCCCAAAATCTCCTTACCAAAACGCCGATTTTTCGTTCGCGAGCGAGCGAAAAGCAGCGGCCAAGAGCGACTGTAAGACCCGATCGCGCGCGGAAGGCTTTCGTTCGCTGGCTAGCGAACGAAAACGGGTGACTGTAAGACCGGCCCTAAAGCCCCAGTCACACATTCACGACAATGACTCCCGGCGCCCTCCCGACATCAGACCACGCGCTGCCTGTTTTGGAATGTCGCGTTGCCAGACGTACGTAACGACCATCGTAAGTCCATCCCCTTGGGTGCCGATCATAGCCGATGTCGAAACGACGTTGTTACGACGTCGTTGAGGTGGACATTCGACGACCGTAGCTTATTCGCGACAGGTGACAGATATCGGGGAGGGCCCCGCTTGTTTTGAAAATGTCCAAAACTGTCAGCGTGCGGCCCGACGGTGGGAGGCGTGGTCTGAGTCGGGAGAACGCCGGGAGTCATTGTCGTGAATGTGTGACTCTGGCTTAAAGTACTACCACTACTACTACTACTACTACTACTACTACTACTATACACACCCACACCTTTGATCTTTGTGATATGTCGACTCTTAATTAAGCCAACCTTCCTCCTTTTTTTTTTCAACTAATACTGCCGCCTACATCCCCCCCCCCCCCCCTCTCTCTCTCTCTCTCTCTCTCTCTCAATCGTAAAGTGTTGCAATAGGACCCAAGGGCACGGCACACGGAATATCTTGCCTGTTTTATGATAAAGGGTCGTATTTTAAGACATTACGTCGCCCAGGTTCACATATTCGACAAGGCTTTCGTAGGATTTTTGGGCATTTCCATGGGTAGTTTTATGACCCCGGTGGTAGATTGAGTTTTCTTCAGTAGCATGAACCTTAAAAAAACATTAGAACCCGACTACTCCCCTCTTTGACCTTTATAAATAGTTGATGTGAAAAGCCAAAGTGTCATAATACCGGCCACAGGGAGGGCAGTGTGGGATTCCCCTTACTGAGTGTCTTAGGAAGTGATGAATATGCAGTTAGATCGTCCTTTAAGATAAGTTGGTTTGCTCTATGCGAAGGACAACCCGGACTTATAATAGCGCGTCGTTAAATGTATGTGGAAAAATGCTTTGTGAGAATTAGTAGAAGGCATGGAGCAGTGGCGGATCCAGCTCCAGGTGGAGGGTGGGGGTGGGGGGGCTGATATGCAAGATGGGCGCCATACCTTAATATCTATATATATATATATATATATATATATATATATATATATATATATATATATATATATATATATATATAGCTATATATATATACACAGTATAGTAGCAAAATCCATCTTGCGCCGCTTGGCGCGCATTTTCCTTCTTTTACAAATACAAATACGATAATGTTCGCAATTTCTTTTATTAATTTTGTATGTTTATTATTTATTATTATTATTATTATTATTATTATTATTATTATTATTATTATTATTATTATTATTATTATTATTATTATTATTATTATTATTATTATTATTATTATTATTATTAGTAGTAGTAGTAGTAGTAGTAGTAGTAGCAGTAGTAGTAAGAGTAACAGTAGTAGTAGTAGTATTGTTATTATTATTATCATTATAATTAGTAGGCTAGTAGCAGTGATCACAGGAATGATATCCCCCCCCAGATCTCAATGAATCTTTGAAAGGACGCAATTTAGGTCCAAAGGGGGGCGCCCCCACACCCGCCCCCCCACTGGATCCGCCACTGGCATGGAGTACTAATAGAAGATATAAAAATGAGAGAGAGAGAGATTTACATAGAAAATCAGACCACACAGACCCCGTGGTCCAGACCTAAGCGATTCTACATTAATCAGATGGCTCCAAAACGTTGCATTTCTACTCTAGGTAATATTAAGTTCAAAGAAGTGACGGTCGAGCTTGTTTTTATAAAGGAGTCAATCGTGTTACACTGGACCACAGAAGGTGGGAGCTTATTCCATTCTCGCGCTACAACGTTGGTGAAGAAAAATTTGGTGCAGTCTGAATTTACTTGTCTACATTTGAGTTTTATGCCATTGTTCCTCGTACGCAAAGTGTCATCGATCATAAACAATTTTGTTCTGTCCACATTCGTGAAACCATTAAGTATTTTAAAACACTCGATCAGTTTTCCTCGGAGGCGACGTTTCTCAAGAGAGAACATGTTAAGGGTGGAAAGCCTTTCTTCGTAGGATTTGTTGCGCAAGGAAGGGATCATTTTTGTTGCCCGACGCTAAACACCTTCTAATTTAGCAATGTCCTTTGCATGGTGGGGAGACCAAAACTGTACCGCATAATTATTCCAAGTGGGGTCTGACTAAGCTATTGTAGAGCGGAAGTATCACATCTTTATTCTTGAACAAAAAATTTCTCTTAATGAAGCCCAACATTCTGTTCGCTTTATTTGCTGCATCGATGCATTGCTGTGAGAATTTGAGGTTTGACGCGGTTTTGACCCCCAGGTCCTTAACGCATTGAACGCTTGTGAGTTTAAGGAGAGAGAGAGAGAGAGAGAGAGAGAGAGAGAGAGAGAGAGATGGAAAAAATAAAAAGAGGGGAGGGCGGTAAACGCAGATAAGCAAACAAACTAAAAACATAAATAAATATAAAAATGATAATAATTGTAGCTAACCATGAACAGGCCTGCAACAGTAAGATAAATGCACGAGTCTAACTGCAAACACCTTAACAACCTATCAGCGGAGAACACACATCTTTTCCTCATATTACAGGCGAAAAAAATAAAGAATACTTCCTGAATTAGCCCTTTTTTTATTTTAATGAACTTAATTATTATATATCTCTTTATACTTGGTTCATAAAATCATTCTCTCTCTCTCTCTCTCTCTCTCTCTCTCTCTCTCTCTCTCTCTCTCTCTCTCTCTCTCTCTCTCTCCTTCACATCGGTATGGCGCGAGGATATTGATGGGAGGACAGTGGGATGGAGGAGACGACTTGGGCGGGGCCGGGGCGGCGGCGGCGGGGAATGACGAGCGAGGGCCCTGACCCGATATTTAAGAAGGGAGACAAATTTTCTATATAGGTAAAATGCTTGAGTCAATAATAGCAGATAGTATTAGGGATCATATTGACAGACATAATTTAATTCACGACTCACAGCATAGGTTTATTAAAGGAAAGTCGTGCCTTACTAATCTTTTTTTCCTTTTACAGTAGAGTATACGAGACAGCTGACAACGATGAGAGTTACGATGTAGTTTATCTTGATTTTAGTAAGGCCTTCGATAAGGTACCTCACCAGAGACTGTTAAATAAAGTCATGGCTCATGGAATAGGAGGGAAGGTTTATGATTGGATTAGGGCGTGGATTAGCGACAGAAAACAGAGGGTTACCATTAACGGTAAAAAAAATCCGAATGGGGTAATGTTACAGTGGGGTTCTCCAAGGTTCTGTTTTAGGTCAGCTTTTATTCATTATCTACATCAATGACATAGACAATGGGATAACAAGTGACATAGGTAAATTTGCGGATGACACCAAAATAGGGCGCACTCTTAGGACAGGGGAGGATGCTAGAGCACTACTGGACTTAACTGAAGGATCTCAACAAACTGTCAGCTTGGTCAGAGAAATGCCAGATGAATTTTAACATCACCAAGTGTAGCGTACTAAGTGTTGGAACACGCAACCCATTACACGGGTATAGTTTGGACTCCACAGCGATAGGCAGATCAGTGTGAAAGGGATTTAGGAGTGTTAGTGAACTCTGACCTAAAACTAAGGAAACAATGTATTAGTGCGAGGAATAATGCTAACAGGGTATTAGGCTTTATTAACAGGACGGTAACCAACAAAAGTGCAGAGGTCATCCTCAGACTCTATTTTGCGTTAGTTAGGCCACACTTTGATTACGCTGTCCAGTTTTGGTGCCCACACTACAGAATGGACATCAATTTACTAGAATCAGTTCAGAGGAGGATGACCAAGATGATTCAGGGGCTGACGAACCTCCCATATCAAGATAGGCCGAAACATCTAAACTTACATTCACTAGAAGGACGAAGAGTGCGGGGAGATCTGATAGAAGTATTCAAATGGGTCAAGGGTTACAACAAAGGCGATATAAGTAAAGTACTGAGAATTAGCCAGCAGGATAGAGCACACAGTAATGGATTTGAATTAGAAAAGTAAAGATTTAGGAGGGAAATAGGCATGCACTGGTTTAGTAATAGGGTGGTGGGGGAATGGAATAGACTCAGCAATCACATAGTACGTGAGTGCAGAGACGATAGCTTGTTTTAAGAGTAGACTGGATAGCTACATGGACGAAGATGACAGGTGGTAGTGGGGGGAATCTGGAGCTGCCCTGTGTAGGCCATTTGGCCTCTTGCAGTCTCCCTATGTTCTTATGTTTTTATGTTCTTATCAGTAGTTACAGTAGTAAAATGGTAAACGGTGTAGGCCTACTGGTTAAGTAATGGCAATGACGAAACATTTGGTGGTAGTATTAAAAGGAGAAGGAGAAGGACGTGCAAGAGGAGGATTAGGATTAGGAGTAAGAGTATGAGTAGGAGGAGGAGGAAGAGGAGGAGGAGGAGAAGGAGTACAAAAGAGTAAAAAGGAAAAGCAAACAGCAACAGACCTCTTGGTCCTAACTATAGTCTGTTCGGAGCATGAAGTCGGTTCAAGGTGTGGCAGATTCCAGAATTCCCATGAGTGCAGCGCTGCCAGTTCGACCGCCAATTATCAGATTAGCACTCTCTCCCGGCCTACCCACCCACAACCCACCTGTTTATCTCTCTCTCTCTCCCTCTCGACCCGGGGGAGGGACCTAGGAGGACACACCGACCACCACCACCACCACCACTACCAACACCACAACGTGGCAACATGGGAAATAATCGCTGCCACATGTCATAGAATTTATACAAATCCTTGTTATAATCCTAAACATCGACACTCATTGTACTATGTAGCTTCCTTTACTATATACAGAATATATAAAATATCACTTTCAAATAGCACATGGATGGGAAATAAGAGAGAGACGCATGTACGAAGGGTGATTTGGCAGAATGGCTAGAGGTAAACGACGATACCAGCTCCACCCTGAACCGACTTCATGCTCTGAACAGACTATAGGCTGTTTGTTGTTGCTACCATCTACTCTAATCTACGAGTCAGAGACACAGGACAGCAAAAGTGAAGGCTCCTCCCCTCCCACCAGTCCCTCCAGCCGAGGCTGGCACGAAAAGGAAGAATACCATGTAGTATTGAAAAACTACAATGTAATTTTATATTGATAGAAGGAAGATCATATACGACGACTAAGCTAACACTACTTTCTGTTAGACCGGAGAAAAATAGCGGATGTTCGGGTTAGCTTCTAAATATTTGTCTAGTCGGTTTTTGAACGTGCAAATAGTTTCGCTTTCGACGACGTTTTGAGGCAGACCATTCCATACATTGATGACACGGTTGAAGAAGAAGTGTTTTGATTCATTTGAGTTGAAACGCTTCCTCGTTTTTTTTTTTTTTTTTTTTTTACAGCAAAGGAGACAGCTCAAGGGCACAAAAAAGTAAACATTAATAAAAAAAAGCCCGCTACTCGCTGCTCCTAAAAAGAATCCAAAGAGGTGGCCGAAAGATAGGTCAGTTTCGGGAGGAGAGGTGTCCTGATACCCTCCTCTTGAAAGAGTTCAAGTCGTAGGCAGGAGGAAATACAGATGAAGGAAGATTGTTCCAGAGTTTACCAGCGTGAGGGATGAAAGAGTGAAGATGCTGGTTAACTCTTGCATAAGGGGTTTGGACAGTATAGGGATGAGCATGAGTAGAAAGTCGAGTGCAGCGGGGCCGCGGGAGGGGGGGAGGCATGCAGTTAGCAAGTTCAGAAGAGCAGTCAGCGTGGAAATATCGATAGAAGATAGAAAGAGAGGCAACATTGCGGCGGAATTTAAGAGGTAGAAGACTATCAGTGTGAGGAGGAGAGCTGATGAGACGAAGAGCCTTAGCCTCCACTCTGTCCAGAAGAGCTGTGGAGTGGAGTGGAGTGTTATTTTGTATCCATTGTTTCTTGTTACACTTGATTGAGAGACTGTAAAATAATCATGAACATTAACGTTATCGAATCCCTTGAACAACTTAACAACTAACTAGATTAATACGAGTAAGAGTACATTAAGAAGAGTAAAGGACGAAGGCGGTTTGATAAAACCATCCAAGGATGTTATAACTCTGTTTATTAGCGAAGATAATTTTTCAGCATCATTATTCGCATTAAAAATATAAACAGTGCCGTTAGTGATCTATATAATGGTAAAGACTAAACCATTAAACATCAGACAGAGTATAAGTCTGCTAAAAAACAGGAAACTAAAAAGAAAAAAAATTCAGTTAACGGGAGTTTATTACTGGTAAGCTGGAATCTCTCCCCTCAGCCGTCTTTGTGCGAGAGCGGCGAGTCTGAGTAAACAAATGCAGAGGCGAATGAACGCCGTCACGGCGCGACTTATGTTCAAAGGCGATTTTGACGCTCTGTATGAGATAACCTGCACCCCTTGTATATCGGTAAAAGTGATAAATGAGATAACCTACACCCCTTGTATGTCGGTAAATGTGATAAATGAGATAACCTACACCCCTTGTATGTCGGTAAATGTGATAAATGAGATAACCTACACCCCTTGTATGTCGGTAAATGTGATAAATGAGATAACCTACACCCCTTGTATGTCGGTAAAAGTGATAAATGAGATAACCTACACCCCTTGTATGTCGGTAAATGTGAGAAATGAGATAACCTACACCCCTTGTATGTCGGTAAATGTGAGATACTAGGTAACCTACACCCCTTGTACGTCGGTAAATGTGATAAATGAGATAACCTGAACCCCTTGTATGTCGGTAAATGTGATCAATGAGATAACCTACACCCCTTGTACGTCGGTAAATGTGATAAATGAGATAACCTGAACCCCTTGTATGTCGGTAAATGTGATCAATGAGATAACCTACACCCCTTATATGTCGGTAAATGTGACAAATGAGATAACCTACGCCCCTTATAAGTCGGTAAATGTGATAACCTGCACCCCTTGTGTCTCGGTAAATGTGACTAATGAGATACCTTACACCCCTTGTATGTCGGTAAATGTGATAAATGAGGTAACATTTTTTTTGTTTACATCTCAGCCTATAGCGCCGGTAGGCTTTCTTCAGGGGCCTGGTGGTCGGCCCAAGCCCGTCATGGCGCAGGCAATTTTTATAGTGGCGCTGGTTATGCTTGGCTCATGCTGCCCCCTGGAACTCATTTTTGATTCGCTTGTACGGTTTCTTCTAGAATCCGGGATGATAGGTGGTCTTCTGGACAGCCTGTGGGTCTTAAGCCACTCGGCGGTGACTAGAAAATCCCAGGTGGTAGCGTGGGGATTCGAATCGACATTGTCCATGGCGTGATGAATGCTGGCCCCGCACACTAATCACTCAGCCACCGCCTACCCTTGTATGTCAGTAAATGTGAAAAATGAGATAACCTAAACCCCTTGTATGTCGGTAAATGTGATAAATGAGATAACCTACACCCCTTGTATGTCAGTATATGTGATAAATGAGATAACCGACACTCTCTTCTGATTGATGGTCATGTTTCTCGGATTCTCTCCATTTAATGGTAGGCTATCTGAATTATGGGGTCCATGTCATTCTTGAATTTGGCCATTTTCCCATAAAAGCTGCCATGCTGTCTTGCCGCCATCTTGCCTGGACAAACTATGATATCAACACTGTGTTTGTAAACATCGGGTTCCGCGCATGCGCAGATCATATGGGATGTCTTAGGATACGTGGATGGCAGATAACACAACACCGGCTCACTTAAAATCAAAACCTTATTGCTTATGTTCTTCTTGTAACTAATTTATTTATGGATCAATATCAATATCTTTTATTCAGAAAACTATTTAATCAGGAAGGATAGGAGATTAATGATCACTATCGCTCGTTTTTTTATAGAATAGTAACAAATATTTCCTAGATATCGATGATAAATTATTAAAAAGTTGAAAAATGTTTGTCAAAAATCTAAATCAACTTCAAACAAAAGTTAAAATAGCGAACATAATTCCTTTTTCAAACTTTCAGAAATTGAATAAAAGAGTAGACTTTAATAAATGCCTAAAATAAGAAGTTAAGATAACATTTTTTCTTCTATATACCAAAAGGAAGAGGAAAAATAAAAATATCTATAAGCATATAATTAAGTTATTACTTATTTGAAATTATTACTTAAAGAACGCCTAAAATAGGTGTTTCTTGTAATTATTATTTTAAAAAATAATAGCAATTATTACAAGTTTTAATGATCGGATGATCGGAATGGTGATCGGAACAGCAGTACTTAAAAATGATCGAATGATCGGAATCGGTTCAGTTGCCCAAACTGATCGGATGATTGGGGATCGGAACAGCAAAACAGTAATCGGTGCCCACCACTGATATACACACACACACACACACACACACATATATATATATATATATATATATATATATATATATATATATATATATATATATATATATATATATATAAATTCATATATAAATAAGAAAGAAGGAAGAACATGTGAAGCAGTTGTAGAGGAAAGGTATCAAGTCTACATGTCCTGTACTGATCCTGTACTGGTCCTGTTGCAAGTCAGGCACCAATGAATCATTGCCATCTCTTACAAGAAAAATATTCAAAATCATAAAAAAATAAACTATTAGCTCTACTTATGATTTTTATGTGAAAATTTATCATGGGTAATGTGTGTTAAACTATGGTTTCATTTAACATTGGCCATATTTAATACAAGAAAATGGCCTCATAAGACTGAAACAAATAATCAGTGGAAACAAACAAGGATTAATGCAAAAAAAAAAAAAAAATTAATTTATATAAAAAATCGATTAAAAAAAATCCGATTTAAATAAAATAAATCGATTTTTTTTTTGAAAAATCATTCTTTCTTTCAAACTCTGGTCCAAATATATATATATATATATATATATATATATATATATATATATATATATATATATATATATATATATATATATATATATATATATATTTTTTTTAGCAATTTAAAATTCAGTTGGACAATACCATGTAATGGAATGTTTCACATTATACAAAGCAAAGTGATTATAAAGGCTAAATTATGCAAATGGACGCCATGAGGGAAAAATACTACACTAACTACAACACTCAGTACTACAGTAGACATAGAAAAGACTAGCTGTCATGGTGATAGATTCATGTACCTGTTGCAAGGTCTATCAATACACCAAAACGTAGTATCTCATATTTTACAAATGAAATTAGAAATCCGATCTCTCTCTCTCGCTCGCTTTAGCTCCTCTTTCTTTCTTCTATCTTTCTCCTTTTCCCTCGTCTTCTCTCTTCTTTCTTTTTCTTTTTCTTTTCTTCATTCTTCCTCATCTGTCCGGCGGGTGTTACACCATACTCTAAACATTTCATTCAATTTTTATTTCATTATAACTACTTAACTAAAAAAAAATGTTTTGACGTTATTTTCTAAAATCATGAACAAAACAAAAAGTCATTATTTTATAATAAAGCTATTTCGCGGACCGGCAAATCGTAAGCCACGGCTGGCACCGGTCCGCGGCCCTTACGTTGGGAACCACTGCCCTACACCATCAGAATCAGAAACATAACATGCAGATTTAGGGTCTGTGCTTATATATAAAAGTGATGTGACGAAAACCAACTGAGTACTAAGGAGCTGAAGGGAAATAAGTGCAAGAAAATGTGTATTCCCTACTTTAACTCTGATTTTCATATGTGTTTTATTACATTATTGTTACAATTTTATGATGGTGGTCTCAGGTTTTTTTTTCAGTGAATGTTGGGGTCAGGAAACCGGGTGGGAATGAGGTGTGTGAAGTCGTAGGTTTTGGATGAACTGGGCACACCCAAGGTCTAAATAAATGGGAGGTCAACCCAGGGGCAGATTAGGTGACGTCACGTGGTCAGTGGGAGGAGCCTCCTCTCTCTCTCTCTCTCTCTCTCTCTCTCTCTCTCTCTCTCTCTCTCTCTCTCTCTCTCTCCACATGTATAAAGGAACCTAAGCTAGCTGGCAACTCCCAGAGACACGCCAGTCCTCGTCGACAGACCGACTTGGTCGGCTAGATTTCGATCGCCGATAGAGTCGGTCTGTCGGCTCCCTGCTACGGGCCGCCTTTGGCAAAGGCCTGTGCTCCCTCGTACAAGAGGGAGCAATCTCCCCTCCCCCTGGCAACTCACTTAGCCCCTCTCTATCGCTCGCTCTGGTAAATTCTCTCTCTCTCTCTCTCTCTCTCTCTCTCTCTCTCTCTCTCTCTCTCTCTCTCTCTCTCTCTCTCTCTCTCTCTCTCTCTCTCTCTCTCTCTCTCTCTCTCTCTCTCTCTCTCTCTCTTTGTGTGTGTGTGTGTGTGTGTGTGTGTGTGTGTGTGTGTGTGTGTGTGTAATAATAAAGGTAAAAGGAAGAGGAATCATTAACAATATTTTGCATATGTGTTGTACTACTTTATAGTTTCATACATCATGCATGTAGCATCTTAGCCAGAAATTAATAGAACCTTTATTACATACTGGAGTTCTTGGCAGCTTTCCAATAAATCCCGTATATTTTATAATTTATTAGTGCAGGATATAAAAGGCATACACGTGCTTTGGAAGTATTTTATTTGCTCTTGTACTTTTCTTCAGTATGTACAAGCATTACACAAGCTATTACATACTATATACCTATAACTATGTATCTATCTATCCATCTATCTGTATTTATTCATTTATCCATCTATATATCTGTCTATATGTAGCAAGGCCCGACCACACTTGCCCCATCCACCTGAGGGATGATCTTTAGTCAAGGTCAGCATCCACCCACCTGACTGATAACCACTCCTAGCTAATTAAGTCACACCCCAGTGCAAATGTGGACAGAGTTACTCACGAATCGGCTCCTAAAGTGAGGTAGGAGACCTGCTCACCCCCCACCCTCTCCGCCACACACACATACACAGGTATACACACACATACATACAAACAAGTATGCACACACACAAGTATACCAACACACACACACGCACACACACACACAAGTACTACACACACACACACACACACACACACACACACACACACACACACACAAGTATACCGGGGCACAGAGAGAGAGAGAGAGAGAGAGAGAGAGAGAGAGAGAGAGAGAGAGAGAGAGAGAGAGGGGCCAAGTCCCTTCACTTGTTGCGGTGTGAATGTAACTGGAGGGGTTGCCTGCTCGGTCAACTTTTTTTATACCCTGTGCTACGTCACTTGGTCAGAGGGAAGAGCCTCGAGAGGATGCGCGGAATGGGACGAGTTTTGAGCCGACCTCGAGTTGGCCTCCCTTTCTTTAGATCTTGGGCACACCCACGGCCCAGGCCGGCGTCACTTGAAGGGCTTTGGCGAGCAGTCTAATATTTAAGTCTGTGGCAGGTGCCACATCTATCAAAATTCCCGCTTTGTAGGTGGACAGATGACATGACAGACTTTATACATACAACTACTACTTTTGAAAAGATAAAATAGATAAATATTGAAAAATAGATAGAGATAGATAGATTGATCGATATATAAATATAGACATATACAAATACGGAGATAGATAGATAGCTAAATAGGTAAAGACAGATAGACGGATAAATAGACAGAAAGACAGACAGAGAATAAAACAAGAACAACAACTCAACTAATAAACAACTAACACCAAAGCAAACACTAAC
>NC_066527.1:8307897-8335397 GCF_024679095.1 Eriocheir sinensis
CCCTTGCTCAAGGAGGGACAGTTACTACTCCTTGTCAACGGAAAGAATCCGGCCTGAGTGGGCTCGAGCCGCCACCCTGACAGACCGTGAAGCCTGGCAGCGCAGCGCTCTAACCAATTGCGCCACGGAGTGGTGTGTGTATGTGTGTGTGTGTGTGTGTGTGTGTGTGTGTGTGTGTGTGTGTGTGTGTGTGAGAGGGTATTGAGATGGTGGTGGTGGTATGGTGGGTGATGGAAAGTGTGGTGGTGATTGGGGTGGTGATGGTGTGGTGGGGGTGATGGTGTGGGTGGTAATGGTGTGAGAGGCAGTCATGGAGGTAGTGACTGGGGTGGTGACTGGGGGGTGATGGTGAGGTGATCAGGGTGGTGATGGTGTGGGGGTGAGATGGTCGAGTGTAGAGATATGGTGTCGCAGAGAGTGTGGTGGGGGGGTAGGGGTAGGGTGACGCGGGTGGTGGCGTGGTGGTGAAGTGGTTGTGGTGGGGTGGTGACAGGGTGGACGCTGGGGTGGTGACAGGAGCAGAGGTGGGCACGGTACTGAAAAATCAGTAGTGCGGTTGCGGTAGTGCGGTATTTTTTCGGGAGTAGTGCGGTTGCGGTAGTGCGGTCCCATTTTTTTTCTTTCTCAGGGCGATACGCGGTGTGCGGTACTGCGGTAGCGGTATCACTAGTCAATATAAAAAAAAAATACTTCAGTGCCTATCCTGGCTATCCATTGACTAACTAATAACTTGTGAGATACAAAAAAATAAATAAAGGAAGACTGGGGGGTGTCTCAAAGTTAATCTCTCTCTCTCTCTCTCGTAACATTGAACCCTCCAGTACCTCTAACACCAAGCTTCAAGATAACCTAAGAGTCCTTAGTTTCAATGCGCGTAGCCTAAGAAACAAATTTGATGAACTGCGATGTCTTGCTCTGACAGAAAACTTTGACGTAATTGCTATAACCGAAACATTTATCGACACCACTAATATTGATTTAAGTTCCGAATATAACATAGATGGCTACAGATTCTTCAACAATGATCGTGTAAACCGTAGGTGTCGCCCTTTTTGTCAAAAGCTACTTGCAACCTACTGACAAAACACCAAGAAACAGTAACGTTGAACATTTGTGCGTGCGAGTAAACATTGCAAAAGTCAATTTAAATATATGTCACTTACAGGCCTCCGGGGCAATCACTTGATGGCGATCTTGAAATGTACAGCGTCTTAAGGCAGTCACTTAATAACAGCGACTCACTGATACTAGGAGACTTTAACCTCCCCCATATCGACTGGGCGACACTGTCGGGTACAGAAGGTGAGTCCCATAGAATGATCGAATTTCTAGAGGAAAATTATCTAAGCCAAATGGTTTCTGAACCAACTCGACAAAATAACATACTTGACCTTGTTATAACGACCCAAGATAACCTAGTCAGTAATGTCACGGTAGGAGAACACCTCGGTTCCTGCGATCATAAACTAGTGCGCGTTGACATTAGAGCTCAAACATCGGTGACTGAAAATAAAGTTAAGGTGCCCAATTTCAAAAGAGCCAACTTCGTAGAAATCCGACGAAAACTAATAGATATGCAACTATCAGATGACGGCAATGCAGAGGACGCCTGGCTAAACTTTAAAAATTACTTACTCACTCAGCAGGACACATTTGTCCCCTTGTGCGAGAAGCGAATTAACACTAATAAAAGTCCACCTTGGTTTAATAGCGAAATTAAACACTCAGTCAAGGAGAGAAAATTGTCTTACAGGTTAAAGAAAGACCAAAGCACGCCCGAAAACATTAGACTTTACAATGATGCAAGGCGACGAGTAAAAAGATTAGTGCATCAGGCAAAGCGTAGATATGAAGAAAATATTGCAGCCAACTGTAAAAATAATCCGAAATCCTTCTTCAGTTACATAAACAACAGAAAGGCGATCAGAAGTGGAATTGGACCTTTAATAAACAGCGACGGTGCACTAGTGACTGACAGCCAACACGTTGCAAACCTATTAAATAATTACTTTTCCTCTGTGTTTAATAATAACAGTCCTCCCACCACCACCACCAACACCAGTACTAATGTAAATCCCGAGCATGCATTGTCTAACTTTGAAATAAAACTCGATGAAGTCCTTAAAGCCCTCAAATCACTTAAAACAAATAAAAGTCCTGGACCTGATAAAGTATATCCGACTCTGCTGAAAGAAACAAAGAGCGAAATACTCTCCTCCCTCACAACCGTATTCAATATGTCCTTGCGACAAGGCATTGTCCCTTCAGATTGGAAAAAGGCTAACGTGACACCGATTTTTAAGAAAGGAGACAAAAAAGTACCAGGTAATTACAGGCCCATTAGTCTAACTTCGGTTGTAGGTAAGCTACTTGAGGGCATAATTAGAGACAAAATTGTGAGTTACCTTGAAAGCCACTCATTAATTGGGGACTCACAACATGGCTTCCGAAACAAAAGATCCTGCCTATCAAATCTATTAACCTTATATAACGACCTCTTCAATGTTTATGACGTAACCAAATCACTGGACGTAGTCTATCTTGATTTCCAGAAAGCGTTTGATAAAGTCCCGCATCATAAATTACTTTACAAATTAAAACAAATAGGTATTGACGGTCAGGTAAACCAATGGATCGCGAATTGGTTGAGCAACAGACAACAAAGAGTAGTGATTGACGGATTTAACTCAGAGTGGGCGCCTGTCACTAGTGGCGTCCCTCAGGGCTCGGTTCTTGGCCCAGTGCTCTTCATTATTTACATCAACGACGTGGATGTTGGACTCAATAACCGCATTAGTAAATTTGCAGACGACACAAAGATTGGTAACTCGGTTCTCACTGACGAAGACAGGCAAAGCCTCCAAGAGGATTTGCACAAAATTTCAGCTTGGTCGGATAGATGTGAGATGCCCTTTAACGTAGACAAGTGCCAGGTCCTTCAAGTTGGAACGAGGAATAAAAAGTTTGATTACGAAATGCGCGGCGTTAAACTCAAAAGCGTTCAATGCTTCAAGGACTTGTGGGTCAAAATCGCGTCAAACCTCAAATTCTCACAGCAATGCATCGATGCAGCAAATAAAGCGAACAGAATGTTGGGCTTCATTAAAAGAAACTTTTTATTTAAGAATAAAGATGTAATACTCCCGCTCTACAACAGTTTAGTCAGACCCCACTTGGAATATGCGGTACAGTTTTGGTCTCCCCACCATGCAAAGGATATTGCTAAATTAGAAGGTGTTCAGCGTCGGGCAACGAAAATTATCCCTTCCTTGCGCAACAAATCCTACGAAGAAAGGCTTTCTACCCTTAACATGTTCTCTCTTGAGAAACGTCGCCTCCGAGGAAAACTGATCGAATGTTTTAAAATACTTAATGGTTTCACGAATGTAGACAGATCAACATTGTTTATGATCGATGACACTTTGCGCACGAGGAACAATGGCGTAAAACTCAGATGTAGACAAGTAAATTCAGACTGCACCAAATTTTTCTTCACCAACGTTGTAGTGCGAGAATGGAATAAGCTCCCATCATCAGTGGTCCAGTGTAACACGATTGACTCCTTTAAAAATAAGCTCGACCGTCACTTCCTTCAACTTAATATCAACTAGAGTAGAAATGCAACGTTTTGGAGTCTTCTGATTAATGTAAAATCACTTAGGTTTAAGGACAGACCACCAAGTCTGGACCATGGGGTCTGTGTGGTCTGATTTTCTATGTAAATCTATGTAAATCTCTCTCTCTCTCTCTCTCTCTCGCACACACACACACAAAAAAAAAAAACTCATATTTAAATAAAAAAGGAGAGCTCGGAAAAGAAGAATGAAGAAACATACATGAAATCAATTAAACAGAAAAAAATATAAATAAAAGAAATGAGATTCGAGTAAATGCGTAAATAAGTAGCTGAATGATTAAGAAAGAAAGACAGTAAAGAAATAAGAAAGGAAGAAAGAAAATGAAGAAATAAATATGAAACCAATAGGAAAAAAGCCAGAGAAAAGAAAAGAAAGAAATGAAGTAAGAAAGCGGAGAAAAAATAAAGTAAGTAGACACTAGGAAAAGAAAAGGCGAGAATAACGATAAAAGAAGACGAGCAGAATCTCCCTCCTCACCGCCCTCACCCCTGCCTAAAAAAACAAGGAAAGGTTAAATCAGTCGTCCTGGAAACAGCCTGAGTTCCCAGAAGAAAAAAAACCCCCACCTGAGAAAACGTTTTGTGTGAGCTCGTGTGTGTGTGTGTGTGTGTGTGTGTGTGTGTGTGTGTGTGTGTGTGTGTGTGTGTGTGTGTGTGTGTGTGTGTGTGTGTGTGTGTGTGTGTGTGTGTGTGCTCAAGGTGTGTGTGTGTGTGTGTGTGTGTGTGTGTGTGTGTGTGTGTGTGTGTTTGTGTGTTTGTTTCAGTTTTCCTACTTTCACCCTGTGCATAATTTAAATTGAGGTTAACGGAAAGCAGCCAGGCAGCCACTCAGTCAGCCACTTAGTCAGTCAGCCATCAAGCCCATCAGTCAGTCAGTCAGTCAGTCACCACGTCTGTCAGTCACAGTCAGTCAGTCGGAAAGTCCGTCTTTCAGTCATTCATTTAGTCAAACAGTCAACGATTCACATGGTCAGTCAGCCTGTCCGTCAGTCAGGGAGTCAACCACTCATTCAGACAATAAGTTGGTCAGTCCTAAAGTCATTCAGTCATTGTCAGTCAGTCAGTCTACACGTGGCAACAACTCTTGACACACACACACACACACACACACACACACACACACCGTTCATGTAGCTCAATCGGTTAGAACGCTGCGCTGCAAGGCTTCACGGCCTGATAGGCGGCGGTTCGAGCCCCGTTCAGGTCGGATTCTTTCCGTTGACTAGGAGATCGACTATAGGTACTTGCTGGCGATCGCAAGTCCAACTCGTGATCAGGCCGTGGTGAACCACACATATACGGTAGACACTTCATTACGCGTGAAGGAAGAAATAAAGAAAGGTGAAAAATATGTCTTTCGATAATTTTCCTATACCCACATACATACCACACATCTCGATCCTATCTCAAAGCTTCATGTACTATTTGGTTTGGATCTGCTGTTCAGATTTTGAGAACAGTGCCTCTGCGGGCTTTTTTACTTTTCTTTATCTTTGCCTCCTTTGCTGCAAAACAGGGGATGGATGCATTTGTTTGGTTATCACCGGGAAAAGTTGGATTTCTTTAGGCACTGAAGAACACAAAGTTCCTTATTATTATTATTATTATTATTATTATTATTATTATTATTATTATTATTATTATTATTATTATTATTATTATTATTATTATTATTATTATTATTATTATTATTATTATTATTATTATTATTATTATTCATTATTATTATTATTATTATTATTATTATTATTATTATTATTATTATTATTATTAGAAAAAAAATAGCAAGGTCAGAGGTCAAGCGTTCTGTAACGGGCAGCCTCAAGTTGTGTGATTCTTTCCGTGAGTCAGTTTACTGAGCAAAAGTGGAGTAATGCAGAGTAGAGTCATCGGCATAAGAATGAATAATTCAAGGTAAAGTTGGTGGCATAAGCTTAGCGGCGCCTTGCCATGGTGCTCCTTTTTGTCTCGCTGACCCATGAGCCAGTGGTGGAAAAAACTGTTTTCCCCGAGACACAAGCCACTTGTCACATCCACTTCAGGTCACTCTATCTTCCACAAGCTTCCCCAGGTACCCATTTACTGACCAGCCCGAAAGGAGAGAACAACTGGGTGAGCCGGTCGCCGAGTGCTGCGGGGCGCATATTCCTGAAGTCTCTTATGGTTCGGCATAAGGAGAATTTGGACCAATCGGCGAGCCCGGTTAGCGTGGGGGTGCCAGATAGAGCTATCATTGGGCCCTGGTGCTGCAAGTAATTCCGGGCCCCTGAGTATCTTAATTTCCACATCTCATGCCCGGGCGGCCGGGCCCCTTATAAGGCCGGGCCCTGGTGCCGAGATACCAGCCTCCCCCCCCCCCCCACCTCCCCCCGGGTCCTGGGCCAGGCCAGAATTGATGGTAACTCTGCCACTGTGCACGTGACTTTTATTTAACTTTTATCCTTACCATTTTTAAGATTAAATACTATACTGACTATTTTTAAGATCCAGAATTGGAAATGGAGAGAGGCTTTCTTTCTTCTCCGTTTCCCTTGCTTCTACATATTAGGAACTCTGTCCCACGAAGCGACATAGCGGCGGCCCCCACGTCGAGCGTGACGTGTTTGTCCCCACGGGCCAAGACTCGATATGGACCTGTATAGGGCGGCTGTAGCGGACCGGTGTGTGCCCCCGTCCTCAGGAAGACTGACGTCGCCGTCCAGAGTATATATATATATATATATATATATATATATATATATATATATATATATATATATATATATATATATATATATATATATATATATATATATATATATATATATATATATATATATATATATATATATATATATATATATATATATATATATATATATATATATATATATATATATATATATATATATATATATATATATATATATATATATATATATATATATATATATATATATATATATATATATATATATATATATATATATATATATATATATATATATATATATATATATATATATATATATATATTTTTCTTTGGTATGGAAAACTTTTTTTTATGAACAAAGAGAGAGAGAGAGAGAGAGAGAGAGAGAACTATAATCTCTCTCTCTCTCTCGTTCGTAAAGAAAAAAAAAGTTTCCCACACCAAATAAAAAAGAAAGAAAACGCTGAAAAGCAAAGATGGCGCCACTATAAACACTTGCCTGCGCCACAACGTGCTGGGGCCGACCATCTGGCTCTACTATGAAGGCCTACCGGCGCCACAGGCCAAGACGTAAAAAGAGAAGAAAAAAAATCTGACTTTGTTTATAATGCCATGTTGTAGGGTTCATCAGGGTGATCAAATGTTATTATACAATATCATGTCTACAATGCATGGGTAAGCCAGGAAAACAACTTGAAGAGAACAACAACAACAACAACACTAAGATGGACAATCTGTTGATCGGCGTGATAAAAATCCGTGTATATTTACGAAATGGAAAATAAAGTAAACTTTACTTCTAAGAAAACAATAATTAGGCTTTCAAAATGATAAACTCTTATTTAGCGACTGAAAAATTAAGTTGCAAATAACATGGTCATATACAAGTGTTAATAGCACAAAAACTGTGCTAGATCGGCGTCGCATGACCCTTCAACATCCCCCAACAATTTATATTATGTAACTAGGGATCTAAAATGGAAAATGCTGAGAAGTAAAGATGGCGCCACTATAAACACTTGCCTGCGCCACAACGGGCTGGGGCCAACCATCAGGCCCTACCATGAAGGCCTGCCGGTGCCACAGGCCAAGACGTAAAAAAAATAAAAATAAAAATAACTAAATAAATAAGTAAATAAAAAAAACATCTGACTTTGTTTATAATGCCATGTTGTAGGGCTTATCAGGGATAACAAATGTTATTATACAATGTCATGTCTACAATGCATGGGTAAGCCAGGAAATCAACTTTAAGAAAACAACAACAACAATACTAAGAAGATGGACAATCTGTTGATCGGCGTCTGCGACGCCCATAAAAAAGCCAGAATGAATACTGCTTTCGGGCTGAGCTCTGGGCAACGCACTGTATAGCAACGTTGCCAACAAATATAACTTCCTCACTTTTTAAAGCATTTAGTGAAAGGAACATTATAATATATCATAGAAATCATCGCCACACTCTGAAAGACGCAACTAGCCAGGGAAAAACGAGAAAAAAAAACTGGACATCTCGATTAAGACACATTGTGTAATCATGAATAAAACAACAACAACAACAAAAAAAAAAAGAGCCATGACAGGATTAACTGTAATATGTTGAATTCCCCGTTCTGCGGACCCCTTGATAGGTTTCTGCGGCCCCCTAGGGGTCCGCGGACTCCTGGTTGAGAAAAACTGTGCTATATAACCTAAGCACACCCACTCACACACCCACACCCACATAATAGAGCCTGATTTATCTCCTTTCCGGCTTTGGAAATAGTTGATGAGAGAATGGATGCGTTTGAGTATACACCTCGACCCAAAACTCCCTCTCTCCATGCAGATACAATTCATGTTATATTTGTCTCGGCGTTATTTTGTTTGTTACGCGTTCACTTGTCATTCTGTGGGGTGTTTCTTCTTCCTCTTCCCCTCCGCCTCCTCCCCTCCATCTTGCAGTCTTTCTTTGTTCTTTTATCATTCTTTCTTTATTTCTCTCTCTTTCTCGTTCTGTCTGTCTGTTCGTCTATCTCTCATTCTGTCTTTCTCTTCTTCCTCTGTAACACGAGTCATACATCACGGCAGCCACTATAAATGAAATTATCCTGCGCAACTAACGGAGTGGGGCCGTCCATAAGGCCCTTCAAGAAAGCCTATCGGCGCAACAGGCGGCACAAGGAAAAAAAAAAAAAGCTCTTTCAAAGGAACGACACTACTACTACTACTACTACTACTACTACTAGTAGTACTATACACACCCACACCTTTTTTTCAGCTAATACTGCCCCCCCCCCCTCTCTCTCTCTCTCTCTCTCTCTCTCTCTCTCTCTCTCTCTCTCTCTCTCTCTCTCTCTCTCTCTCTCTCTCTCTCTCTCTCTCTCTCTCTCTCTCTCTCTCTCTCAATGGTAAGAGAGAGAGAGAGAGAGAGAGAGAGAGAGAGAGAGAGAGAGAGAGAGAGAGAGAGAGAGAGAGAGAGAGAGAGAGAGAGAGAGAGAGAGAGAGAGAGAGATTTCCATGGGTAGAGACCCTGAGAGAGAGAGAGAGAGAGAGAGAGAGAGAGAGAGAGATTTACATAGATTTACATAGAAAATCAGACCACACAGACTCCATGGTCCAGACTAGGTGGTCTGTCCTTAAACCTAAGTGATTTTACGTTAATCAGAAGGCTCCTAAACGTTGCATTTCTACCCTACTTGATATTAAGTTGAAGGAAGTGACGGTCGAGCTTATTTTTGAAGGAGTCAATCGTGTTACACTGGACCACTGAAGGTGGGAGCTTATTCCATTCTCGCACAACAACGTTGCTGAAGAAAAATTTGGTGCAGTCTGAATTTACTTGTCTACATTTGAGTCTTATGCCATTGTTCCTCGTTCGCAAAGTGTCATCGATCATAAACAATTTTGTTCTGTCTACATTCGGGAAACCATTAAGTATTTTAAAACATTCGATCAGTTTCCTCGGAGGCGGCGTTTCTCAAGAGAGAACATGTTAAGAGTGGAAAGCCTTCCTTCGTAAGATTTGTTGCGCAAGGAAGGGATCATTTTTGTTGCCCGACGCTGAGCACCTTCTAATTTAGCAATGTCCTATGCATGGCATTCCAAGTGGAGTCTGACTAAACTATTGTAGAGCGGAAGTATTACATTTTTATTCTTGAATAAAAAGTTTCTTTTAATGAAGCCCAACATTCTGTTCGCTTTATTTGCTGCATCGATATATTGATGTGAACATTTGAGGTTTGACGCGATTTTGACCCCCAGGTCCTTAACGCATTGAACGCTTGTGAGTTTAACGCCGCGCATTTCGTAATCGAACTTCTTATTCCTTGTTCCAACTTGAAGGACCTGGCACTTGTCTACGTTAAAGGGCATCTCCCATCTGTGCGACAGGCTTTGCCTGTCTTCGTCAGTGAGAACCGAGTTACCAATCTTTGTGTCGTCTGCAGATTTACTAATGCGATTATTGAGTCCAACATCCACGTCGTTGATGTAAATAATGAAGAGCACTGGGCCAAAAACCGAGCCCTGAGGGACGCCACTAGTGACCGGTGCCCACTCTGAGTTAAATCCGTCAATCACCACTCTTTGTTGTCTGTTGCTCAACCAATCCGCGATCCATTGGTTTACTTGACCGTCAATACCTATTTGCTTTAATTTATAAAGTAATTTATGATGTGGGACTTTATCAAACGCTTTCTGGAAATCAAAATAGACTACGTCCAATGATTTGGTTACGTCATAAACTGAGAAGAGGTCGTTATAAAAGATCAATAGGTTTGATAGGCAGGATCTTTTGTTACGGAAGCCATGTTGTGAATCTCCATTTGATGAGTGGCTTTCAAGGTAACTCACAATTTTGTCTCTAATTATGCTCTCAAGTAGCTTACCTACAACTGAAGTTAGACTAATGGGTCTGTAATTACCTGGTATTTTTTTGTCTCCTTTCTTAAAAATCGGTGTCACGTTAGCCTTTTTCCAATCCGAAGGGACGATCCCTTGTCGCAAGGACATATTGAATACGGTTGTGAGGGAGGAGAGTACTTCGCTCTTTGTTTCTTTAAACATTTTAGGATATACTCTATCGGGTCCGGGACTTTTATTTGTTTTAAGTGATTGGAAAGCTTTAAGGACTTCATCGGTTGTTATCTCAAAATTAGGCAATGCATGCTCGAGATTTACATTGGTACTGGTGCTGGTGGTAGTGGGAGGAAGACTGTTAGTATTAAACACCGAGGAAAAATATCTGTTTAAGAGGTTTGCAATGTGTTGGCTGTCAGTCACTAGTGCACCGTCGCTGTTTGTTAAAGGTCCAATGCCACTTCTGATCGCCTTTCTGTTGTTTATTTAACTGAAGAAGGATTTCGGAATATTTTTACAGTTGGCTGCAATATTTTCTTCATATCTACGCTTTGCCTGACATACTAATCTTTTTACTCGTCGCCTGGCATCATGATAAAGTCTAATGTTTTCGGGCGTGCTTTGTTCTTTTTTTAACATGTAAGACAATTTTTTCTCCTTGACTGAGTGTTTAATTTCGCTATTAAACCAAGGTGGGTTTTTATTAGTGTTATTTCGCTTCTCGCACAAGGGGACGAATGTGTTCTGCTGAGTGAGTAAATGATTTTTAAAGCTTAGTCAGGCTTCCTCCACATTGCCGTCATCTGATAGTTGTATTTCTGTTAGTTTTTGTCGGATTTCGACGAAGTTAGCTCTTTTGAAATTGGGCACCTTTACTTTATTTTCAGTCACTGATGATTGAGCTCTAATGTCGACGCGCACTAATTTATGATCGCAAGAACCGAGGTGTTCCCCTACCGTGACATTACTAACTAGGTTATCTTGGGTAGTTATAACAAGGTCGAGTATGTTATTTTGTCGAGTTGGTTCAGAAACCATTTGGCTTAGATAATTTTCTTCAAAAAATTCGATCATTCTATGTAACTCGCCTTCTGTACCTGACAGTGTCGCCAAGTCGATATGGGGGAGGTTAAAGTCTCCTAAAATCAGTGAGTCGTTGTTATTAAATGACTGCCTTAAAACGCTGTACATTTCAAGATCGTCATCGAGTGATTGCCCGGGAGGCCTGTAGGTGACAGATATATTTAAATTGACTTTTGCAATGTTTACTCGCAGGCAAAAATGTTCAACGTTACTGTCTCTTCGTGTTTTGTCAGTGGGTTGCAAATAGCTTTTGACAAAAAGGGCGACGCCACCGCCTCTACGGTTTACACGATCTTTGTTGAAGAGTCTGTAGCCATCTATGTTGTATTCGGAACTTAAATCAGTAGTTGTGGTGTCGATAAATATTTCGGTTATAGCAAATATGTCGATATTTTCTGTTAGAGCAAGACATCTCAGCTCATCAAATTTGTTTCTTAGGCTACGCGCATTGAAACTAAGGATTTTTAAGTTATCTTGAGGCTTGGTAATAGAGGTGGCGGTACTTGCGGGATCACGGTTACGAGCTTGTTGCGATGCATGGCGTCTATATACACGGGTGGGGTGGAGGGGCGTCGTTTAGGAGCCTTCCGAATCTGGCTGCCCCGATGGGAGACAGGTGTATTCCGTCCCTGTGGAAGAGTTCACTTTGTCCGTAGAAATTGTCCCAGGCGTTGAAGAACTCAACGTAAAGCTCTCTGCAAAGAGTCTGTAAGCGGTTGTTGAGGCTGTAGGCCTTGCTGAAGAAGTCGCTCTCCGCCCACGGCCGTGGTAGAACTCTAAAATCAAAATGTTAGGGGATTTAGACTTATACTGCTGGATGAGCCTACGGTACTTGTCCAGCAGTTCCCCAGACCGGGTAGTGGTGATGTCATTCGTACCTGTGTGAATAACAAACAGTGAATCATTAGTAGCCTGGAGGAGATCTCCTCAAGAGCAGCAGTTACATCGTCGATCCCAACACCAGGATAGCAATAGTTCCGTCTTCGACGAGGAACTCTGCCGCAGAACTCAACGACCTGCTGGCGAATCATGGAGTCACCCACCAGGAAGGTGCTCTCCTGCTCGTCATCCTCCTCCAGAATGGCAAACCTGTTGAAGTAATGAACAGGATAAATTGCTTGTCTGGATGGTTTGGCTCCTGCATTCACGACGGTGAAGCCATCATGGACAGTGCCACTAGCACCCTCCCGCTGCGTGATGTTGTCCGCTGGTGTCGACGGTACCGCTGAAGGCAAGGGGGCGGTTGGAGAAGGGTTTGGCACCACAGCAACGTTAGCCTGGATGAGCTCCTGTAAGGAGTAAACAGTGCGAGAAAGCTTTATTATTTTATTCTGACCTGCTTCCATCTTCTCTTCTTGCTCCTGCAGTCTTGTCTCGAGATGCTGACTGGTGAGACACAATCGACAGACAACAGAACGCCCTCTAAAAAAGTGAGCTGGGAAGTTACCGTTACAAGTACTGCACTTTTTACGCGCCATCTTAGCTGAACGTGATTAATGATTGCCTGAAATGAAAGAGATAAAAACACAGAGTGAAGGGGACTAGGAAAGGAGGTGAGGTGAGTGAGAGGGGGTTTAGGAAAGGAGATAAGGTGAGTGAGAGGAGGAGTAGGAAGGGAGGTGAGGTGAGTGAAGGGGGGATTAAGAAAGGAGGTGAGGTGAGGTGAGTGAAGAGGGGGAATACGAAAGGAGGTGAGGTGATTGAGAGGAGGGTTAGGAAAGAGGTGAGGTGAGGTGGGTGAAGGGGTGGGTAAAAAGGATGTGAGGTGAGGTGAGCGAGGGGGTGGTCAGGTCAATATGTGAGGTGAGGTGAGGGAAAAAGGGGGGTAGGAAAGGTTAATCCTCTAGGGGATTTAAAAAGAGTGTAGTGAGGAGGAGCAGATTGAATCCTCAGGGGAATTCAAAGGGTGAGGTGTCGGCATGCACAACGCAAGACACTCGTAAACAACACACGAGAAACACACAAGAAACACACTCGAAACACACGAGAAACTCACGTACAAACGCCCAAATCACACGCGAAAACACTCGGGAACAGAGCAACACACTCGAAACACACGAGAAACACTCAGTAACTCACGCATAAGCACAAGGTTCAGCACTCCCAAATCACTCGCAAAAACACCGGAAACACAACAACACACTCGAAACACTCTGAAACCCACGCAGAAACACTCAGGAACACAGCCAAATCACACGCGAAAACACTCGGGAATACATCAACACACTCGAAACACACGAGAAACACTCAGTAACTTACGCATAAGCACAAGGTTCAGCACCCCCAAATCACTCGCAAAAACACCGGAAACACAACAACAAACTCGAAACACTCTGAAACCCACGCAGAAACACTCGGGAACACAGCCAAATCACACGCGGAAACACAACAACACACTCGAAACACACTCGAAACACTCAGAAACCCACGCAGAAACACAGCCAAATCACACGCAAAAACACACAACAACACACTCGAAACACACGTCGGGAAATCACAGGCAACACGCAAGCAAGGCTGTGCAAGGCTGTGCACGATCGCAGCGTGGATCCCACGTCCGCTTCTCAGGAGAGGTCACGAGCGGTTCGACCTGTCTGAGTGAAGGCAGGACACGGAGTGAGTGAGGGCAGGACACGGAGTGAGTGAGGGCAGGACACGGAGTGAGAGCAGGGCACGGAGTGAGTGAGGGCAGGACACGGAGTGACAGCAGGACACGGAGTGAGTGAGGGCAGGACACGGAGTGAGAGCAGGACACGGAGTGAGTGAGGGCAGGACACGGAGTGACAGCAGGACACGGAGTGAGTGAGGGCAGGACACGGAGTGAGAGCAGGGCACGGAGTGAGTGAGGGCAGGACACGGAGTGAGAGCAGGACACGGAGAGAGAGAGAGAGAGAGAGAGAGAGAGAGAGAGAGAGAGAGAGAGAGAATATGGAAAGAATAAAAAAGGGGAGGGGGGCCCCCCCCCATTTTTATTCAGATAAGCAAACAAACTAAAAACATAAATATATAGAAAAATGATAATAATTGTAGCTAACCATGAACAGGCCTGCAACAGTAAGATAAATGCACGAGTCTAACTGCAAACACCTTAACAACCTATCAGCGGAGAACACACATCTTTTCCTTATATTACAGGCGAAAAAAATAAAGAATACTTCCTGAATTAGTCCTTTTTTTATTTTAATGAACTTAATTATCATATATCTCTTTATACTTGGTTCATATAATAATTCTCTCTCTCTCTCTCTCTCTCTCTCTCTCTCTCTCTCTCTCTCTCTCTCTCTCCTTCACATCGGTATGGCGCGAGGATATTGCTGGGACGACAGCGGGATGGAGGAGACGACTTGGGCGGGGCCACGGCCGGGGGCGGCGGGGGGGCGGGGAATGACGAGCGAGGGCCCTGACCCGAGCCGCCTGCCCCGCCTTACTTCCCCCGCCGCCCCCTTTCCCCCCGGGGCCGTGCAGGGGGAGTGGGACCCCGCGGAGCAGCACAGGGGATCGCGCAGCACCACTTCTGTGTATTGCCACGGGCCGCCGCACACGCTCATGTACAGGTGAACCTACGGGAGGAGGAGGAGGAGGAGGAGGAGGAGAAGGAGGAAAAGTAGTGGTAGTAAGGTGTGGGTATGCTGCGGCTACTACTACTGCTACTACTACTACTACTACAGCTACAAATACTGCTACTACCGTCACTACTGCTACTACTATACGGTTGATATTTTCGACATTATCATTAGTAGCGGTATTAGTATCGGTAGTTAGACAGTGGTAAGATGGTAAACGGTGTAGGCCTATTGGTTAAGTAATGGTAGGGAGGAAACATTTGGTGGTAGTAGTAGGAGAAAAAGGAGAAGGACGTGGAAGAAACATGGAAACATGGACTAGCAGGCAGCAGAAAGTCTGTTGGGTCATTACTAGGCTGCCTGCTTTCAGTGATTTAATCAATCCGTTTGCCATAGGAGTGGCTTGCAGGGAAGGATTAAAGCACTTGTGTACCTACTCTTGGATAGGTTCAGTTCACTCCC
The DNA here is from genome assembly GCF_024679095.1 of Eriocheir sinensis. Classification (NCBI taxonomy): domain Eukaryota; kingdom Metazoa; phylum Arthropoda; class Malacostraca; order Decapoda; family Varunidae; genus Eriocheir; species Eriocheir sinensis. Next base: position 8,323,175 of record NC_066527.1, read on the forward strand.
GATGCAGCAAAGTGGCGATCAATGCGTTTCTTGAAGGAGTTGATGGTCTCTGCGCTAACCACTTCTGCAGGAAAGCTGTTCCAATGGCGAACAATTCTATTCGATAAATAACTCCTGCCGATGTTGGTATTGCATCGCTTTGCTTTAATTGTTTTTCCATTGTTTCTTGTCCTCAGGTTAGGTTGTAGCGTGAAGAGTTTTGAATGATCAACGTTGCTGAGCTTGTTCAGGTACTTAAAGACTTGTATCATGTCTCCCCGCAGTCGTCTCTTTTCCAATGTGAAGAGGTTGCGTCGCTCGAGTCGCTCTTCATAGGGCTTCGTCCTCAGTTATGGTATCATCTTCGTGGCGCGGCGCTGTACTCTCTCAAGTAATTCAATGTCTTTCCTGTAATTTGGAGACCAGAATTGCACGGCGTATTCCAGGTGGGGCCTCACCAGCGAATTATACAAGGATAACATAACTCCCGGCGTCTTGTATTCGAAGTTCCTCGCTATGAACCCGAGCATTGTATTGGCTTTCTTACAGGTGGACTTGCAGTGTTTTGTTTGTTTCAAGTCACTGCTGATGGTGACCCCGAGGTCTCTTTCCTCTTGCACTACTTGTAGAGGTTCGCCACCTATGTGGTATGTGTGGTTGCTGTTTCTGGATCCGATATGCATTACTTTACATTTGGTAGTGTTGAAGGACATCTGCCTTTTTCTGATCACCGAGTGATCTGGTCCAGGTCTCTCTGGATAATTTCACAGTCTGCCGTCGTGAGGGCCTTCCCACCCACCTTTGTGTCGTCGGCAAACTTTGAAAGATTGGATTTTAATCCTAGTTCTAGGTCGTTGATATATATGATGAAAAGTATGGATCCCAGCACTGATCCCTGTGGCACTCCACTTCTGACCGGGAGCCACTCGGAGGCCTGTCCGTTGAGTACAACTCGTTGTTTTCTTCCAGTGAGCCAGTCTTTGATCCACGCTGTCAGATTGTCGCCTAACCCCGCCGACTTAAGTTTCTTGAGGAGTCTTTCGTGTGGCACTTTGTCAAAGGCTTTTTGAAAGTCTAGATATATAACATCACTGGGGATATGATTATCCCAGTTTTTATAGATACCTTGGAAGAAGTCCAATAAATTGGTTAAGCATGAGCACTTATTCCTGAAACCGTGCTGAGCATCGGAAATGATGTTGTTGTCTTCAAGGAACCTAACGAGTTTGTCTCTGATGATCTTCTCGAGGATTTTTCCCGCCACTGAGGTCAAGCTGATTGGTCTGTAGTTTAGGGCCACGCTTTTGTCTCCCGTTTTGAAGATCGGTGTTACGTTCGCTTGTTTCCATTCTTTTGGGACTTTGTTTTGTTGTAGTGACAGATTGTAGATGGCTGTGAGTGGCTTGGGGATTTGCTGCCTGAGTTCCTTGAGCAGCATAAGTTCCTTGAGCAGCCGAGGAGGAAGAAGAGGAGGAAGAAGAGGAGGAGCAGGAGGAGGCGAAAAAGAAGTAAAAGACAAATCAGAAGACGAAGAAGTATGAGATGAAGTATATTTATAGTAGAATTATTATTATTATTATTATTATTATTATTATTATTATTATTATTATTATTATTATTATTATTATTATTATTACCTCCGCAAACGAAGTTGGAGGGGGTTATATTTTCGGTCCGGTCAGTATGTTTATTTATTTATTTATTTATTTATCTCAACCAATTTTTCAGGGAAGCTTCGTGTCCAATCAGAATAGAACCCATTAAATGTTTGATGTCAAAGGTCAAAGGTCAAGGTCAAGGTCGCACAAAACGTCAGATTGGCCATAACTTCGGTTCTCGTCATCGTAGAGACTTCAGACTTGGTTCATATTTTAGCTCATGGAAAGACGCACCTTGCATGGCCTTGACCTTGACCTTTTACCTTGACCTCGAAAAGTTAGTCCAAGATCAAAATTTCCAAAAAAATAGAATTTCATCAAATTTCGATACAAATGCTTCCATATGATGCATAGGATCACAGTTGATGCCCATACCAATTTTCAGAACGATCTTTGACGGAGGTGTGCACTCTCCGAGTGCTATGCGTCTAGTTGTTGTTGTTATTATTATTATTATTATTATTATTATTATTATTATTATTATTATTATTATTATTATTATCATTATTATTACCTCCGCCAACGAAGTTAGAGAAGGTTATATTTTCGGTCCGGTCAGTATGCTTATTTGTTTGTTTGTTCGTTAACACTCTCCTGCGCACAACTTTGCGGATATCTCAATCAATTTTTCAGGGAAGCTTCGTGTCCATCCAGAATAGAACCCATTATTTTTTTATGTCAAAGGTCAAAGGTCAAGGTTACGTAATCATAGGGAGGAAATTTTGCCCCACCAGAGGTTTCCACCCCCGCCCCGCCGACAACCTGACGCCGGCATCAGCCTTATTAGAGGGGCGGGGCAAGGGAGACAGGCTGAAGCGTTAGCAGGGACCGTGACGACCCTTAAAGCCCCTGATGGTGACCCAGGGAGAAGCACAAGGGTAGCTGCATCCTGACCTGACCCCCGGACTGCCACGATGCCCTCTCCCACACACAGATAAGTAATGGATAGGTATACGTCTGCTTACAAAGGGACAGGCGTGTGTGGATGCACTTACAATAAAGCAGAAAAATAAGAGCAAATGAGATACAAAGAAAAGGAAGAAAAGGATATGAAAAGGTCCTGTATTGTGTTACTACTACTACTACTACTACTACTACTACTAACTACTACTACTACTACTATCACCACTACTACTACTACTACTACTACTACTACTACTACTACTACTACTACTACTACTACTACTACTACTACTACTACTACTACTACTACTACTACAAATAATAATAATAATAATAATAATAATAATAATAATAATAATAATAATAATAATAATAATAATAATAATAATAATAATAGTAATAATAACAATACATAATATATCTTTAATACTGATATGAGAGTAAATAATAAGAACAGGAACAAAAAGAAGAACAGGAAGAATAAGAACAAGAAGAAGAGCAGGAGCAAGATGATGGTGATAATAATGATGATGATGATGATGGTGAATAAAAAGAAAGAATAGAAAAAGAAAGGAAAAAAAAAGAAAAGAGGAAGAAAGAACGAAAGAAAGGAACAAAATGCTCTTGGAAAAATTAATGAAGAAGAAACTCCAAGAGAAAAGCAGATAAAATAAAATAAAAACATGAAACAAAAAGAAAAATAAGAAAAAAAAGAGGATAACAAGAAGACTCATCGACAAAAAAAAATAACCAAGAAAAAGAATAACAAAATAAAAGAGACAAAGGAAGAATGAGAACACATGAACCAGAAAAAAAAGACTTAGAGAAATTGGGAAAGAAAAAGACTGTCATTACTAAGGAAAAATAAAGTGACTAACTGTACATTCTGAGAGAGAGAGAGAGAGAGAGAGAGAGAGAGAATGCAACTACTGCTACAACTACTACTACTTATGAATAGATAGATAGATAAATATAGCGAAAATAGATATAGATAGATAGATTGATCGATAGGTAAATATAAATAAATACAAATACGGAGATAGATAGATAGAGATAGATAAGTAAGACAGATAGACGGATAGATAGACAGACAGACAGAGAATAAAACAAGAACAACTCAACTAATAAACAACTAACACCAAAGCAAACACTAACAATCATATCGGCATTCCCCTGCCTCCTTCGATCTCTTCCTCTTCAACTCCTCTTCATCAGCATCATCATCATACTAATTTCTATCCAACCTTCCTCCTCCTTCTCCTCCTCCTTTCCCTTTCTCCTCCTAAACTATCTCATTCCTCTTCACTTCCTCCTCCTCCTCCTCTTCCTCTTCAACTCCTCCTCTTCATCATCATCATCATATGCTGGGTTCACACATTCACGGTTTGTGGTCCACGATGGCCTCCCGGAGAACAGGTGGTTAAACCGTCACCTCTGGCCACGATCTGACCGCCGGATTACCCCTGTGGCGGTTGTACAACGGTGTACAAAGGTAGTACGCCGAAACGAGAACGACGTTCCCGGACCATTCCCGATCCCACCCCGGAGCCCTCCCGACCCACTTACGGCGGCCACGGAAAATGACAGTGTATCACCACGGTTACAGCCGGTAACCCACGACCCACCCACGACGACCACGATGAAGTTACGGAGTTGCCCAGGTGCCTTCCCGGTATTTCACAGACATCGGCGCCTAACCGTTGTAGCATCTTGGTATTTCTGCCTGGAACTGGCACTAGTCCACAAGTGTCCCTCGTGAACGCAACAACATGGAAGAGAGCGACCTAGCCAAACTGAGGATATTGATGCTGCACAAGCACAACATGGAGTGTCTTGCCATAGAGAAAACTATATTGGAATTGATTCAGCTGACAATAAAGAAGTCGAAAAGAAGAGGATTTGGATGAAGCCCTACCTGACGAGACGGCCTATCTTGGGTCATTATGTCACACTCATGAAAGAACTGGCAGAGGAAGATCCAGAGCTGTACAAAAACTTCCTCAGGATTGATGAAGACCTGTTCAATGAGATTGTTGGCCCACACACTGAGAAGCAGACAACATTCTGGAGATCGCCCATTGAACCAGGACTACGTATTGCGATAACACTTCGTTTCTTAGCAACAGATGATTCCTACAAAAGCCTTTCGTATGCCTTCCGGGTTGTTGTGAACACTATTCACCATATTGTGCCAGAAACCTGTGAAGCTATTGTGGCAGTGTATGGAGAGGAGGTGATGCAGTTCCCTGCGTGCACTGCCCAATGGAAAGAGGTCGCAGATGCCTTTTCTTCTCGCTGGAACTTTTAACACACACTCGGGGCTCTGGATGGCAATCACATACGGATCAGGTGTCCCGAATTATCCGGGTCGCACTACTTCAACTACAAAAAAATATTACTCTGTGGTCCTCTTGGCGGCTGCTGCAGGGGCTAATAACTCGAGCTGGTCGACCCGCAACACGTGCACGGAGGCGTCAGAGCGCTGGGTCATGGTGATGTGCGCGCTGGGAGGTCACTGGTCCAGTCCGGCAGCGTCCCAACAGCTTTATGAGGTTGGTAGGCGTCCGCAGCACACGTGATCAGACCGTGGCTGAGCGGCGGAAAACCAAGGTTTCCCACCGGAATGTCACGGTTATTTCCGATGGCTTACTGACGTTCCCGACGGACTCCAGGAGCTAGCCCGGACCCCTCCCGATGCCATCCCGGATAGTCACGGCATTTGACAGTTGTCGGGGTGAGCTCCGATCATTTTGCTCGCACCAAAATGATCGTGAGACACTGCCGACCTCCAAGGTTTTCCACGGCGGGGTTATGATGCCGCGCCGGAAATCCAAGGTATGTCAAGGTTAGTCACGGATACAATGCCGATTCACCATTTTTGCGTGTCGGGAGGGCACCATGACCACAAACCGTGAATGTGTGAACCCAGCAATACTCATTTCTATCCAATCTTCCTCCTCCTTCTCCTCCTCCTTTCCCTTTCTTCCCCTATTCTATCTCATTACTCTTCACTTCCTCCTCCTCCTCCTCTTCCTCTTCAACTCCTCCTCTTCATCATCATCATCATACTCACTTCTATCCAACCTTCCTCTTTCTCCTCCTTCTACTCCTTCCCCTTTCTTCCCCTATACTATCTCATTCCTCTTCACTTCCTCCTCCTCCTCCTCCTCTTCCTCTTCAACTCCTCCTCCTCCTCATCATCATCATACTCACTTCTACCCAACCTTTCTCCTCCTTCTCCTTTCCCTTTTATCCTCCTATAGTACTATCTCATTCCTCTTCACTTCCTCCTCCTCCTCCTTTTCCTCTTCAACTCCTCCTCTTTATCATCATCATCATACTCACTTCTGTCCAACCTTCCTCTTCCTCCTCCTTCTCCTCCTTCCCCTTTCTCCCCTATACTATCTCATTCTTCTTCACTTCCTCTTCCTCCTCCCCCCCACCCCCACCCCACCCCATTACCTGTGAGGGCGGCAGGTGCGGCAGGCCTTGTCCAGCCAGACGGCGACACAGCAGCTCCCCCGCCGTCACCGAGGGGGTCACCGACTGGGTCAGGTCACCGTGCCACTCCGAGAACTGTAGGGGTGATGGTGTGGGAGGAGGTGAGGCGGGGCTGGTGTGTAATAATAATAATAATATATGGTTTATTCAAATATGGCAGCCGTCAGGCTGAAAATTTACATTTTAGAAATGCATTTTAAGTAAGTTTCACTAACGATAACAAGTACAAAAGGAAGGGGGGATCGAAAACGGGGGTCTGACTTGTCTCTGGGAAGGTAGGGGTGATGGGGGTGTGGTGGAGTGCAGTGTGTTGGTGCCGGGGCAGCGGGGAGGGCGAAGGGCGGATTCTTCCAGATGGTGGGTGCCGCCCGGTTGGTTGTTGTATATTTCTGGGAACAAGTGCACAGCGTTGATGAAGATGCCGTGCATCTTGCTCCAAACCTGAGTGACGAGGCTGCCACACTGCCTGCCACCTGAACTGACCTTCCCCTGCTGCTGGTTGACCGAGATGGTGTCTTTCGGAAATTGAGCATGTCGGCGATGACGAGACGTTGGCGACACAGCTTTCACTACCTTCCAGCACCGCTAACACACTGCACTCACTGTATGTCTGTTTAATGTCACAACATTTCACAAGTGTTCTTAGTTATAATGAGTTTCTTGAAAAACGGGAAGGGGCGGGGGAATGGGAGCGAAGGAAAAGGAAAAAGGATAAGGGTCAACTGGCTGACCCTGTGGCTGCTATGGGGAGCGCCATGTGACACGTCTTGACCCCGTGAGGGTCAGGAGAGGTGTGTGTGTGTGTGTGTGTGCACGCCAGAGATGTAGACGGACAGAAAAAAAAGATGAAAAAAGAAAGACGGAAAAGACAAAAATGAGAAGAGAAGGTAATAAAAAAATTAGAGTAAACAAACAAGAAAAAAGTAGAGAAAAAAGGAGAAAGAAGCGCACACACACACACACACACACACACACACACCGTGGCGCAACTGGTTAGAGCGCTGCGGTGCCAGGCTTCACTGCCTGACAGGGCGGCGGTTCGAGTCCCTTTAGGCCGGATTCTTTCCGTTGACTAGGAGTGGTTACTGTCCCCCCTTAAGCAAGGGGGATGGGGTGTGTGGTGTGTGAGGTCCTGGCAGTACCCAGAGATCGACGATAAAGAGCACTTGCTCATGTCGGGAGGGTACTTGCTGGCGATTACGAGTCGAACGTGATCAGGCCGTGGTGAATTACACACACACCAAGGAAAAAAAAAAACGGAAAACTTATATCAGTCTTCCTAAAAACAACCTGAGTTCCCAAAAGAGAAAACGACCCCAGAAAACGATTGCGTGATTGTGTGTGTGTGTGTGTGTGGTTTCATGATTAAAAAATATTCGTAATTTAATTGAATGAAGGCACTCTACTGCAACAATCAATGACGTCACCTAAGAAACACAGTACAATAATAATATTGCCAGTTTTCAAGGGAGAACGGGACCTTCAAAATAAGCAATGTAGCATTGAAGGTGATACTAGCCTACTTATTAAGTAATGCACCTTTCCGTCATTATTTCCTACATAGCTCATTCACATAGGCATACTAGATATAATCTCATAAAAAATATCTTCTACAGTAACTTCATACAGGTAGGAATCATTGTATTAAGGAATAAGTTTTGTATATGTGGCTTGGAGGGACGGGTTTGTCGTCTGCCGCGCCCTCCGTCACCCGCTGTTCCGCCGAGCGTACACACCCGTCCCTAAAAGCCAAGGATACAAAACTTATTCCTTGATACAATGATTCCTACCTGTATGAAGTTACTGTAGACTCTACAGAGTGTAGAAGATATTTTTTATGTGATTACATCTAGTATGCCTACGTGAATGAGCTATAGTATAGACTGAGCAGCAGGGGGTTGACCGCTCATGACCCAGTCAGTCTGGTCAGACCTCTCGCCGCGTGAAAGTCAAAGGAGCTCCACTAATTAGTGTATTGTTATGGGAAAATTTGCTTTCAAATTTGAAAAATTATTATCTGTATCGCCAAATGATGTCGTTCTAATCGCAAACGAATAAGAACATAAGAACATAAGGAGTCTACAAGAGGCCGGTTGGCCTATACAAGGTAGCTCCTGTACTCTTGTTTCTTGAGAGAGAGAGAGAGAGAGAGAGAGAGAGAGAGAGAGAGAGAGAGAGAGAGAGAGAGAGAGAGAGAGAGAGTAGGGAAAAAAATGAGTTCATATTTTTCCTACTCTTTTTGTAGGACAGAAATCACTGTGTGTGTGTGTGTGTGTGTGTGTGTGTGTGTGTGTGTGTGTGAGAGAGAGAGAGAGAGAGAGAGAGAGAGAGAGAGAGAGAGAGAGAGAGAGAGAGAGAGAGAGAGAGAGTTCACTGTAAAGTACATAAAGGGACAAGCCAACGTTGGGGCGGATTTCTTGTCGCGTCTGGTAGCAGAGTAAGAAGATGATCAAAGTGGACAGGTTAGGTGGCTCGGAGACTTTATATTCGGATCTTGGGACCTCAAGATTCAGCTGAGTCGAGGAACCAAGTGAAGAAAGTGTTCAGATTAGGTGGTTTCGAGGAGATAGGAGCGGTCAATTATGTAGGTGGTGGAGTCGTAAATGCAACCCTGGAAAAGCTGGTTTGGCCGAGAGTTTTGCGGCATGCTTAAAATTTAAGTTGCATGGTATGATGCATGGTGTGATAATGTAGGAAAAATTAGGCAGTTAGCCAGGAATTTATACAATAAGTTACACCATTTTACACCTACCTACATCTACTCCACATCTGTCCCACCTACACTGTGTATGCATACATAACACCACTTACATATTGTGAATAATTGTGGCGAAGTTCGCCAAGCCCGCTCTAAAAGGTACTGGCGCCTCGCTATGGAGTTTTCCCTCTAGTTTGAGTATTAACGTAAATGTTGAGGTTTTTCACTCACAGGCGAACCGTCAATTACCCGAGCAGAGGTTAACTGACATACACCACAGTATGAGAGGGTGTGTGAAAAAGTGTGAGAACGTACTGTCAGGAACATGCTAATTCTGTAGGTGCAGTTGTAGGGCATGTTACCAGTGTTGGCAGCGTATCACAGTTAAAAAAAATTTCTCTGAAGACAAAAGTTTTCTTAAAGGGGGGGCGAAATGTCATGATTTCATTATTCAAGGAATAGCCCGTGGAAAAATACCACGGAAGTGACCGCCATTTTGATTGAGAGAGCGGGAACTCAGTCCCTCACCAAGGCGGGAAACCAGGCAGGCGGGAAACAGCACCTATTTCAAATCACATTCGTTATTACTGCCAAAGCTGAGCTATGAGTGGGATGCATGACCCACTATTACCTAGTGCATGTGTTAGGTTATTAATAAATAATAAACCATAGCCGTAGGGCGTTTAGCGTAAGTGTTGCACAGAAAACGAGATGTCAGTGTGGCGAGAGCTGGCATCTAGAGCGCAGCTGAGGCTTGTGGGTCTTCGCCGCTCCCCGCCGCCATCTTCCAACCAGACTTCAACGCGACTAGACGCTCTTACCATCCTTCCGTGCCACGTGTCCATCGTGGTGGTTTTCCTGCCTTTGTAGTATCCACAAGTCAAGAGTGACTATGTGCTGCAGGCGAGGGAAGCCCTTGGGAGGTAAGGAGGGCACGGCGTGTTGCAAAGAGGAACGAGAGAGGACTGAAGAAGGACTCCAGGGCTCCAGACCTCGAGGTAGATCAGGTGTGGCTTGGCTTCGCCCACCTACAGTTAAGTAATCTATTTGCATAGGATGTTTTAAGATAGATAGCTAGGTTGCTGTGTGCCTGGAATTAATGAATTATTTCTTAATTTCCAGTGAGTTTCTTTGTTGCTTTAAATAAACTTAAGAGCAGGTTCATCTGGTCTTTGCTTAACCTATGGTAGTGTGACTGGTCACATATATATATATATATATATATATATATATATATATATATATATATATATATATATATATATATATATATATATATATATATATATATATATATATATATATATATATATATATATATATATATATATATATATATATATATATATATATATATATATATATATATATATATATATATATATATATATATATATATATATATATATATATATATATATATATATATATATATATATATATATATATATATATATAATAAGTGACTAGAAGGGGCTGTGAGTCTGAGAACTCAATTTTCAGATTTTTTTTTTTTTTTTTTTGCTGAGAATTTACGGGATTTTCGGAAGTCCAGACCTTTCAAGAACCCCACAGAAACCAATAGCAAAAAAGCAGAGAAAATAAATAATTAATGTAAGAAAGTGGAGAAGAAATAAATGAAGTTGACACTAGGAAAAGAAAAGGCGAGAATAATAATAAGAGTAGACGAGCAGAATCTCCCTCCTCACCTCCCTCGCGCTGCCCCTAAAAAAGAAAAAAAAAAAAAGAAAACAAGGAAAAGTTAAATCAGGCGTCCTGAGTTCCCAGAAGGAAAAAAAAAACACATGAGAAAACGTTTTGTGCGAGCTCGTGTGTGTGTGTGGGGGGGGGAGGGGGGGGAGGTGACGAATGTGTGTGTGTATGTGGGGGGGGGGGGGGGGGGAGGTGACGAGAGTGTGTGTGTGTGTGTGGGGGGGGGGGGGGAGGGCGGAGTGTGTGTTTGTGTGTGTGTGGGGGGGGGGTGACGAGTGTGTGTGTGTTTCAGTTTTCCTACTTTCACCCTGTGCATAAGTAAAATCGAGGTTAACGGAAAGCAGCCAGGCAGTCACTCAGTCAGCCACCAAGTCAATCAGTCAGTCAGTCAGTCACCACATCTGTTAGTCACAGTCAGTCAGTCGGAAAATCCGCCATTCAGTCATTCATTTAGTCAACTAGTCAACCATTCACATGGCCAGTCAGCCTGTCCGGCAGTCAGCCAGTCAACCACTCATTCATACGTAAGAACATAAGAACGTAAGGAGTCTGTAAGAGGCCGGTTGGCCTATACAAGGCAGGTCCTGTAATCCTAACCCCACCTTACCTCACCATCCATGACTTTATCTAACCTCTTCTTGAATGTATCTTTGGTATTGGCACCAAAAACATGGCCGCCAAGACTGTTCCATTCATCCACCACTCAAATGGTAAACCAATTCTTGCCTATGTCTTTGTTGAATCTGAATTTATTCAACCCAAAACCATTGCTACGTGTCCTACTTGGTTCTTTTACAACCAAAACCCTACTGACGTCCCCTTTATTGAAGCCCGTCATCCATTTATAGACTTCGATCAGGTCTCCCCGCAACCTTCGCCTTTGTAGAAAGTGAAGATTTAAATGCTTCAGTCTGTCCTCATAAGGCAAGTTTCTCACCCCCTGAATCATCTTTGTCATCCTCCTTTGTACAGATTCTAACATATTGATATCCATTCTGTAGAAGGATAACCAGAACCGAACCACATAATCAATATGAGGTCTAACTAGTGCTAAGTGAAGTTTGAGGATGACTTCAGCGCTTCTATAGCTTACGCTCCTTGAGATGAAACCCAGTACCCTGTTTGCACGATTTTTAGCCTGAATGCATTGAGCCTAGGACGTAGGTCAGCGCTCACTAAGACTCCTAATCCATCTACCACTTCCCCGTCCAATCATATAGTCTGTCAAGTTCATCCTGGAGAACGCTAGCGTCCAGGTCTGATTGGATTACTCTACCGATCTTATCATCATCTACGAGCTTACTGACACCACTACTAATTCCTGTGTCGAAATCATTGATGTAAATAATAAAAAGCAGTGGACCCAGCACCGACCCCTGCGGGGCTCCACTCGTAACACTGCCCCATTCAGATTTTTTACCACTAATTTGCACACTCTACTTTCTACCACTAAGCCAAGCCCTAATCCAGATCAAGACTTTCCCATCTACGCCGTGAACCTGTAATTTTAGTAATAGCCGGTGATGAGGAACTTTGTCGAACGCTGTACTTAAATCTAGATAGAGTATGTCATAGTTTTCATCTCTGCCAACCGCCTCGATTACTTTAGTGTAGAAGGACAACAGTTTAGTAAGGCAAGCCCTACCCTTCGCGAACAAATGCTGTGAGTCATGAATTAAATTTTCCTTCTCTAGATGGTCCCGAATGCTCCCGGCTATAATTGACTCCAACATCTTTGTCATGAACTCCTCATTCCAGTGGAAGATTCCAT
>NC_066527.1:8340397-8345397 GCF_024679095.1 Eriocheir sinensis
GCGTCCCAGTCAGTGTCAGCTAGTGCCCGCTTCATGGCTTGCCAGTCTGCCCGCTGCCACAGCCAGATGACGCGTTGCCTTGCTTCCTCACGCGAGGGGTTGAGGTCGAGTTCAGTCAGCACTGCATTATGGTCGGAGCTGCCGATTCTCTCCAGAGGGCGGCAGTGCACTGAGTCCCCGGGCAAGTCGGTCAAGACAGGGTCCAACGAGCCCCCACGCACGTGGGTGGGAAAGGTGACGTGGTTTGTGAGCCCGTGGACCACTGTCAGCTCAGTGAAGGCCCTGCTCACCATATGCTGGTTCATGTCACCCACGATGGCTGTGCTCTGGCAGTCGTAGGTGGCCAGGATGGTGTCCAGCTGGTCGGAGAGGAAGGTGAGGGGCTCGCTGCCTTGCCACTGAGGGCGATACAGGGCGACGAGAAGTACGGCGTTCATATCTGCGAGGAGGAGGCGGAAGAACATGGCCTCCATGTGCTCGGCGACAGGGGCAGAGAGTGGCTGTAGCTGCAGGCCCTCCTGGTAACAAACAGCCACACCTCCGCCCTGTCTGTCCTTCCGATCGCGTCGCTCCCAGTGGCAGTAGCCAGGAATCCTGTCACACGTTGTCACACACTCATCGTTCAGAAACGTTTCAACTGCCACCACCACATAAGCTCGGTTCCTGAGGACGGCGTGTGTGAGCTCGCCAACGTTGGTTCTGAAGCCTCGTACATTTGCTGACAGGATTCTAAGGCTGTTCTGCGTCATGGCCGGTTAGTTGTTGTTGGCTGTTCCAGGGATCTGCCCGAGGTGTGGATGTTGTGTTTGAGTGGGGGTAGGTGGTGGGTTGAGTTGGAGTCTCTCCGTCAGCAGGGCTCTGAGGAAGCGCTCCTGTCTCTCCTCGGCTACCCGGGTGTAGCAGGTGTCAACGGTGTGGCCTCGTCGCAGACAGAATACGCACTCCAGATTGTTCCTTTCTTCTGCCTGCCGTTTTCTGCACTCAGCATGGGTGTGGCCTCTCTTCCCGCAGAAGTCGCAGACGATGACGCTACAGTCGTTGCGAGTGTGCCCCCGCTGAAGGCACCTGCCGCAGTGTGGTCTGTTTGGTGTGCTGCTTCCCTGTCGATGGCTGGTGTTGGTGTTACTGTTGTTGTTGTTGTTGTTGTTGTTCCGTCTTCCTCTGGGGTAATGCCGCGTGTAGCAGCAGGTGCGTGGTGGATGGAGGGGTAAGGGGGGCGACGTGGGGCTGTGGGTCCACGGTGGGAGGTATTGACAAGGCTAGTGTTTGGGGAGGCAGGGAGGGATTGGGAGGTTTGGGAATGGCGGCTTGGTTGTGAAGGCTGGGGCGTGGGTCTGGCAGCAGTGCGAGCGGGTGTATCCTCTGGAGAGTCGGTCGTCACTTTCCTCAGGGGCTTAGGCTTCCCTGAGCCCCACCAACTGGAAACTTCATATCTCATCTCTTACTAAATCAGCTTCCTCGAGGCTGGGGGTTCTGTACCGTCTCCGCCAGTTCTCCTCCGCACAGTTGCTGTCCATTTACAGGGGCCTTGTTCGCCCTCGTATGGAGTATGCATCTCATGTGTGGAGGGGCTCCACTCACACAGCTCTTCTGGACAGAGTGGAGGCTAAGGCTCTTCGTCTCATCAGCTCTCCTCCTCATACTGATAGTCTTCTACCTCTTAAATTCCGCCGCGATGTTGCCTCTCTTTCTATCTTCCATCGATATTTCCACGCTGACTGCTCTTCTGAACTTGCTAACTGCATGCCTCCCCCCCTCCCGCGGCCCCGCTGCACTCGACTTTCTACTCATGCTCATCCCTATACTGTCCAAACCCCTTATGCAAGAGTTAACCAGCATCTTCACTCTTTCATCCCTCACGCTGGTAAACTCTGGAACAATCTTCCTTCATCTGTATTTCCTCCTGCCTACGACTTGAACCCTTCCAAGAGGAGGGTATCAGGATATCTCTCCTCCCGAATTTGACCTTGCTTTTGGACACCTCTTTTGTTTCTTTTATAGGAGCAGCGAGTAGCGGGCTTTTTTTATTATTGTTTTCTTTTTTTGTGTGCCCTTGAGCACCCTCCTTTGTTGTAAAAAAAAAAAAAAAAAAAAAAAAAAACACAGGTCTGCCAGCCGGGGTGGGTGGAGCAAATTTCTGGCCTGAGTGGCGGGGGGGAGAGTGGGGGCTCGTTTAGATGCCGAGAAGGCGTCGATGGTGCTAATGGCCTGAACAAACAATGCCCTCTGTTGGTGGATCCACTCGTCCTGTTGCCCGTAGTTCTTCACGATGCTTTTCAGGGTGTAGTTTTCGTTCTTCAGTCTGAGGACGATGTCGACCAAATCCTCGGTGGAATTGCCCAAGAGCTCCTCCCTAAGTTCGATGGCTGCTTCTGTCGCCGTCTGCTGGGGCTGATCGACAGGTAGACCAGGTTGTGAGGGAGGTGGCGTGGAAGTGTCCTCTTCTCTAGTCGTGGCCTGGTGGGGCTGATGGTCAGATTGTGAGGAGGGTGGCGTGGAAGTGGGGGCGGCGTCCTCAGCGTCCGCGTAGGTGACAGGGTGGGATATATTCCGAGCCTTCCTAATCTCCTCGGTGCGCGAGCAGCAAAAGGATCCTTCCCTATGACAGTCTACACACACAAGATTTGGGCAGTCTGGTTGGCTGCAGGCTGTCGAGGGTTTTTGCCTTACTGTGTAACTACACACACAGCAAAATTTAGCCCCAGGATAGCCAGACTGTCCCGCCCACTGAATTTTGTGGTGGCGGTGGACTGCCTGGGTGGAGTCAGTAAGGGCGGGGAAGAGGGGTGCAGGGGGCAGCACACACGTGCTCTCTCTCTCTCTCTCTCTCTCTCTCTCTCTCTCTCTCTCTCTCTCTCTCTCTCTCTCTCTCTCTCTCTCTCTCTCTCTCTCTCTCTCTCTCTCTCTCTCCCCTTTGTCCATTATGTTATTCCGTTCAATTCCCTTCATCCTTGTGATCAACTCATAAACAGCCAACTGTGTTAAGTGACGACCGACTGAGTATCAACGGTGCCCCGATCTATACATCTCCTTTCCCTTCTCAGATTTTCTTTGCTGGCCTGTTGGTGGCTGCCGTGAGCACCGCCCCAACGGAGCTGGAGGCGCCCCACCCTCTGCCAGGCACTGGCAACCACGCCAGAAGCTCTTTCAGACACCGCTTCTCGGACCATCAGGAGACTCCAACAAGGAAACACCATGGATTCCAGGCCCCGGGAGAAGATCACGAGACTGAGAGCGATAACAAGCCTGAACACTCCTTCTCAGTCCATGATGCCGAGCCCAAACACGGCGATGAAGAGGCCCACACCACCAACAACGAGGAAGAAGTCACCGACGAGCCTGAAGATGTCCAAGTCACCGACCCCCCTTCACCTACCGGCCCGACCTTCCGACGCCTCCTTAAACCTATGAGAAGGTTATAATCTCTTATAAGAAATTACAATCCCTAATATGTGATTTAAATCCCTAATATGTTTTTTTCAATACCATGTATACGGTTATAATTACCAAACATAGGTTTCGGTCCCTTCTATAGGAGATTTCAATTTCTTATAAGAGGTGTCATAAGAACATAAGAACATAAGAACGCAGGAGTCTGCAAGAGGCCGGTAGGCCTGTACGAGGCAGCTCCTTTGACCCTAAGCTCCCGTGTATCTAACCCCACCTAATATCGCTGTCCATGAATTTATCTAGTCTATTTTTGAACGTGACAATTGTATTGGCACTCACCACATGACTGCTAAGCCTATTCCACTCATCCACCACCCTGTTAGTAAACCAATTTTTGCCTATGTCCCTGTTGAATCTGAATTTATCCAGTTTAAACCCGTTACTTCGTGTCCTACCCGGTTCTCTTACCAACAAAACCTTATGAATGTCTCCCTTATTAAAGCCCTTCATCCATTTATAAACCTCGATCATGTCTCCACGCACCCTTCGCCTTTCTAGAGAATGCAAGTTTAACTGTTTGAGTCTTTCCTCGTATGGCAAGTTTCTCAACCCCTGAATCATCTTAGTCATCCTCCTCTGTACCGATTCTAACATTTTGATATCCATTCTATAGTAGGGTGACCAGAACTGAACCGCATAGTCAAGATGAGGTCTAACTAATGCTAAATATAGTTTGAGGAAGACTTCGGGGCTTCTGTTGCTTACGCTCCTTGAAATAAATCCCAGTACCCTATTAGCTCGATTTCTAGCTTGAATGCATTGTGCCCTTGGACGGAGATCAGAGCTCACTAAGACCCCTAAATCCCTCTCGTACCCAGACCTACTTATGAGAGTGTCATTTAAGCAATAGTTATGTGAGGGGTTGTTCCTACCTACACTCAGAATACTGCACTTCCCTACATTGAACTCCATCTGCCATTTATCCGCCCAGTCATATAATCTGTTGAGTTCACCTTGGAGAATACTAGCGTCCTGATCCGACTCAATTACTCTACCGATCTTGGTATCAACTGCAAATTTACTAACATCACTACTAATTCCTGTGTCTAAGTCATTGATATAAATAATAAACAAAAGTGGACCTAATACCGAACCTTGTGGGACCCCACTCGTAACACATCCCCAGTCAGATCTTTTACCATTGATTTGCACTCTTTGCTTCCTATTGCTAAGCCACGCCTTGACCCAGTTCAAAACTTTACCCTCTACTCCGTGAGCCTGTAATTTAAGCAACAGTCGTTGGTGAGGAACTTTGTCAAACGCTTTACTAAAATCAAGATAGATTACATCATAATTTTCATCTCTGTCAACCGCCTCAAATACTTTATTGTAGAAGGACAAGAGATTGGTGAGGCATGACCTACCTTTTGTGAACCCATGCTGCGAGTCGTGAATTAAGCTATGTTTCTCTAAATGCTCCCGAATGTTCCTGGCTATTATGGACTCCAGCATCTTCCCTATAACCAATCACTTATAAGTGATATCAATCACATAGAAGAGGTTGCAATTCCTAATTAAAGATTGTAGTCCCTTATAGGTGATTCCAATCG
>NC_066527.1:8355397-8412897 GCF_024679095.1 Eriocheir sinensis
TAATAGCTGTGACTGAGGCGAGGAGGGATTTGGGGGGAGGGGGTGCACGTATAACTCAAAGCAATCAACAAGCAGGTGAGCCTTTGAAAAATAAAACAAGGGTTACCACAACACAGCAAAGGGCAGAGGGTGGCCTTGGGTGTGTCCTCCCCAATGCACATGAAGTGATGAGGGCAGATGCCGGTGTGTGTGTGTGTGTGTGTGTGTGTGTGTGTGTGTGTGTGTGTGATAATTTTCTTTAGTATTATGTGGATGCACTTTTTGCGGTCATGGGTAGGCGGTGGCTGAGTGGTAGCGTGCGGGCTCCACATTCACCGCGTGATGGACGACGCGGATTCGAATCCCCACGCTACCACTTGAGATTTTTCAGTCACCGCCGAGTGGCCTAAGACTACCCACATGCTGTCCTGAAGACCATCCATCAACCCGGACTCTAGAGGAAACCGTCCAGGTGAGTCAAGAAAGAGTTCCGGGGGACAGCATGAGCCAAGAAAAAATGGCGCCACTATAAAACACTTGCCTGCGCCATGACGGACTGGGGCTAACTACCATCCAGGCTCCTCAAGAAAGCCTACCGGCGCTAAGGGCTGACACGTAAAAAAATAAAAAATAAAAATAAATAAATAAAAATAAATATCTATCCATAAGATAATCATAAAATAAAAATTTATCAAACTCACACACACACCACTCAGATAGTTCAGTGGTTAAATCTCTACGCTGCCAGGCTTCGCGGCCTTGCAGGCGGAGTTTCCAGCCCCGCCCAGGCCGGGATTTTTCAGCTGACTAGGAGCGGTTACTGTTCCCCATTGAGCAAAGATAATGTGATGTGTTGTGCGTGGTGTGTGAAGGTCGCCGCAGTACCCAGAGACCGACTATATTGAGCCTTGCTCTAATTGGGAGAGTTTTGATGTCTTGATGTCACAGGTGGCTTGAGATTTCTCTCAAGACAGGGCTTTGTGACGGCAGCTCCTGTGAGAATCAACAAAACATACAGAATAGACGGTGTTCAACTCGAGGCAAGATCTCATTGCCGACATTTTTTTTTTTTTTTTACAGCAAGGAGACAGCTCAAAGGCACAAAAAATAAAGCAATAATGAAAAAAAAAAAAAAAGCCCGCTACTTGCTGCTCCTACAAAAATTACAGAATGGCCAAAAGAGAGATCAATTCCGGGAGGAGAGGTGTCCTGATACCCTCCTCTTGAAAGAGTTCAAGTCGTAGGCAGGAGGAAATACAGACGAAGGAAGATTGTTCCAGAGTTCACCATTGTAAGGGATGAAAGAATGAAGATGCTGGTTGACTCTCGCATAAG
The DNA here is from genome assembly GCF_024679095.1 of Eriocheir sinensis. NCBI lineage: Eukaryota > Metazoa > Arthropoda > Malacostraca > Decapoda > Varunidae > Eriocheir > Eriocheir sinensis. Next base: position 8,356,712 of record NC_066527.1, read on the forward strand.
GGGTTTGGACAGTATAGGGATGAGCATGAGTACCAAATCGTGTGCAGCGGGGTCGCGGGAAAAGGGAAGGCATGCAGTTAGCAAGTTCAGAAGAGCAGTCAGCATGGAAATATCGATAGAAGATAGAGAGGCAACATGGTAGCGGAATTTAAGAGGTAGAAGACTTTCAGTATGAGGAGGAGAACTGATGAGACGAAGAGCCTTAGACTCCACTCTGTCAAGGAGAGCTGTGTGAGTGGAGCCCCCCACACATGAGATGCATACTCCATACGAGGGCGGACAAGGCCCCTGTAAATAGATAGCAACTGTGCGGGGGAAAAGAACTGGCGGAGACGGTACAGAACGCCCAGCCTCGAGGAAGCTGATTTAGTAAGAGATGAGATATGAAGTTTCCAGTTGAGATTTTGAGTTAAGGATAGACCGAGGATGTTTAGTGTGGAAGAAGGTGATAGCTGAATGTAGTAAAAAAATAGGGGATAGTTGTTTGGAAGATTGTGTCGAGTGGATAGGTGTTGAAACTGTGTTTTTGAGGCGTTGAAGGACACCAGGATCTTCTTGCCCCAATCGGAAATAATAGTAAGGTCTGAGGCTAAGCGTTCTGTTGCCTCCAGCCTAGAATCGTTTAGTTCCTGTTGGGTTGGTCTTCTATTAAAAGAAGTTGAGTATTGCAGAGTAGAGTCATCGGCGTAAGAATGGATAGGACAGTTCGTTTTGGAAAGATCATCAATAAGCAACAGAAAGAGAGTGGGAGATAGAACAGAACACTGCGGGACACCACTATTATTAGGTTTAGGTGAAGAACAGCGACCGTCTACCACATCGGAAATAGAACGGTCTGAAAGAAAACTGGAGATAACAGTACAGAGAGAAGGATAGAAACCGTAGGAGGGTAGTTTGGAAAGCAAAGATTTGTGCCAGACCCTATCAAAGGCTTTTGATATGTCCAGCGCAATAGCAAAGGTTTCACCGAAACGGCTAAAAGAGGATGACCAAGAGTTACTTAGGAAGGCAAGGAGATCATCAGTAGAACGCCCCTTGCGGAACTCATACTGGCGATCAGATAGAAGGTCAGAAGTGGAAAGCTCAGCACAGAGGCACAGTTTTTAAGGACAATAGGATGCACTCCATCAGGTCCTTAAGACTTCTGAGGATTGAGGCCAGAGAGGGCATAGAAAACATCATTTTTAAGAATCTTAATAACAGGCATAAAGGAGTCAGCGGGAGATGAGTAGGAGGAATATGCCCAGAATCGTCCAGAGTGGACTTTTTAGAAAATGTTTGAGAGAAGAGTTTAGCCTTAAAGATAGATGAGACGGCGGTGTTGCCGTCAGGACTAAGAAGAGGAGGGAAAGATGAAGAAGTGAAGTTGGAGGAGATGTTTTTGGCTAGATGCCAGAAGTCCCGGGAAGAATTAGAGAAAGCAAGGTTTTGACATTTTCTATTGATGAAGGAGTCTTTGGTTAGTCGGAGAATTGATTTGGCACGATTCCGGGCAGAAATGTAAAGATCATTGTTAGCGGGAGTTCGAAGGCTCTGGTACCTTTTGTGAGCTGCCTCTTTATCTTTGACAGCACGAGAACAAGAGTGGTTAAACCAAGGCTTTTTAGAATGAGGAGTAGAGAAAGTACATGGAATGTATGCCTCCATTCCACCTCTGTGATGCGCTGGGCACACACAGAGGGGTCTCGCTCCTGGAAGCAATAATCATTCCTCGGGAAATCGGAAAAGTACATCCTCAGGTCGTCCCACCGAGCTGAAGCAAAATGCCAGAAGCATCGCCTCTTCGGTGGGTCCAGAGGGTGTACAGTAGCGATAGGACAGGATACAGAAATAAGGTTGTGATCGGAGGAGCCCAACGGAGAGAACAGTTTAACAGAGTAAACAGAATGATTAGAGGTAAGGAAGAGGTCTAGTATGTTGGGCCGATCTCCAAGACGGTCGGGAATACGTGTAGGGTGCTGAACCAACTGCTCTAGGTCACTGAGGAGAGGAAAGGTGTAGGCTTGTTCACCAGGCTGGTCAGTGAAAGAGGATGAAAGCCAAAGCTGGTGGTGAACATTGAAATCTCCTAGGATGGAGATTTCAGCGAAGGGAGATTGGGTCAAGATGTGCTCCACTTTAGAGTTCAAGTAGTCAAAGAATTTTACATAGTTAGTAAAGTTAGGTGAGAGATAAACTGCACATATGTATTTAGTAATTGAATGACAATGAAGTCTTAGCCAGATGCTGGAAAATTCTGAAGAATCAAGGTCGTGGGCACGCGAGGCAAGTGATGTCGTTGCGCACGTAGGCACAACATTCAGCTTTGGATTGAAATTTAGAATAGAGGGAACAGAGGGAACAGAGTAGAGATTGCTCTCAGTAGCCTCAGAAACCTGTGTTTCGGTGAGGAAGAGAAGGTGAGGTTTAGAGGAGGAGAGATCGTGTTGCACAGAATGAAAATTAGAACGAAGACCGCGAATGTTGCAGAAATTGAGAAGAAAGAGGTTCGAGGAGTTATCAAGACATCTCTCAGGTCGGCAGCCAGAAGGGGAGTCCTCCCTGGGGGAGTTTGTGGTGAAGGTGCGGCATTTTGAAATTTGAATTTTGGGAAAAAGTGTGTATGTTGTGTGAATGTAGTGTGGTGTGGATAGAGAGGATTTGTCTTTAGAGAGCATGCTGAACTACTCTCCGTTGTTGGTGAGACAATAGGGAAACGGTTAGTGAGGACATGGGAAGGGTCTTTGGAGGGCTTCAGCTCGCTCCTCACTTACCATATATACCTCACCGGGAGTGGCTTGCGCCCGTTCGGTAGGTGTCTTCCTACCCACTCTTGCAGGCCACATGCTCTCCAAGAACTCTTTCACTGCCTCAATCACTTGTCTATTCGTCTCTCAACTCAGCCCCAGAAGCAGCAGCACCATCCACCCCCTACCAGTCCTCCCATTCATTTCACGTCCCATCTCACCCAGAAAAACCTGCATCATTTTCGTTCTCTCTCTCTGCCGTACTTCTCGCATTCCAGCACAACATGCAACACAGTCTCGTCCACACCCCCTTCACACATCTGGCACACTTTGCTGCGGGACTCAAGACCATCTATAGTTCCTGGCATTCACATTCAAACACTGCTCTAGCTCGTGATAGAAGATCACCTCCCAGGCTTCCCTCATGCTATACCTCAGTCTTTGGGGCTTTTCTCCTTACACCAGTATGGGGTTTCCTTTCTCTCCATCTCATTCTTCCATTGTTCAGTCCTTTCACTCTCACAGCTTTATCTATCACATTCTTCCACTTTCTTACATCCCATTCAAACCATTCTGTTTCTATGTTATTTTCCCTTCAGACACAGTACGAGTCCAGCTCGTGATCAGACCGTGGTGAAACACACACACACACACACACACACACACACACACACACACACACACACACCTTGCCCAGGCAGAACGTTTTTTTTTCCACTAACAAGGGTGAGGCCGTGTTGCAGCTTTGCCCAAGGATCGTTGAAAATAATAACAAATCTCTCCGGGAGGGAGCTAGCCAGTGATCACGAGTCCAGTCCGTGAGTGGAATAGCCGCAACTCAGCAATCTCCCCTCACCCAAGTAAGCACGGCCAAAGAAAAACAGGATTACAGTGTTCATACCAAACCATTGCGTCATTGCCACTCGCACCTTGCAATGCTCGGAGCCTTTTCAGCTGTCATTCCCCGCCCCGCCCCGCTCCGCCCCGCCCCGCCCCGCCCCGCCGTGGCTGAGAAGAAATAGAAAGTAGGAAAAGATGAGACCGTGCAATCCGCCGAGTGGCCTTAGACTACCCACATGCTGTCCAGAAGACCACCCATCAACCCGGACCCTAAATTCTAGGATTAAAGATGAGCTCCGGGAGAGCAGCATGAGCCAATGCAAGATGGCGCCATTATAAACACTTACTTGCCTGCGCCACAACGGGCTAGGCCATACCATCAGACCCCTCCAAAACAAGCCTACCGGCGCCACAGGCGAAGACGTAAAAAAAAAAAAAAAAAAAAATCCTGTGACTGTGTGCGCGCGCGCGCGAGTACTAAGTTCGTGTGTGTGTGTGTGTGTGTGTGTGTGTGTGTGTGTGTGTGTGACAGATTAGGGTAGGTTATGTTTAGGGAGTCTAGGATAAGTTTAGGGAATTTTCAAACACATGATATCCAGAAACCTATAGCATAAATTAACAACAGTCTCCCCTTTCTTATATATTGAGTCTCATTATTATGGAAACATGGATGAGTTTTTCTGAGTAAAGACATATGGTAATCTATTCGGGGTTTTGTTAGGTTAGATTAAGTTTAGGGAATTTTCCAATACATGATATCCAGAAACCTATAGCACAAATTAACAAAGGAATCCTTCACTTTGTTATATAGGAAGTCTTATTAGTAAGGAAGCAAGAATGATGTTTTTTTTTCTAAGTAGCTAAAGACGTACGTTTTTTTTGTGTGGTTTTGTTAGGTTAGGTTAAGTTTAGGGTGTCTTCAAACACATGACAGCCAACAACTTGCAGCATAAATCAACAAAGAGAGACCTCACTTTGTTGTATTGGAAGTCATGGGTAAGGAAGCATATATGATATTTCTGAGGACTGACATATGGTGATTGTTCTGAATTTTGTTGGGTTAGATTAATTTCAGGGCATCTTCAAACACATGATAGGGGACAGCTTATGGCTTAAAATAACAAAAGAATGACCTCATTCAGTCAGATAACAATGTCTCATTCATAAGTTAGTATATATGATTTTTCGGAGTAAAGACGTATGATACTTGTTCGGGGTATTGCTAGGTTAGATTAGGTTAAAGGTACCTTCAAACACATGACAGCCAGCAACTTAATGGTGTAAATTAACAAAGAATGATCTCACTTTATTGTATAGAAAGTCTCATTAGTAAGGAAGCACATACGAATTTTCTGAGTCAAGACCTATAGTAACTGTTTGAGGTTTTGTTAGGTTAGGTTAGGTTGGGGCTTATGGTATCTACAAATACAGATAGGTAGGATATTATGGCGTAAATCAACAAAGGAAGAGCTCACTGTGTCAGATAATAAGTCTGATTAGTAAGGAAACATTTATGAATTTACTGAGTGCATATAAAGTGACTGCCAGAGACTTATGGTATAAATCAACAAAGAATGAGGTCACTTTGTTATATAGAAAGTCTCATTAGTAAGAAAGCAAATACGATTTTTAAATCAAGACATATGGTAATTGTTCGGGGGCGCAGTGGTTCTCAACCTTTTTCCCTACATTTCCCCTTTCATGAATTGTCAACATCCTTTTGGCTCCCCTTCATTTTTCTCCCAAACCCAACCCCGCCAAAAAAAGGTAAAAAAGATGTATATGTCTCCCGTGACTCTCACCATCAGCAAAGCGACGGCACATGGACACGTACTGAACACGTCTGGTCAGCAGCTCAGTCCAGCGCCTGTCACAGACAGGGACTGAAGGTGTAAAATCTTCTATCATCAATTTGAAATAAAAAAAAGATCACCATATCATGTAACTATTAATTTTTTATTGTCGATGTAATCAATAAAAAAAAAATCTTCTCCCAGGACGGAATGAGTGATACATTTTTTTTATTCAGATTCCCAACATTATTTAGAAATGTGTAATTTCTAACAGCTCACCATGGCCTCCCTAAATTCTTGCCATGGCCCCCAGGTTGAGAACCACTGGTTTAGGGAATCTTCAAACACATGACTGTCACCAACTTATGATAAAAATCAACAAAGAAAGACTTCAGTGTGTTATAGAGAAAGTCTAATAATATTATTAGTAAGGAAACATAGATATTTTTGAGTCAAGACGTATATATGTTAACTATTCGCGGTATTGTTAGGTTAGATTAGGGCATCTTCAAACACATGATAGCCAGAAACTTAAAGTATAAATTAAGCAAGAAAGAACTACCTTTGTTAGATAAGTATCATTACTGAAGAAGCATAGATGAGTTTTTTTTTCTGAATACAGGCGTATAGCAACTGTTCGGGGTTTTGTTAAGTTAGGTTAAGTTTAGAAAATTTTCAAACACATGATAGGTGGCAAATTATGACATAAATTAACAAAGGAAGATCTCTTTATGTTATGTAAAAAGTCTCATTTAGTAAGGAAGAATAGAAGATTCTTCTGAGTCAAGACGTATGGAAACTGTTCGGGGTTTTCTTATGTTGTGATATGTTATGTAAGTTTCGGGAAATTTCAAACCCATGATATCCAGAAACCTATAGCATAAATTTACAAAGAAAACCTTCAATTTGTCATATAGAAAGTCTCATTAGTAAGGAAACATTGCTGAGTTTTTCTGATCAAGACGTATGGTAACTCTTCGGGGTTTTGTTAGGTTAGGTTAGGTTCAGGGATGGAGTGAATACAAGAGTTGTGTATTCGAATACGCATACGAATGCTTGAAATTCCAACGAATACGAATTCGAATACAAGGAAATAGTTTTAATTCGAATACAAGAACGAATACTTCTTCAGCGGATTCATGAATACATTCATGAATTATACTTTTCATTGTTAAAATACCTTCTTGACGTCGCTGGGCACAGCACTGTTCTAAAATTATGCAACAGTAAAATGAGCTCATGAACCTGTACTATACACGGTAATTACACGTCGGCCCAAGAGGCTGGAGCTGAAACGAACAACGGCTGTTATTCATGATTATATATTCTGAAGTGTTCATCAGATTATTAAAACAATACGAATACTTTTCCCTTGTATTTGAATACGAATGAGTATACTACAATTTTTCTCATTAATTATAATTATTCGAATACGAATAAACCCAAAAATGGTATTCGAATGTATTCGAATGCGAATACCGAATACGAATACTCCATCCCTGGTGTGTGTGTGTGTGTGCGTGTGTGTGTGTGTGTGTGTGTGTGTGTGTGTGTGTGTGTGTGTGTGTATATATATATATATATATATATATATATATATATATATATATATATATATATATATATATATATATATATATATATATATATATATGTAATTCACCACGGCCTGATCACGAGTTGGACTCGGTTTCGCCAGCAGGTACTCTCCCGACGTGAGCAAGAGCTCATTATCGTCGATCTCTGGGTACTGCCAGGACCTCACACACCACACATCCCATCCCCCTTCTCAAGGAGGGAGAGTAACCATTCCTGTCTCCTAGTCAACGAAAAGAATCCGGCCTGAGCGGGGCTCGAACCGCCGCCTGTTTGGCAGTGATGCCTTGCAGCGTAGCGCTCTACCGATTGAGCTACCGGAGCGCTGTGTGTGTGTGTGTGTGTGTGTGTGTGTGTGTGTGTGTGTGTGTGTGTTCTTACCTGGCTTGATAATTCTTTCCTGTTTCTGTTATGTTTCTGGACTGAGGCAAGCGTGAAATTCCCAGTAAGAAAGCTATTTTCAGTTGTTAATAATTTAAAATACAATCCCCCAAACGTTGGTATATTGCTTTTGTACACACACACACACACACACACACACACACACACACACACACACACAGATAACCGTCCAAACCTGGGTGTTTCAGCCAAGAAGCAGTTATGAGCTGATAGATAAGTATGACTTGGAGACACAACAATACGAGCATGACGCAAACCTTGGAAACTACACCTAGATAAACACAACTAGGTAAACACACACACACACACACACACACACACACACACACACACACACACACACATACACACGAAGATTTTACTATGCTATGCAGGGTCGTAATTTATGTTTTCTATATCGGCCTCAAAATGTCATGAAAATGCTTAATTTTCAAAAACTTTCCTCCACCTGCGCATGCTCGCCACCCTCACCCCCAACCCATGGACCTACAGCCCCCCCAAAAAATAATGTGACAAAACTACAGGCCTGCTATTGTGATGTTGACTTCCCTAGGGTGATGTAACAAAAATCTCTTATAATGCCTGAAGTGGTGATGGTGATGGTGGTGGTGATGGTGGTGGTGATCGTGGTGGTTGTTGTTGTTAATATTGCCTCTTTTGAGGTAAAGAGACACGGGCTAACCTATGAGCTCGTCAGTAAAGAGCAGTAATACATGGGAACTCTGCGCGTTGGAGGATAATTTTTGCAGAGGGCAAGAAGTGACTCAGTCTTCGACGAGACGACGAATGCTGCAGCTTTTTCTGTATCTGATGCATTTTGGTTTTGAGGGTAATTGCGGAGATGCTGCGTGACTGGGCATCGGAGCAGATAGTGGAGAAGAGGTTCATGGTCCTCCTCAAGACAGTGCTCACAAGGTTCAGGGCGGTCATAAATTTGTGATGTTCACAGCAGGGTTGGCAAAAACCAATGTTTAAAAAAAAAAAAAGTTTTTTTAAACCAGGTTTTTGGTTTAAACCAGTTTTTTGGGGGGTTTAAACCAGTTAAATATCCTCGGACTATCCTTAGCTCAAAATCTCAACTGGAAACGTCACATCTCCTCTCTTACTAAATCAGCTTCCTCGAGGTTGGGCGTTCTGTATCGTCTCCGCCACAGATGCTTTCCATATACAGGGGCCTTGTCCGCCCTCGTATGGAGTATGCATCTCACGTGGGGAGGGGGGGCTCCACTCACACAGCTCTTCTGGACAGAGTCGCTATATTGCTTCTCTGTCTATCTTCTATCGATATTTTCATGCTGACTGCTCTTCTGAACTTGCTAACTGCATGCCTCCCCTCCTCCCGCAGCCCCGCTTCACACGACTTTCTACTCATGCTCATCCCTATATTGTCCAAACCCCTTATGCAAGAGTTAACTAGCATCTCCATTCTTTCATCCCCTTCACGGGTAAATTCTGGAACAGCCTTCCTTCGTCTGTATTTCCTTCTGCCTATAACTTCACCTCTTTCAAGAAGAGTGTATCAAGTCACCTCTCCACCCGAAATTAACCTCTCTTTTGGCTACTCTTTACTTTTTACTTTTGTGGGAGCGGCGAGTAGCGGGCTTTTTTTTTGTACTCTTTTTGTTGCCCTTGAGCCGCATCCCTTGATGTAAAAAAAAAAAAAAAAAATATATATATATATATATATATATATATATATATATATATATATATATATATAGATAGATAGATAGATAGATAGATAGATAGATAGATAGATAGATAGATAGATAGATAGATATAGATAGATAGATAGATAGATAGATAGATTTAGAGATGGATTTAGCAATATATTCATTGATCTTCATACAATCTGTAAAAGAGGCAAAATGCAGCTTCTCTAACATGCTTTTTAATTGCCATGTTAAAAATAGTAAAACATGAAAGACCTCTTCTAATTTTCCAATTGCATGCTACAAAAACAGTTGTAATATATATATATATATATATATATATATATATATATATATATATATATATATATATATAGAGAGAGAGAGAGAGAGAGAGAGAGAGAGAGAGAGAGAGAGAGAGAGAGAGAGAGAGAGAGAGAGAGAGAGAGAATTAAAACCACAATACCTGATGAAACTAACAAAGATACACAAAAAAAACACTGGTTTTAAGAACATAAGAACATAAGAACGTAGGAGTCTGCATGAGGCCGGTAGGCCTGTAGGAGGCAGCTCCTTTGACCCTAAGCTCCCGTGTATCTAACCCCACCTAATATCGCTGTCCATGAATTTATCTAGTCTATTTTTGAATGTGACAATTGTATTGGCACTCACCACGTGACTGCTAAGCCTATTCCAGTCATCCACCACTCTGTTAGTAAACCAATTTTTGCCAATGTCTCTGTTGAATCTGAATTTATCCAGTTTAAACCCATTACTTCGTGTCCTACCCGGTTCTCTTACCAAAAAAAAACTTATGAATATCTCCCTTGTTAAAGCCCTTCATCCATTTATAAACCTCGATCATGTCTCCACGCAGCCTTCGCCTTTCTTGAGAGTGCAAGTTTAACTGTTTGAGTCTTTCCTCGTATGGCAAGTTTCTCAACCCCTGAATCATCTTAGTCATCCTCCTCTGCACCGATTCTAACATTTTGATATCCATTTTATAGTAAGGTGACCAGAACTGAACAGCATAGTCAAGATGAGGTCTAACTAATGCTAAATATAGTTTGAGGAAGACTTCGGGGCTTCTGCTGCTTACGCTCCTTGAAATAAATCCCATAAGCTCCTTGAAATAAATCCCAGCGCTCCTGGTTTTTAGTTTAAACCAGTGGTGTCAAACTCATGGCCCGCGGGTTAGTTATAAATAGCCCGCAGTATCACGGTAACTTCAATCTTGTCAATGTATTTTCAATCTTGTTGGCCCACATGACGGCACTTCAGAGTATGAATTGGCCCTCGAAGGGTTTTGAGTTTGACACCCCTGGTTTAAACCGCCAACCCTGCTGTACATAGTTAAAATGACACCCCAGGTTCAAACCCCCAACCCTACTGTACATAATTAAAATATTACATATAGTTAAAACCACACTACTGATGAAACTAACAAAGGTACACACAAAAGAAAAAGAATGGTTTTAGTAGTTGGTTTAAACCACTGGTTTTTTATTGGTTTAAACCATTTGGTTTAAACCGCCAACCCTGGATCACAGAAATCCTAGCCGCAGTCTGTGTAGGTGGTGGACAAGGTGCGGTGCTGTCCTGGGAGGGAGGACTAAAGTCTCTTGTTTGGTGGCTGTTGTGTAGTAAGTGGCGGAACGAGAGCATGTGGCAACGTGATCCCTCAAGTCATTTGAGATGGACCTAAAGGCTGCTGCACTGACCTGAGATTTTATCTGAGCAAGACTGAGATGAATGGTGATATCTGGATCTGTGCGCTGCGTTGCACTACGAGCGGCACTATCAGCCCTCTCGCTGCCCAAGATGCCCACATGGCCAGGTACCCATGCAGTGTAGCTTGATAGTGTTGTTTGCCATGCTGAGTGTGTGCATCTCTTTTTGGATGGAGGTAAGGAGATGCACGTTATCTGCAAAGTTTGTTTGTCTGAGTGTTTTCAAGGCAGAGAGTGAGTCGCTGTGGTGTAATGTGTGTTGTTGGCGTGCCGAAGGGCTTGGTGAATTGCTATGAGCTCAGTCTGGAAGATGGACGTGCCCGTGCTGAGCCTGAAGGCATGCGTTTGGTTGCCGCACACAAACGCAGCTCCAGCAGCACCCTTCTCCTCTACTGAACCATCAGTGTAATAGTGTAAGGAATGAGAGGTGGAGAGGCTAGCAGTCTGCTCAAGTCTTTCTTGGAGGAGAGGGACAGTGAGTGCTGCCCTTGGGCGACGGCTGCGTGGGCCAAGGAGGGGGTGGCGAATAGGGCGGTGGTGGTGGTGATGGTGGTGGTGGTGGTGGTGGTGATGGTGGTGGTGGTGGTGATGGTGGTGGTGATGGAGCTGCTGGGGAAAGAGGAGAAAACAATAATACCGTTAACGATAATAGAAATAATGAAGTTAACTAAGTCTCTCTCTCTCTCTCTCTCTCTCTCTCTCTCTCTCTCTCTCCATCTATCTATCTATCTATCTCATACAGTAAGACGGAGCACAAACGACTTAATGATTTGAGTCTTCGTCCGCATTCATAGACATCGACAACGCCATATACTCGTGCTGAGTGAGTTCGTAACACCGTGGGCCAGGCCTTTCAGGCAAACCTTGACGACTTCACACACCTGCAAAATACCTGTGTGCGCCCCCTCAGGTACTGCGGGCGTGGATAAGACTGTGGAATGCTTGTAGTGGGTGTTGCTGTTGTTGTTGTTTGTGGTGGTGGTGGTGGAGGTGGTGGTGGTAATGGTGTGTGTGTGTGTGTGTGTGTGTGTGTGTGTGTGTGTGTGTGTGTGTGTGTGTGTGTTGATGATAGTGTTGGTGGTCTTGGTTGTGGTGATGTTAATGGTAGTGTGGTAGAAGGGGGTGGTGGTGGAGTAGTGTTTGTTTACGCTGGTTAGAAAGGATTTTCCAGATGCTAGAGGACAAGTGGAGGGCGTGAGGAAGAGAAGGAAGAGGGGTACGCAGTCTATCTGGAAGCGGAGGAGGAGAGGGGAAGGAGGAGGAGGAGGAGGAGGAGCACAGGAAAGTATAAAGACTGAAGATGGAATTGGAGTACCTCAGAGTCGGCGTCACCACCATCACGGACAACAAAAACACCACCGCCAGCATGAAGGTGTTAATGGGCCTCCTCCTTGCCACCTGCCTCGCTCTGGCCAGGTAACTATTTTTTTTATACAAAGATAAGGACAGGCAAGGGATGGCCCGCCTACAGAGTGTTGGGGCAGTGGAGATTCCAGCGAAGGGAGAATGAGTCAAGCTGAACTCTACTTAATTAAGAATTTAAATAGTCAAAGAATTTACATAGTTGGTAGAGTTAGGTGAAAGATGAGCAGCAGATGAGCACATACGTATTTAGTAAAAGAGTAGCAATGAAGTCTTAGTCAAATGGTGGAAAATTCTGAATAATCAAGGTTTTGGGCACGAGAGGATGATATCATTGTGTACTTCAAGTTTTGGATCGAAATTTAAGAGAGAGATAGTAGGAAGGAACTGAGAAAAGATTACATCAGTAGCCTCCGAAACCTGTATTACGGTTAGGAAGAGAAGGTGAGGTTTAGAGGAGGAGAAATGGTGCTGCACAGAAGGGAAATTAGAGCGAATACCGCGGGTGTTGCAAATTTTGGAAGAGCCATCAAGACACCTTTTTAAGTTAGTATTCTCCCTTCGTCTCGTCTCCTTTTCTTCTTCGCCTCTTTGATTTACTTTGACTTCTTTTTCTTCTTCTTCTGTTTACATATCCAGCCTTTCCATCACCCACATTCCCTTCTCCTCCCCACTCCAGCGGGGACCACGGACCCGAGGACTCCGAGCACTGCCACTGCGGAGTTTTCGCCACCGAGCACGAGGGTCTGGTGGAGCTGGACGAATTCCCCCACGAGCACGTTGCCGACTGTTCAAAGGTCCTCGAGTGCAAGACCGTGTGCCAGAATGCGGTAAGTGTGTGTGTGTGTGTGTGTGTGTGTGTGTGTGTGTGTGTGTGTGTGTGTGTACTTGGCCCACGGTGTTATGGACTCGCTCAGCACGAGTATATGGCGCTGTCGATACCTTTGTAGAAGGACAAAGATCCGGATCTTCAAGTCCCTTGTGCTCCCTGTCTTACTCTATGGTTGTGAGACATGGACATTAAAAGGGGACTTGGAGAGGCGGATTGATGCCTTTGGTAATAAGTGTCTGCGCAAAATCATGGGATATCGATGAAATGGCTTTGTGTCAAACCGACTGCTTCGTGAGACTGATTCGACATAATAATAATCCCTGCATAGTCCGTCAGCGCGAACTCCGGCTATACGGCATGTGGCATATTACCCTGAAGCCGTTCCTGCTCATCGGGTTGTTTCTATAAGAGACAATCCTGATTGGAGGAGGCCAAGGGGACGCCCATGGTGTTCGTGGCTTGAGCAAGTCAACAGATCCTGCCAGGAGATACTCAGGATGGGAAGGGGGACTGCATACTGCATGGAGACTTGGCGTAGTAGGGTGAGCGAGGCGACGCGCCTTTCGACGTATGCCCCCCTTGATTGACTGAGTAATAGTAGTAGTAGTAGTAGTAGTAGTAGTAGTAGTAGTAGTAGTAGTAGTAAGATTGGCAAAAAGGAAAGGAAGGAAAATTATAAAACAATGAACACACAAGTAAAAGCAGAGAAAGTAGCAATAATGATATAAGACATTTCAATTCGAAAAAAAAAAAAAAACTCAACGTGAAGGTTTAACTTCTTAACTCTCATCATGCAGTGGAACACTGTTGTGGGAGGCGGAGACTTGGACGCTGTCACTTCAGGGGGCATAACCGTCGGCCAGCGCTTCTGTGACAACCTCGAAGCTGACGGCATCTTGAACTTCGGACCCAACAAGGTACGTGTGCATGAGGCTTCATCTTACTCTGTTCATGTTAACTTGGTTATTACTTTTCTTCCCTCACATCACCATAAGGGACATTAACCTAAAATATGCAATCCTTCAATGGATAACCGGCATCTGCCTCTTTCATCCTTACAAGGTATTACGTTAACCTCTAAGTCTAAACTTTTTACTTACTAATGCCTATTAACTATTTTTTTCGCTCTTTAACCCCTACCTGTAAAATCACACCTTCGTCCTGTATACCAGTGCAAGAGTTAACCAGCAGTATCCTCACTCTTTCATCCCCACAAGCTACGTCTGCCTCTCAACCCTCCAACATACTAATACATGTTACCTAATGTCTTCACTATCACTCCTACACAATATTTCGTGAACATGTCACACCTCTGTCTTGTATAATACACGTTTTCATTCCTAGAAGTTATTATGCAAACCTCTCAGACTTCCAACTTACTAATGCATGAGTTAACCAGTATCTTGACACTCAGTCCAACAAGGTATTAGGTAAATTGCCACGCTTCCTTCCTGCAAACTACTGCAAGAGTTACCAATACGTAATAACAACGCTCACACTTCCGTTCTGTTTAGTCGAGGATTCCAGGGTTTGATCCCCGGCGCCGGTGAAACCCTTTCTGGGTCTGGATTTATTCCTCGTGCTTTGTAACACGCACAAGTCATATGAATGTATGTGAAAGATGGAAAATTCGGGCAATACATAGTAACTAACAAGAACATAAGAACATAAGAACGCAGGAGTCTACAAGAGGCCGGTAGGCCTGTACAAGGCAGCTCCTTTGACCCTAAGCTCCCGTGTATCTAACCCCACCTAATATCGCTGTCCATGAATTTATCTAGTCTATTTTTTAATGTGACAATTGTATTGGCACTCACCACATGACTGCTAAGCCTATTCCACTCATCCACCACTCTGTTAGTAAACCAATTTTTGCCTATGTCCCTGTTGAATCTGAATTTATCCAGTTTAAACCCATTACTTCGTGTCCTACCCGGTTCTCTTACCAACAAAACCTTATGAATGTCTCCCTTATTAAAGCCCTTCATCCATTTATAAACCTCGATCATGTCTCCACGCACCCTTCGCCTTTCTAGAGAATGCAAGTTTAACTGCTTGAGTCTTTCCTCGTATGGCAAGTTTCTCAACCCCTGAATCATCTTAGTCATCCTCCTCTGCACCGATTCTGACATTTTGATATCCATTCTATAGTAAGGTGACCAGAACTGAACCGCAAAGTCAAGATGAGGTCTAACTAATGCTGAATATAGTTTGAGGAAGACTTCGGGGCTTCTGTTGCTTACGCTCCTTGAAATAAATCCCAGTACCCTATTAGCTCGATTTCTAGCTTGAATGCATTGTGCCCTTGGACGGAGATCAGAGCTCACTAAGACCCCTAAATCCCTCTCGCACCCAGACCTGCTTATGAGAGTGTCATTTAAGCAATAGTTATGTGAGGGGTTGTTCCTACCTACACTCAGAATACTGCACTTCCCTACATTGAACTCCCAAGCATGACCTTAACAGTGCAGTACCTTTGGGCAAGCTGAAGAAAAGTAGGGCTCCTTTTGACTCCCACATATAGACCCTAACTACGCAACTGACTTATCTAAAAAGATGTGTGTATGTATGTATGTAAGTATGTATGTATGTATGCATAATTGTCAAAGTGTCTGTCTGTCTCTATTTCTGTGTCAATATGTATATTTATTATATTTTCTTCTTCAGGTGCACGGGTACAGCAGCATCTGCCACGGTCCGCTGCTGTATGACAACCTCGAGTCCAACCAAGATCTGTGCTGCAAGGGAGGGAACTACGAGGCATGCGCTTAGGGACACCCACCCACACCCACACCCACACACCGATCCGATAGCTCAGTGGACTAAGGCTCAGCCTGTTAGGCTCCAGTCTGACAGGCGGAGGTTCGAGCCCCGCTCAGGCCGAGATTTTTCGGCTGAGAAGGAGTGGCTACAGTCCCCCCTTGAGCAAGGGGGATGGGGTGTGTGGTGTGTGGAGGTCCAGCCAGTACCCAGAGACTGACTGAGGAAGTTGCTCTAACCGGGAGCGTAATACCTGCTGGCGATGACGAGTTCAGTTCGTGATCAGGCTGTACTGAATCACACACACACACACACACACGCCTTTGATCTATATTTTTCTTTGGTTTCTTCTCATCACAATGCTTCATGTTTACAAAGTTGAATAAAATATAAAACTGCCAAAATTTTGTGTATTTCCTTCTCTTTATCGCGGTGGTGGAGGAGTTGAAAGAAGAAGAAAAAAAAAGAAGAAGAAAAAGAAAAGAATATTCCATACAAAATAACGTCGTATTCGTAGTCCATTACAACTGCAATTACTAACATGCAAATACTACCGCGGCCGCTTTGCTTGGCACTCTTGGTAGACCCTACTCACGCTCCATCAACTAGGGAGCTTCACTCATGAGAAAAGAAGATTACCAGCGTATTCGCTAAGAAATACTTGGAGTAACGAAAGAAAGTGATTTAAGAATATAAGAACATAAGAACGTAGGAGTCTGGAAGAGGCCGGGCCTGCACAAGGCAGCTCCTTTGAACCTTAGCTCCCTTGAATCTAACTCCACCTAATATCACTGTCATTGAATTTATCTAATGTATTTTTTAATGTGACAATTGTATTGGCACCCACCACATGACTGCTCAGCCTGATCCACTCATCTACCACTCTGTTAGCAAACCAAATTTGGCCTATGTCCATGTTGAATCTGAATTTATCCAGTTTAAACCCATTACTACGTGTCCTACCCGGTTCTCTTACCAACAGAACCTTATTAATATCCCCCTTAGTAAAGCCCTTCATCCATTTATAACCCTCGATCATGTCTCCACGCACCCTTCGCCTTTCTAGAGAATGCAAGTTTAATTGTTTGAGTCTTTCCTCGTATGGCAAGTTTCGTAACCCTTGAATCATCTTGTCATCCTCCTCTGCACTGATTCTAACATTTTGATATCCATTCTATAGTAAGGTCACCAGAACTGAACCGCATAATCAAAATGAGGTCTAACCTAGACATTGACACTGTAACAAATACAAACCGCCCGCTGCCAACACCCTCTGGTCGGAGTGCTCAAAATGTGAAAATATGCATTTTTGACCTCGGTGACTAGGAAAATCGAACTCGCCCGGTGGGGTGCCATTAGTAGTCCACCGATGAAGTTTCAACATCCTAGCTGTAATGGTTCAAAAGTTATCGCGTTACAGAAAAAAAAAATAAACTGAAAACAATACCTTATGCAAAAATTTTTTGCGGGCGATAATAATGTTAAATATAGTTTGAGGAAGACTTCGGCGCTTCTGTTGCTTACGCTCTTGAAATAAAACCCAGTACCCTGTTTGCTCGATTTCTAGCTTGAGTGCATTGTGCCCTTGGAGGAGATCAGAGCTCACTAACACCCCTAAACCCCTCTCGCACCCAGACCTGCTTA
The DNA here is from genome assembly GCF_024679095.1 of Eriocheir sinensis. Taxonomy (NCBI): domain Eukaryota; kingdom Metazoa; phylum Arthropoda; class Malacostraca; order Decapoda; family Varunidae; genus Eriocheir; species Eriocheir sinensis. The sequence goes on from NC_066527.1 coordinate 8,374,049, forward strand.
TGGGAGTGTCATTTAAGCAATATTTATGTGAGGGGTTGTTCTTACCTACACTCAGAATACTGCACTTCCCTACATTGAACTCCATCTGCCATTTATCCGCCCAGTCATACAATCTGTTTATTTCATCCTGGAGAATACTAGCGTCCTGATCCGACTCAATTACTCTATCGATCTTGGTATCATCTGCAAACTTACTGACACCACATCACTACTAATTCCTGTATCTAAGTCATTGATATAAATAACAAACAAAAGTGGCCCAACACCGACCCCTGTGGGACCCCACTCGTAACACATCTCCAGTCAGATCTTTTACCATTGATTTGCACTCTTTTCTTCCTATTGCTAAGCCACGCCTTGACCTAGTTCAAAACTTTGCCCTCTACTCCGTGAGCCTGTAGTTTAAGCAACAGTCGTTGGTGAGGAACTTTGTCGACGAGCTGCTCCGTGGCCTACTAGTGGCCTCAGCCTACGCCGACGACTGCACCCTGTCCCACAGCTACACCAGGGACCAAACTGCGGACGTGATCGAAGCCACCAACCGCTATCTTGGTGACATCATGGCCTGGGGACGACGTTGGCAAGTCAAGTTTGCTGCCGAGAAGACCCAGGCCATGGTCATATCGCGTTCGGGGGAGGACGCCAGACTCCTGCAGGGACGGCTGAAGTTTGGGGACGACACCCTGGTCATCAAGGGCTCCATCAACATCCTGGGGGTGGAAGTCGACTCCAGACTCAGTTTCGACCGCCACCTGGAGTATGTGGCGCGCAGAGCCTCCCTGAGGGTGACACTCCTGCGTCGCGTGCGGCACCTGCTCGACGCAGACGGCCTCCTGAGGCTGTACAAAGCCCAGGTGAGGCCCGTCATGGAATACTTCCCTCTCTCCTGGATGAGTGGTGCCCAATGTCACCTCTCGCTGCTGGACAGAGTGCAGAGGAGAGCAGAGCGACTCATCCGCGATGCCAGCAGCCATCAGCAGCAGCGACCACATGGACACCAGTGGCGGCAGCGGCAACATGGACAGCAGCTACATCACCAGTAGGACGTCCCCCGCTGTATGCTCGACAGCCTCGGGCACCGGAGAAGGGTTGGTGCCATCACAGTCCTACACAAGGCCCAGGTCCAACACACACCTCACCTGGCGGCACTACGGGTTCCAAGTGTTGGTGGTAGCGAGTGTTCTTAAGTGCTAATCGGTTCACGGATAGAGAAAGTCAATATCCGTCAGGGCTAATTTATTTGCAAAACATCACACAGGTCATGGACATAGACAAGACACTAAGAAAAGGTGTTTGTGTGGGTATGCGTTTGTGTGAATGTTGTGAAGTGTGGATGACATTTAAGTGTTGGTGTATGTGTATAACAATGTGTAACGGTGGACAACAAAAGGACATAGACGGACAGTCAAAGGTAAACGAGTACAAGAAAAGTTAAACACAGAAGACACGACGCGGACTGGGACAAGTACTGACGATGAACATTTAACATGAAAACACTTATAATCTTAGTCTGTGTTTTCAGCGCCCCATTTTCTTATTGTCACTGAGGGGAAGGAGCACGGAATTTGAGCGATGACTGCTACAGATATTCCCCCCCAGTGACTTCATAGAAGGAACGATATCTTCCTGGTGCGGACTGGTGCAGACGGTGTTGTTTCGGCGACGGAGAGATGGGGCGCCTGGTCTGGGGCCAGCAGGTACGCCGGCTTGACCCTGTCTATGGAGACCGCGTCCTGAGAACTATGTTTGTCGATCGTGACAGTCTTTCTGGTCCGTCTCAGGACGCGGTAGGGTCCTTGGTAGGGCTGCTGCAGGGGCCGCCGGACGGCATCCACGCGCACGAAGACGTGGGTGCAGGTGTCGAGGTCCTGGTTGACGAAGGTCTTCTTCGGGGAAGAGTGAGGCTGCACCAGCTGGAGGCTCCTCATGGCACCTTTGAGGCGGGCGGCGAAGGCCTGGACGCCGCAGGGGGTGGTGTCAGGTGTGGGCGCCAGAAGTTCGCCTGGGAGCCGGAGGTTGGTGCCGTACACTAGTTCAGCCGAGGAGTGGTGCAGGTCTTTCTTCAGGGAGGACCTGATGCCGAGGAGGACCAAGGGAAGAGCCAGGGACCAGTTGTCGCGTTGGGTGGAGGCCATGAGGGAGGATTTCAGCTGCCGATGGAAGCGCTCGGCCATGCCGTTAGCCTGCGGGTGATAGCTTGACGTTCTGTAGCGGCGGATGCCGAGGAGGGTCATAACTTTGTTCCACACGTTAGCCTCGAACTGGCCGCCGCGGTCTGAGGTGAGGCTGAGAGGGACGCCGAACCTGGAGACCCAAGTGGCGATGAAGGCGTGGGCGACGGCGTCCGTAGTGATGTCAGCGATGGGGGCGGCCTCGGGCCAGCGTGTGAAACGATCCACGCAGGTGAGGATGTAGCGGTGGCCTGCGGAGGGTGGCAGGGGACCAACAAGGTCGATGTGGACATGGTCGAACCTCTCCGTGACGGGCGTGAAGGTGCCGGGTGGAGAGTGTGTGTGTCGCGTCACCTTGGATCCAAGGCTTGGGAGTCAGTGCAGGTTTTGGTCCATAGTCTGACGTCTTTGTTAATTCCCTCCCAAATGAAGCGGAATGTCATCAGGCACTGCGAGACTCGAATGCCAGGATGAGAGAGGTCGTGAAGCTGACGGAAGGCCTGGTAGCGGTGTCGCTGTGGCAGGTAGGGACGGATGGTGGCCGTAGAGACGTCAGCGTAGAGAGTGACCTTGGTGCCTGGGAGTGTGATTTTCTTCACTTTAAGCGCCGGGTTGTCCAGAAGCTTCTCCAGCTCTGCGTCGCCGGACTGATCAGCGTCTATGGCGGCGTAATCAAGTGAAGAGGACGTCACAGCGATAATGTTGCGGGAGAGGGCGTCAGCTGGAGCGTTGTCCGCACCTTTGCTGTACCGGATGTCAGTGGTGAACTGCGAGATGTAGTCCATGTGGCGGAGTTGACGTGGTGTATAAGAGTCTTTGTTCCTCAGGAAGGTTGTAGTGAGGGGCTTGTGGTCGGTGAACACGTGGAAACGCCGGCTTTCAATGAAGTAGCGGAAACGTTTGACAGCCTTGAAGATGGCGAGAAGTTCCCGGTCGTAAGCGCTGTATTTGGCTTCAGACTTGGAGAGCTTACGGGAGAAGAAGGCGATCGGCTTTCAGGCGTTGTCGACGAACTGTTGTAGGACAGCACCAGTCCCAGTGTCGGAGGCGTCTGTTGCTATGGAGATCTCCGCGTCTTGGGCAGGGAAGGACAGCATGACTGTGTCGCTGAGAGCCTTCTTAGCAGCGAGAAAGGCGGCGTCAGCGTCCGGAGTCCAGGCGAGAGTGACAGACTGGCCACGCTTGCAGGGCTTCACCATGGCGTAGAGGGGCTGGAGCATGAGAGAGCAGTGTGGGACGAAGCGGTTGTAGAAGTTAACCATACCCAGGAATTCCTTGAGTTGGCGCTGGGTGGACGGCTTCGGGAACAGTGTGGCCAAGGAAGGTGAGGGAAGTAACACCGAGCTCAGACTTGTCCACGTTGATCTGTACTCCGTAGTCTTGCAAGCGGGTGAGGACTTGGTGAAGGTGCTGTTTGTGAGAGGCTTCATCCGGGCTAGCGATGAGTAGATCGTCTATGTAGGAGAGCACGGATTTTGAGCGATGACTGCTACACTAGGAGGAGAAGCCAGCACACCACGAGAGCGGCGGTGGTTAACGACCTCCTCCTTGAAATCACGAGAAGCCGCACAGCCAGGTGCCAGAGGGCCTTCACGAGTGCCACGGCCCACCTGTGGAACGCCTTCACGAGTGAAGTGGGCGTTAGGGCAATGAACACCCAGCAGGTGAAGGTGGCGGCTCATGCCTAGTGTCGCACTTACCCGCCCTAGTCACATCCGCCTGAGCACAAGAACAACTAGTGACAATGCTTTAAGCATAGCTGGGCGTTATCGCGATAGGTTATCGCGATACTTTATCGCTGATAACAAAATCGGATTATCGACCATCCGCTACTTATTTAAATATATATCGGTATCTTCGTTACTTTTGTAACCAAAATAGCGATAATCGCTACTTTTTTTCCGCCTCTCATAAAAAACGTTGTCTCCTCCCTACTGCGCATGCGTGGCCCGGTGTGATATGAAAAATCTTCGGGGTATGAAATATCTTCGGTGATGAGATTTCATACTTAGATCATGAAAATTAAAACACTAGGTTATTTTTTTATGCTACTCAAAAATCAATATATCATAGAGAAAAATCATTTAACTTTGCCCCCAAAATGATTATTCACTGCCCCAAATTTGATATTCCATATTCGTTTGTGATTATGCCATGGTATTGAAGGCATCCGGTGTTGTGTTATTTGGTGTCCCATCGTCAAAAGCTGGCGCTTTTGTTTACAAACACTGGTCTCTCGTGAACTGCGCATGCTCAGGCCATTAAGTGTAGATCTGTACAGTCTCACAATGCTTTTTTAACCCATTAAGAGTTGCTGGAAAGCTGAATCAAACATAGAGTACCACCATCCTCGCTGTTTCTAGAATGACGTACACTCTGTACATATAAATACAACTCGTACAGAGTGCCGTTCCAACAACAGGGAGGACGGTGGTAGTGGTACTATATGTCTGATTCAGCCTTCCAGCAACTCTTTATTACGGTTTAAAAACTTTGTGAGACTGTACAGGTCTACACTTGCTGGTCTGAGCATGCACCGTTCACGAGAGACCAGTGTTTGTAAACAATTTTTGACGGTGGGGACGCCGAATAATACAACACCGGTTCAGGCATTTCTAGTATTACCGTCCATATGTACGTATCAACGTGTGGTTTTAAGGTTCTGTAAGTTTCCTAAAATACAGATAATGAAAATTTGAATTCATCAATGTTGTTCTATCTGAAATATCAATATAGTATCGTTTTCGCCTATCGGACTTATCGCTAGCTAGTATCGGAATTGTGGATATATATCGGGTATCGGTTATCGCCTATATTTGTGTCTCTAGTTAACGAATATCGGTTATCGCCGTTAAGGTTTTTCATTATCAGTTATCGGTTATCGGGAATAAGGTTTTCTGTTATCGTGCCCAGCTATGGCTTTAAGATAGGCGACCTCAAGACAAAGGTCGTCTTTAGCATGGAGACAATTTCCCCGCCTCTTTTGTCATATGCATTTTGATGTTTAAATAAAATTTAAAAAACCGCTTTACTAAAATCAAGATAGATTACATCATAATTTTAATCTCTGTCTACCGCCTCAAATACTTTATTGTAGAAGAACAAGAGATTGGTGAGGCACGACCTACCTTTCGTGAACCCATGCTGCGAGTCGTGAATTAAGCTATGTTTCTCTAGATGCTCCCGAATGTTCCTGGCTATTATGAACTCCAGCATCTTGCCTATAACCGTTGTTAAGCTAATTGGGCGATAGTCCGAAGCAGCTGACCTTTCCCCCTTTTTGAAAATCGGCGACACATTAGCTAATTTCCATAGGCTGGGCACATAACCAGAATTTACCGATATCTTAAAGATGTCGCTTAGTGGGTCACTGAGTACATCCTTGCATTCCTTTAATACCCTCGGAAATATCCCGTCAGGACTAGGCGACTTATTCTTCTTAACCTTATCTATTTCATCCTGGACTACTTGCCTGGTAATGTTTATATCCCTCAATTTCTCGCCATCCCCGCCCTCGTACACCTGAACCCTTTCCGGAATAGTCGTTCGATCCTCTTGTGTGATTCTGAGAGGAAGTAGTCGTTCAATAATGTGCTCATATTTTCGTTATTTTCCACTAGCTTGCCTGTGTTTGTTTTCAGCGGTCCAATTTTCTCCCTTGTTTTTGTTCTATACATCTGAAAGAAGCCCTTAGGATTACTTTTCGCCTCATTTGCTGCTTTAATCTCATAGATCCTTTTTGCTACCCTGGTGTTTTTCTTCAATAATCTAGATTGTTCGACATACCGGCCTCTGAGATGTGTTTCAATATTCTTTATTTTCTGATAAATTCCCTTCTTTAACCCTATCGTGTTTTAGTCCACGAGGGTTATTGTTTTCTTTGCAAAGTGTTCGCTGGGGTATATGCTGTCCTTGCCCCTCTACTATTACTCCAACCAAATTTTTGTAAGTCATTTCTACCTGGTTCTCCTGGTTCTTCAACCCACAGTTCTGGCCCTCATGAATCCCTAAATTTTCCCAGTTTACCCCTTCAAGATGTCTTCGAAGCCTCTCGTAATTTGCTCTTCTAAAATCTGGCACTGACACTGGGTTTGGTTCTCGGGTTACCGCCCAGTCTAAGCTAAAACAAACTGTTCTGTGGTCACTATTTCTTAACTCTCCGCCCACCTCCAACTCACGTAGCAAGTTTCCATTATTAGTTAGGACTAAGTCTAATATGTTATCTCCTCTGGTAGGCTCAGTAACTACCTGCTTAAGGAAATTATCTTATATAACTTCAAGAAAATCCTCGACTTCCAAGTCACCCACTAGGTCTTCCCAGTCTATATTCCTATAATTAAAGTCCCCCATTACGCAGACATTTTTACTTCTACTCGCCCTGCCAATCTCTTGTAGTAATATACTCGTGTCCTGCCTGTTAAGGCTCTTTGTTTCCTTATTCTGATCAGCAGTGCACTGTTAGACACCCCTCATCGCTGGAAGTACGTGGATGATTCTACAGTGGGCATCTCCATCAACAACACAGCCCCTGACTACACGCCCTGCCAATCTCTTGCAGTAGTAAACTCATGTCCTGCCTATTTAGGTTGGGTGGCCGATACAGAACCCCTAGAGATAGTTTTTCTTTCCCTTTGTAAACGTCCACCCAAACTCATTCTGAATCCATGTTAGTTTTGACTGAATTGTTAACTGAACATTTAAGGGAGTCTTTAACATATAGCGCAATTCCACATCCCCTTCTTCCCCTTCTGTCTTTGTGAAACATCTGATAACTCGTTATTTCAAATTCTGATTTAAAATTTCTATTGGCAGTGTCTATCCATGTCTCAGTGATCGCTATTATGTCAAAATTTTCTACACAAGCTTCACCCCTTAGTGTGTCTATCTTATTTCTGAGACTCCTGCTGTTAGTAAAGAAGATTCTTAGCCCGCCCTCTGTTACTCCCCTATAATTACTACTAAGCTGCCTGGTTGTATTAAGAGCTAAATGTCTTCTCCCATTACTCCTCCCCCCCTCGCCTATACTAAAAAATCCCTCAGGGTACTAACGGCCATACCATACATCTCCCTCAAAACCTTCTTCTTCCTCTTCCCTTAAACAGTGTCCCCTTTCTGCTGGATACTATAATATGATCTGGACCCCTTCCTTCTCTAGAGCTTCTTCCGAGTTGGGTTGGTAGCCCCTGCAAACACTTCTACATGGAAATCTTGATAATTGAAGTATTTTACATACATTGGTGTGATTATACTATATACTAGGATTATACTTTGGTGATTATACCAAATAAAATGGTTGATTGAATGGTACATATATAGGTATAATGGCGTACATAGCGTGTGATAGGGTTGTCATCCCTGCACAGCTCGTGTTTCCACCTCTCTCCACGCACTCAGACAGGAGTAGGAGTAGGTAGGAAGACACCTACCGATCGGGCGTGAGCTACTCCCGGTGAGGATATATGGGAAGCGAGGAGGGTGCTGAAGCCCTTCAAAGACCCTTCCCATGTCCTCACTAACCGTTTCCCTTTTGTCTCATCAACACCAGAGAGCAGTTCAGCATGCTCTCTAAAGACAGTTCCTCTCTCTTTCTACACCATACTACGTTCACACAACACACACATCTTTTCCCAAAATTCAAAATTCAAAATGGCGAAAAACAACACTGCCTCGGAGTCCCCACCTTGGGGGGGGGGGACCATAAATTCCCCCAGGGAGGACTCCCCTTCTGCCTGCCGACCTGAGAGGTGTCCTGATAACTCCTCGAACCTCCTCCTTATCAATTTCTGCAACATTCGTGGTCTTCGTTCTAATTTTCATTCAGTGGAACACCATCTCTCCTCCTCTAAACCTCATCTTCTCTTCCTCACCGAAACACAGGTTTCTGAGGCTACTGACAGCAACCTCTACTCTGTTCCCTCCTACTATCTCTATCCTAAATTTCAATCCAAAGCTGGATGTTGCGCCTACGTGCGCAACGACATCACTTGCTCTCGTGCCCACGACCTTGACTCTTTTGAATTTTCCACCATCTGGCTAAGACTTCATTGTCATTCTATTATTAAATACATCTGTGCTGTTTATCTCTCACCTAACTCTACTAACTATGTAAAATTCTTTGACTATTTGAATTCTAAAGTGGAGCACATCTTGACTCACTCTCCCTTCGCTGAAATCTCCATCTTGGGAGATTTCAATGTTCACCACCAGCTTTGGCTTTCATCCTCTTTCACTGACCAGCCTGGTGAACAAGCCTACAACTTTGCTCTCCTCAACGACCTAGAGCAGTTGGTTCAGCACCCTACACGTATTCCCGACCGTCTTGAAGACAGTCCCAAAATTCTAAACCTCTTCCTTACCTCTAATCCTTCTGCTTACTCTGTCAAACTGTTCTCTCCGTTGGGCTCCTCCGATCATAATCTTATTTCTGCTTCCTGTCCTATCGCTCCTGTACATCCTGTGGACCCACCGAAGAGGCGATGCTTCTGTCATTTTGCTTCAGCTCGGTGGACGACCTGAGGATGTACTTTTCCGATTTCCCGTGGAATGATTACTGCTTCCAGGAGAGAGACCCCTCTGTGTGTGCCCAGCGCATCTCAGAGGTGATTGTCTCTGAAATGGAGGCATACATTCCACGTTCTTTCTCTACTCCTCATGCTAAAAAGCCTTGGTTTAATCATGCTTGTTCTCGTGCTATTAAAGATAGAGAGGCAGCTCACAAAAGGTTCCAGAGCCTTCGAACTCCCGCTGACTATGACCTTTACATTTCAGCCCAGAATCGTGCCAAATCTATTCTCCGACTTACCAAAACTTCTTTTATCAATAGAAAATGTCAACACCTTGCTTCTTCTAATTCTTCCCGTGACTTATGGCATCTAGCCAAAAATATCTCCTCCAATTTCACTTCTTCCTCTTTCCCTCCTCTCCTTAACCCTGACGGCAGCACTGCCGTCTCATCTGTCTCTAAGGCTGAACTCTTCGCTCAAACTTTCTGTAAGAACTCCACCTTGGACGATTCTGCGCATATTTCTCCTACTCATCCCCCCTCTGACTCCTTTATGCCTGTTATTAAGATTCTTCCAAATGATGTTTTCTATGCCCTCTCTGGCCTCAACTCTCAGAAGGCTTATGGACCTGATGGAGTGCCTCCTATTGTCCCTAAAAACTGTGCTTCCGTGCTGACACCCTGCCTGGTCAAACTCTTTCGTCTCTGCCTATCAACATCTACCTTTCTTTCCTGCTGGAAGTATGCCTTTGTACAGCCTGTGCCTAAGAAGGGTGACCGTTCCAATCCCTCAAACTACCGCCCTATAGCTTTATTTTCCTGTCTCTCTAAAGCTTTTGAATGACTCCTTAACCGGAAGATTCAAAAGCACCTTTCCACTTCTAACCTTCTATCTGATCGCCAGTATGGGTTCCGCAAGGGGCGTGTCACTGGCGATCTTCTTGCTCTCTTAACTGACTCTTGGTCATCCTCTCTTAGCCGTTTCGGTGAAACTTTCTCTGTTGCGCTAGACATATCGAAAGTCTTCGATAGAGGCTGACACAAGTCTTTGCTTTCTAAACTGCCCTCTTTCGGATTCTATCCCTCTCTCTGTTCCTTTATCTCCAGTTTCCTTTCCGGCCGTTCTATCTCCGCGGTGGTAGACGGTCACTGTTCTTCCCCTAAACCTATCAACAGTGGTGTTCCACAGGGCTCTGTCCTATCACCCACTCTCTTCCTGTTATTCATCAATGATCTTCTTTCCATAACAAACTGTCCTGTCCACTCATACGCCGACGATTCCACTCTGCATTATTCAACTTCTTTCAATAGAAGACCCTCTCAACAGGAAGTACACAACTCCAGACTGGAGGCTGCAGAACGCTTAACCTCAGACCTTGCTATCATTTCCGATTGGGGCAGAAGGAACCTTGTGTCCTTCAATGCCTCAAAAACTCAATTTCTCCACCTATCAACTCGACACAATCTTCCAAACACCTATCCCCTATTCTTCGACAACACCCAGCTGTCACCTTCTTCAACACTAAACATCCTCGGTCTATCCTTAACTCAAAATCTCAACTGGAAACTTCACATCTCCTCTCTCGCTAAATCAGCTTCCTCGAGGTTGGGCGTTCTGTATCGTCTCCGCCAGTTCTTCTCCCCTGCGCAGTTGCTATCCATATACAGGGGCCTTGTCCGCCCTCATATGAGTATGCATCTCACGTGTGGTGGGGCTTCACCCACACAGCTCTTCTGGACAGAGTGGAGGGTAAGGCTCTTTGTCTCATCAGCTCTCCTCCTCCTACTGATAGTCTTCTACCTCTTAAATTCCGCCGCGATGTTGCCTCTCTTTCTATCTTCTATCGATATTTCCACGCTGACTGCTCTTCTGAACTTGTTAACTGCATGCCTCCCCCCCTCCCGCGGCCCCGCTGCACACGACTTTCTACTCATGCTCATCCCTATACTGTCCAAACCCCTTATGCAAGAGTTAACCAGCATCTTCACTTTTTCATCCCTCACGCTGGTAAACTCTGGAACAATCTTCCTTCATCTGTATTTCCTCCTGCCTACGACTTGAACTCTTTCAAGAGAAGGGTGTCAGGACACCTCTCCTCCCGAAATTGACCTCTCTTTTTGCCACCTCTTCTGATTATTTTTTAGGAGCAGCGAGTAGCGGGCTTTTTTATTATTGTTTCCTTTTTTTGTGCCCTTGAGCTGCCTCCTTTGTTGTAAAAAAAAGGAGTAGGAGTCCACATGTGCCCGGCGCTATCACTTCTCTGCCCCTCACTACCATCTCGTCAAGCAAGGAGCCGTTAGAAAAGTGATCGAGCCTCATCGGAGCTATAGGAAAAGACTACCTGCTCGAGTTAACAAGCAGGTGTGTTGACACGGCAAGGGTTGAAAATCATGATACAACCGTAAAGTCTTAAACAACATTTTAAATCATTTATTAAAAACTTTTGCCGATTCATATTAGATCAAATACGTTTTATTATAATTCCTGGATCATTTACTAATATATTAATGAGAGAAATGCAGAATTGACGCATAAAATATGCGAAGAGGCTGACGAAGATGTGCCTATCTCGACCCCTTGCCAGATTCCAACAATTTCGCCCCTCAACACCTTTCCTTCCGCTCCGAAAGGAACCCTTCGAGTATTATGGTAAGAGAAAATGGCCGAAAAGGTTCTACAGTCGAAGAGGTTGCCTTATGGTACGGCCGTAAGTGCTCGCTCAAGGGAGTCTGAGAGAGCCTCAACACCCTAAATTATTGTAAGTTATTTCTACCTGGTTCTACTGGTTCTCCAACCCAGAGTTCTGGCCCTCATGAATCCCTAAATTTTTCCAGTTTACCTGTTCAAGATGTCTTCGAAGCCCCTCGTAATTTGCCCTTCTAAAATCAAGCACCAACAATGGGTTTGGTTCGCGGGTTACAGCCCAGTCTAAGCTAAAATGAACCGTTCTGTGGTCACTATTTCCTAACTCTCCGCCCACCTCCAACTCACGTATCAAGTTAAGAACATAAGAACGTAAAGAGTCTGCAAGAGGCCGGTTGGCCTATACAAGGCAGCTACTGTACTCTCAACCCCACCTTACCTCACTATCCATGACTTTATCTAACCTCTTCTTGAATGTATCTATGGTATTGGCACCCACAACATGGCTGTCAAGCCTGTTCCATTCATCTACCACTCTATTGGTGAACCAATTCTTGCCTATGTCTTTGCTGAATCTGAATTTGTCTAACTTAAAACCATTGCTACGTGTCCTACCTGGCTCTTTTACTACCAAAATCTTATTGACATCCCCTTTATTAAAGCCCTTCATCCATTTATAGACTTCGATCAGGTCTCCCCGCAGCCTTCGCCTTTCTAGCGAGTGTAGATTTAAATGCTTCAGTCTGTCCTCATAAGGCAAGTTTCTCACCCCCTGAATCATCTTTGTCATCCTCCTCTGTACAGATTCTAAGATCTTGATATCCATTCTATAGTAGGGGGACCAGAACTGAACTGCATAATCGAGATGAGGTCTAACTAGTGCTAAGTAAAATTTTAGGATGACTTCAGCGCTCCTATTGCTTACGGCGCTCCTAGAGATAAAACCCAGTACTCTGTTTGCCTGATTTTTAGCCTGAATGCATTGAGCCCTAGGACGGAGGTCATCGCTCACTAGGACTCCTAAGTCTCTCTCACACCCAGACCTGTTTAGAGGAGTGTCATTTAAGGCGTAAGTGTGTGAGGGGTTACTACAACCTACACTCAGAATGCTACACTTCCCGACATTGAATTCAATCTGCCGCTACCCTGCCCAGCCATAAAGTCTGTCAAGCTCATCCTGGAGATTGCTAGCGTCCCTGTCTGATTGGATTACTCTACCGATCTTGGTATCATCTGCGAACTTACTGACCCATTATTAGTTAGGACTAAGTTTAAAATGTTATCTCCTCTGGTAGGCTCGGTAACTACCTGCTTAAGGAAATTATCTTCTATAACTTTAAGAAAATCCTCGACTTCCAAGTCACCCACTAGGTCTTCTCAGTCTATATTCCTATAATTAAAGTCCCCCATTACCCAGACATTTTTACTCCTTCTCGCCCTGCCAATCTCTTGTAGTAGTATACTCGTGTCCTGCCTGTTAAGGTTGGGTGGCCTATATAGAACCCCTAGAGTTAGTTTTTCTTTCCCTTTGTAAACGTCCACCCAAACTGATTCTGAATCCATGTTAGTTTTGACTGAATTGTTAATTTCGCTTATTCCTATCAATTTATCTTGTACATCAGTGGCTAGAACCATTTTGAAGGGCATTTAAACGTACATATAGTGTTGATTCTACGAATATGTGCGCAGTTATCAAGAGAAATGCCTTTGTTCCGAGGGGGCACTGGTCTGGTGCTACTACTGGCACTAACAGGGCTGGGTGTGAGCTGTGTTTGGCCCATGGCTCTGATAAGAGGAGCACCAACAGTTCTCTCCTCCTGATTGACTGATTATAACATATATATTATCATGTATATATGAATGTATGACTGTATGTGTCGAAACACAAGCTCAGTGTCACCATAGGATGTTATGGGACACGTCAGGGCTGACAGCCGTGAGATCTGTGCTGACGGTAGAATCAGCAAGAGTCATCACCGGAAGATCAACACTTCCGGGGAAGAGCAACGCACATAAATACCATTCGCCCGAGCTACCAGAGAGAACAGGGCGGGTAGCGGGCGGAGCTCCTCCGCTCCGCGCCGTGGTGTGGTTGTCTTACTTATCTTCGTGCGACTCGCTCACATAAACTTTGTAACTATTTTGTAAAATTGTCAATACCATTTTTATACTAAAAACCACGCAACTTTCAATGTCCCAGAGAGAGAGAGAGTGAACTAAGTGAACTAAAGTGAATTTAACGGCTCCGCTCGGCCACACATCATCTACCTCACTTAACTAAAGGCTATTGTGTTATCTCACCTACTACAATCAACTTGTGAAGCTGGACAATGGTAACACCGGCCCTGTGACGAGTGAGATAACAGTTCGCACCTTAAACATAACACTTAACACGAACCACCTTAAAAACAACACTAAAAACTTATAACATAAATGATGGCAACGATTTACGGACCTCTCCGAAGTTTTAAATAAGTGTTATCTTTCTCTTTAATATAACATAGCAGTGAACATTGTGTGTGAGCAGTGAACATTGCGTGAGGGCAGTGAACGGTATCGGACACAGCAAGCATAAGCATAACGCTGACAAAGGGAACGACCCCTCCTGCCCCCGTAAGAGTCGAGTCAGCACTCAACCACACCCGAGCGCCCCCCGCCCCGACCCGCACCTCCTCACAGCCCATATTCTCCACTGGGGGTCTCATTACCTTTTACCGTTCGAGACACCCCATCGTCTACCTACGACCAAGCCCGTCGTAGGTGGGCACTTTTCTTCGCCAGACAACTCGGACCTTTGAGGGTGACTGTGGTGGGCGTATATAGTCTGCCTCCCGCCCATTCCTCCCCGCTACCAGACCACGGACGGCGGACCCTGCCACCCCTGCGGCCCTGCCCTGTCACCGGCGAGGCGAAGGACGCGAGCGTGCTGAATAGCGGGGTATCGAGTTTCTGTCTTCGAAGTATTTTTAACACATTTTAGCTGACACTACATTGATACGGTTTCAGTAATTACACCACTTGTACCAATATTTCAGGTGAAATTACTTTTATGTTCACGTGTTTAGGCGTGTGGAGCCGTATCTAGTTTTTATTTTTCAGCTGTTGATTTTTCTGGCGTGTGGATGTTTAATATTTTTCCTGAACTGTAACATTGTTGCGTATTTTAGGTACAGTCATTCATTCTATTTTCTCCTTTCTTTTGTGTATTTTATTGCACAGTGGAGAAGTTTTGTCTTGCTAAGACCCACTCATCATTTTTTTTCCTCTTTTTTTTATGCATTTTAGAAGCACCGGGGAAGAGTGAGCACATACTAAGCGGTGAATGATTATTACTTTAATTATTTTTACAGCGATGATTTTTTTTTTCCTTTTTCCATTTTACTCCTCATTTTACTAGTAACTTTTTAATGGCAGAGAAACCTGACCTGAAATTACAAGCTCTCACCAAGGACTATAAGGAGTGGGTAGAGGGACAGGACAGTGACGTCAAGGATAACAGTAACTGTCATGTAAGGAGTGATAGCAGTCTTCAAGGGTGATTTCTCCTCATTCTTCTGAGCTGCATGAGCAACCACGAGGTATTTACGGTTACCTTATTCTCACAATGGCTTCTACCCCTAATCTCCCGCTAACAGCAACAGCAGTTAGGCCTTTCGCAGGTACGGATGTAGATTATTCGGCCAGGGACTTCTTGTTTCAATGTGAGGTTGTCATAAACATTTCATTCGTGTCAGATCCGGGAGATAAAATATCTGTCAGTCGCTCGAGGGTCAAACCCGGAACGAGAGTCGCGGCCCTCGTAAACACGAGCGCGTTCACAGAACGGAAGGATTATGATGCGTTTCGGTTACTTTTTCTTGAAACATTTGGGGAAGATGGGGAACAGAGCCTCGTAAAGGATGTAAATTTTGCTGTGGACACTGTGCAAACGAGTAGCCTTTTTAACAGGCCAGTGGACGCCTATCGGCTGTCTACTGATTTGATCTCGTGTTTGAAACAAGGAAACTGGACAGATGTAGAAACCATTTCTGTAGCTAATGCTGGTAAATTTCTAGAGTTCGTGTACATGATTGTCCTTAAAGTTCCTCTTCGAAGGAGTTCAGTAGCCCTTAACTACAGCCCCACTGACAACCTGCACGATTCTGTGCTTAAACTCAAGTCCAAAATTGAAGAGAAGGACGATAGGCACAAAAAGATTTCTCGCTCGGGGAAAACCGAACATGCCCCCCATAACGAACAGGAGTAGAAACTCAGGAGTCGAATGGAAATGAGACTGCGATTGGGCCTAACGGTAGTACTTTGTTTGAACATATTGTGGCCGCGTGCAGTTAGCCAACTTTTATGGCACTTTGGGTCCTTTTCAAGATTATTTTGCCGTCGACACGCTCGTCGGGGAGGGGGGCTTTCGACCCTCAGACCTAAACCTTTTTGGGTGTCACCAGCGGTAATCTAAAAAACCCTCCTTGGTATGTTCTTTTATCCGTTGTTTAGGCATAAATATTCAGATAAGTAGGTGGACGGAAATTTAAGCTTTTCGATGTACTTTTTAATACACAGAATTGTGCATAGTGATCGTCTCCAAAGACTAGCGCCACCTTGAGGTTCAGCCTGACGCTGCTTTGTCTTATCTTTCCACCACACGACTATAACCTGCATCCTAGCAATTACTAATTTATCTTTGGTTCCTAAGCTTTTGCCTGCATTTTTTTCATGCGAGAGGGGAATGCTTGAGTAATACTTTTCACTCTGACTCACTATTTTCTTTTTATTGCTAAGTTGATGTAAGGCACTAGTCTTGTTTGTTTGGAACCGTAATAACCGAGGAAGTAGAATAACATAGGGATAGGTACTTTTAACCTTGAACCTCATGTGCTTCTGCTTGAAACAGACATTTTTCTCTGCAAAGACAGACTTAACTAAACTTGAGCAGATGCTGTCCCTAACTTTTATTGTAACCAGCATGTGAATATCTATAAGCTTTGGAAGTACGCAGAGAAGTCTTACTTACCCTTTGCTTGACATACCACTGTTACCCGTTACGGGAATTATTTTTGACGTCACAGATGTCAGTCATCCACGTTCGTTACGATCGGGGGATAGGTGAAAATTTGTCTTTTTAATTTGATGTTTATTAATGCTGCAATTACTTTAATCAATTATGCTGGAATTATATATTTCAGTGAGATTTGTTACAACGGTGATTTCACAACTTGGTGACATGATTTTCTTTTATAGTACTGTATACTTGAAAAAAGGAGTATCAGGAGTCGGTGGTGCTGACACAGCCGATGCGTCTATGGCTCTCCAGACTTATCCTTGTTATCACATTGTAACTATTAGGAGACTCTACGGATAGCATTACCTCTTTTCACTCAACCTCATCTGTCGTTGAAGACCCCGCCCGTCTCAAAAGTCGTGCCGAAGGTAACGACACTGGCAATTTATTGTCACGCCACGGATGAGTGTTTCTCTGTGACAGTTTTGTGTCAAGGTGACTCGAAGGTTCAGTTTGTAGCAGATCTTCTTCAAGGACTTTTCCTTTTTCTTTTTACTATTCCAAATAGCTCCATTACCATGTATCGTAATGACAATTTAGTCAATTTATTTTTTCTAGGATTTATCATGTAAATAATTTTTCGAGCTATTATTTTATTTTCTCGGAACAGAACTCAGCTTCCACGTCTATGACTCTAGCCCAGTTTACCTTAACCTGTATGTACATTACCCATTTTTTGTTACTTCCATGATTATTTTTATTATCATTGGCATTTCCCTATGTTGTATCGTTAGGCGGGCTCTGACTTGTATAATAATCTTTAAAGCAACTGTAACAAGAGCTTAGCTAGTACACATTGCGTGACTGTAACATGGGTAGGTACACTAATTTTACAGGTCGGTTGAGTCGCGGGGTCGCGACTTTCAGGGGACCGAGCGATGTAATATATATATTATCATGTATATATGAATGTATGACTGTATGTGTCGAAACACAAGCACAGTGTCACCACAGGATGTTATGGGACACGTCAGGGCTGATAGCCGTGAGAACTGTGCTGACGGTGGAATCAGCAAGAGTCATCACTGGAAGATCAACACTTCCGGGGAAGGAACAACGCACATAAATACCATTCGCCCGAGTTACCGAGAGAGAAGAAGACGGGTAGCGGGGTCCAGCGCAGCCGCTCCGCGCTGAGTGTGGTGTGGTTGTTTTACTTATCTTCGTGCAACTCGCTCACATAAACTTTGTAACTATTGTGTAAAACTGTAAATATAGTTAAAACTAATCACACTTTTAATATACCAGAGAGAGAGAAGAAGTGAACTCAAAGTGAAATACGGCTCCGCTCGGCCACACATCATCTACTTTACTTAACTAAAGGCTATTGTGTTATCTCACTTACTACAATCGACTTGTGAAGCAGGACAACGGTAACACCGGCCCTGTAACGAGTGAGATAACAGTTCGCGCCTTTAAAGTAACACTTAAAACGAACCATCTTAAAAATAACACCTAAAAACGTGTAACATGATTGATTGATGAACATTTCTTGGAGCTGCAACAGCATGGTCATATGGTGCAGAATATAATCTATCAAATGCAACAAAAAATAAAAGTTCAAAACATATCATTGAGCATTTCATGAAAGCAATTAAAAACTGAGTGAAAAAAAAAGTAAGGACTGACACTCATTCCCCACCATCAGGGCGAGAGGGAGAGCTCCATCCCCACCTCGTCATCGGGAAAGGCACTCCTCGCCTAGGTCCCTCAGATTGGGCCACTCGACCAGCAACTCCCGAACAGTCAGAGGGACCAAACGGTCGTCGCAGTACGGGTGAACGCGAACTCCCCGGGACGTGAGGAAACCGCGTGCTAAACGTGTGTGGCCCTTCCTCAGACAGGTCAAAGCGATATCATTGTTGTCACTCTTTTGAAACTGTTAGCACTTTTGGGAAACTATTACCACTCTTTGTAAACTGTTCGCACTCTTTGTAAATTGTTAGCACTCTTTGTAAACTGTTGACACTCTTTGTAAACTTTTAGCCTTTTTTTTTTACTTTTAGCACTCTTTGTAAGCTACTAACATTCTTTGTAAACTGTTGGCACTCTTTGTAAAATGTTGACACTCTTTGTAAACTGTTAGCATTCTTTGTAAACCTTTAGTAGTCTTTATAAACTGTTAGCACTCTTTGTAGACTATTAGCATTCTTTGTAAACCGTTAGCATTCTTTGTAAACTGTTAGCATTCTTTGTAAACCGTTAGCAGTCTTTGTAAACTGTTGGCACTCTTTATAAACTGTTAGCACTCTTTGTAAACTGTTAGCATTCTTTGTACACCGTTAGCAGTCTTTATAAACTGTTAGCACTCTTTGTAGACTGTTAGCACTCTTTGTAAACTGTTGGCACTCTTTGTAAACTGTTGGCACTCTTAGTAAACTGTTAGGACTCTTTGTAAACTGTTGGCACTCTTTGTAAACTGTTGGCACTCTTTGCAAACTGTTAGCACTCTTTGTAAACTGTTGGCAGTTTGTAAACTGTTGACACTCTTTGCAAACTGTTAGCACTCTTTGTAAACTTTTAGCACTTTTTGTAAACTGTTGGCACTCTTTGTAAACTGTTGGCACTCTTTGTAAACTGTCGGTTCTGTGAAAACGGTTTGGACTTTGCATTTTGTCACATCTAAACATTGATGGACCGGTGTGTGGTTGGTTCAGCCGCTAACCGCACAATTACATACGGCTTGGGGGGGGGGGGGGGGCAGCCATGGACGGTGGATCAGCTAAGCGCAACAAATATGTCGTTCTTCCTTCTTTCCTTTTGATTTCCCTCCTCCCCCTCCCTGACGGTCGTTATCGTACAAGTGATAATGAGTACTAGGGAAGAGTTATTATCAATTGTCTCCTATTTTGTTGTTTTACTTTTACTTTTTTTTTTTTACAACAAAGGAAGCAGCTCCAGGGCAACAAAAATAGTGTCTAAAAAACAAAAAAACGCCAATCACTGTTCCTATGAAACTTGAAGTAAAAAGTGACTAAAAGAGAGGTCAGTTTCGGGTGGAGGAATATTTTCGTGTTTAAGGCTCGTTATCAGGCAAGGTTTTTAATCTGTATCCTCTTCAATGCTTTTCACTGCTAAAAGTAAAAAATAAAAAATAAGAACACAAAACAGTAAGGAAATGGAAGAAAACAAAGAATTAATAGATGAAATGAATAAACAAAGATCAACAAAAAGAACAAATAACACACTATACAATAAAGAATGAAGAAAACAAAGAATTATAGATTACACAAATAACCACAGATAAATAAAAATAACAAAAAACATACAAAACAGTAAAAGAATGGAAGAAAACAATAAACAGACGAAAAAAAAATAAAGAAGACATTACGAAACAATAGAAAAAAAGGGGGAGAAAACAAAGAATTTACATGATAGTAAAGATGAATAAAAAGGAAACATGAAAAAACAGTAAAATTGGAAGAAAACAAAGAATTCAATAGACGAACTAAATCAATAAAAACAAATAAAATGACAAAAAATCATAAAAAGCCGTTAAAAAATTAAGAAAAGGCAAAGAACTAAAAAAAATAGATAAAAAGATAAATGAAAAAAAGAAAAACACGAAATGAGTAATATGAAACAAAACAAAGAATTAACAGGAGAAAAAATAAAAACTGATATATACAAAAGATATAAAAACAGAAAAACGGAAGTAAAAAGAAATGACCCATTGAAAATAAAAAAACATACAAAAAATAAAACAGAAAACGGAAATAAAAAGAAATAAAAGGAAAAAACACATACAAAAAAATTGAAAACGGAAGTAAAAAGAAATTACCCCCAAAAAAACAAAAGGAAAAAACATACAGAAATAAAACCGAAAAACGAAAGAAAAAAGAAATTACCCAAAAAAATAAAATAAAAAACATACAAAAAAAGAAAAAAGGAAAACGGAAATAAGAAGAAATTACCCCCCGAAAATAAATGAAAAAACATACAAAAAAATAAAAAAGAAAAACGGAAATAAGAAGAAATTACCCCAAAAAATAAAAAACATACAAAAAAAATAAAAAAATAAAAAACGAAATAAGAAGAAATTACCCCAAAAAATAAAGGAAAAAAACATTAAAAAACGGAAAAACGGAAATAAGAAGAAATTACTCTCCAAAAAATAAAGAAAAAAAAACGGATAACGGAAATAAAAAGAAATGACCCCAAAAAATAAAAATAAAAGGAAATAAACATGACATAAAATAAACAAAGCATTAACAAAAAAAAAAAAAAAAAAGATAAAAAAAACGCCAAAACAAAACAGAAAAAAAATGAACTCCCTCAGGCAGGAGTAGGTAGGAAGACACCTACCGAACGGGCGCAAGCCACTCCCGGTGAGGTATATATGGGAAGCGAGGAGGGTGCTGAAGCCCTCCAAAGACCCTTCCAATGTCCTCACTAACCGCTTCCCTTTTGTCTCATCAACATCAGAGTACGTAATTCAGCATGCTCTCTAAACACAGATCCTCTCTCTATCCACACCACACTATATTAACAAAACATACACACCTTTTCCTGAAATTCAAAATTCAAAATGGTGAACCATAACCATGCCTCGGAGTGGTCCCTGCCGGGGGGGGGGGGGGGTGGGGGGCAAAAATTCCCACAGGGAGGACTTCCCTTCTGGCTGCCGACCTGAGAGATGTCTTGATAACTCCTCGAACCTCTTTCTTATCAATTTCTGCAACATTCGCGGTCTTCGTTCTAATTTTCATTATGTGGAACACCATCTCTCCTCCTCTAAACCTCACCTTCTGGCTGCCGACTTGAGAGGTGTCTTGATAACTCCTCGAACCTCTTTCTTATCAATTTCTGCAACATTCGCGGTCTTCGTTCTAATTTTCATTATGTGGAACACCATCTCTCCTCCTCTAAACCTCACCTTTTCTTCCTCACCGAAACACAGGTTTCTGAGGCTACTGACAACAGTCTCTACTCTGTTCCCTCCTACTATCTATATCCTATATTTCAATCCAAAGCTGGATGTTGCGTCTACGTGCGCAACGACATCACTTGTTCTCGTGCCCACAACCTTGACTCTTCAGAATTTTCCACCATCTGGGCAAGACTTCATTGTCATTCTATTACTAAATACATCTATGCTGTTTATCTCTCACCTCACTCTACTATGTAAAATTCTTTGACTATTTGAACTCTAAAGTGGAGCATATCTCCATTTTCGGAGATTTCAATGTTCACCACCAGCTTTGGCTTTCATCCTCTTTCACTGACCAGCCTGGTGAACAAGCCTACAACTTTGCTATCCTCAACGATCTAGAGCAGTTGGTTTACCACCTTACATGTATTCCCGACCGTCTTGGAGACAGGCCCAACATGCTAGACCTCTTCCTTACCTCTAACCCTTCTGCTTACTCTGTTAAACTGTTCTCTCCGTTGGGCTCCTCCGATCACAACCTTATTTCTGTATCCTGTCCTATCGCTCCTGTTATGACCCACTGAAGAGGCGATGCTTCTGGCATTTTGCTTCAGCTCGGTGGGACGACCTGAGGATGTACTTTTCCGATTTCCCGTGGAATGATTACTGTTACCAGGAGAGAGACCCCTCTGTGTGTGCCCAGCGCTTCACAGAGGTGATTGTCTCTGGAATGGAGGCATACATTCCACGTACTTTCTCTACTCCCCATGCTAAAAAGCCTTGGTTTAATCACGCTTGTTCTCGTGCTATCAAAGATAGAGAGGCAGCTCACAAAAGGTACCAGAGCCTTCAAACTCCCGCTAACCATGATCTTTACATTTCCGCCCGGAATCGTGCCAAATATATTCTTCGACTTACCAAAAACTCCTTTATCCATATCAGATGTCAACACTTAGCTTTCTCTAATTCTTCCAGAGACTTTTGGCACTTAGCCAAAAATATCTCCTCCAATTTCACTTCTTCCTCTTTCCCGCCTCTTCTTAACCCAGACGGCAGCACTACCGTCTCATCTATCTCTAAGGCTGAACTCTTCACTCAAACTTTCTGTAACAACTTCACTCTGGACGATTCTGGGCATATTCCTCCTACTCATCCCCCCTCTGACTCCTTCATGCCTGTTATTAAGATTCTTAAGAATGATGTTTTCTTTGTCATCTCTGGCCTCAACTCTCAGAAGGCTTATGGACCTGATGGAGTGCCTCCTATTGTCCTTAAAATCTGTGCTTCGGTGCTGACACCCTGCCTGGTCAAATTCTTTCGTCTCTGCCTATCAACATGTACGCCTTCGTAAAGCCTGTGCCTAAGAAGGGTGACCGTTCAAATCCCTCAAACTACCGCCCTATAGCTTTACTTTCCTGTCTATCTAAAGCTTTTGAATCAATCCTTAACCGGTAGATTCAAAAGCACTTTTCCACTTCTAACCTTCTATCTGATCGCCAGTATGGGTTCCGCAAGGGGCGTTCTACTGGTGATCTTCGTGCTCTCTTAACTGATTCTTGGTTATCCTCTCTTAGCAGTTTTGGTGAAACTTTCTCAGTTGCGCTAGACATATCGAAAGCCTTCGATAGAGTCCGGCACAGGTCTTTGCTTTCTAAACTGCCTTCTTTCGGATTCTATCCCTCTCTCTCTGTTCTTTTATCTCCAGTTTCCTTTCCAGCCGTTCTATCTTTGCCGTGGTAGACGGTCACTGTTCTTCTCCTAAACCTATCAACAGTGGTGTTCCACAAGGCTCTGTTCTATCACCCACTCTCTTCCTATTATTCATCAATGATCTTCTTTCCATAACAAACTGTCCTATCCACTCATACGCTGATGACTCCACTCTGCATTATTCAACTTCTTTCAATAGAAGACCCTCTCAACAGGAAGTACACGACTCCAGACTGGAGGCTGCAGAACGCTTAACCTCAGGCCTTACTATCATTTCCGATTGGGGTACAAGGAACCTTGTGTCCTTCAATGCCTCAAAAACTCAATTTCTCCACCTATCAACTCGACACAATCTTCTAAACACCAATCCCCTATTCTTCGACAACACTCAGCTGTCACCATCTTCAACACTAAACATCCTCGGTCTATCCTTAACGCAAAACCTTAACTGGAAACTTCACATCTCTTCTCTCACTAAATCAGCTTCCTCGAGGTTGGGCGTTCTGTATCGTCTCCGCCAGTTCTTCTCCCCCGCACAGTTGCTATTCATATACAGGGGCCTTGACCGCCCTCGTATGGAGTATGCCTCTCACGTGTGGGGGGGCTCCACTCACACAGCTCTCTTGGACAGAGTGGAGCCTAAGGGCCGCTTTCACAGTTACGTTTGTTTGTGTTCATCGTTACCAACGCCGCTACCAACAAGAAATCCGCTTTCACAGTCGTCTTTCGCGGCGCTGTTTGTTTGCATCAGTACCAGAGATTGGAACCTCTGGCAACGGAGCTCTGATAGCCGCGGGGGCTCCCCAATGGAGCTTACCAGTGACATTAATTAGTAAATAGTACAAATTCTTCCTCTTAAGTGGTTATATTATTTCTTTAAATGGATGAAAAAAAATATTACACAATACAGCAACACGTTGCAGGGCTTCAATGGTAATATGAGACAAAAATTAGAAGACTTTGAATGACATGAACACACTTCACCTGCTGACCAGTAAACGTCCTACTGAGAATTTCAATTTAATTGATTGATTATTTATTGTTGCAAAATACACAATAAAGAGAAGGGAGGACTTTAATACTTGCCACCATTATTCACCTGCTATGCTTCTTGGTCAAACTTTCGTATTATTCTAGATAGCCTCATATGTATGCATAGAGCATACATGTAACGAAATCAGCCCTGCTGTTATGTACAAATATGAAGTTTGCTAAATAAGTGTGAATAATGAACAAATGTAGTGAATATATATATATATATATATATATATATATATATATATATATATATATATATATATATATATATATATATATATATATATATATATATATATATATATATATATATATATATATATATATATATATATATATATATATATATATAGGTGAAGAGTCTGTCTTGCGGAAATCTGCTAAATGATTATAGAGCTTTAATACCTGTCACCATTATTAAATAAATTTTCACCTATTATCCCTAGTAAAGATTAGGATATCAGCAGATTTGAGCGGTGTATTACAGCGAGACACTCCACATTTTTTCATCATATCTATTCTTCACAGTTATTCTTTATATTTATTCTTCACGTATACCCTTTGTGCGTTTATTTTTCACATTTATCCTTCATAATCCTCCGCTCAGCTGATGTAATGTTGACATTTCCCGCCGCTCCAGGCATACCAACACTGCCGAATCACGTGGCTTCATCTTGTCATGATCGTTACCACGCTGGTAGTCGCCGATACCACGAAAACAGCGACTGTGAAAGTGGATCGAGGCGATGGTATTGCCTGTTACCAGGATGGTAAAGGGCCTTTGGTTAGGGTGCGTACCAGACGACTGTGAAAGCGGCCCTAACGGCCGTAGTATTAATCTCCCCCATTCCCGTTCCCATCCCATCCCTTTTCCTTGGCTGTGACCTGCAGTTTTAAGCGTCCCCAGGGGGTTGGGGTTGATTAACACTACGTGGAGAGAGAGCAGATGGGGTCGAAAAAGTGTTGACTCCGCGGGGTGCGAGGCAGGACATCTTTAGGTTCCCCTTCGTATATTTCATGAATAAATAGTGTTCTATTTGTTATTATAGAATAAAATATATTGAAAAGTATCAATATATTTCTATGACTGATATTGTATCGCAAACTTTGCTGAAGTTAATGTATTCCTTTTAGTTTGTAAAGACTCTTGTGCTTCCATTTGATTGTAAACATACAGTTATTCCTGAAGCTTTCTTTATAATTGCCCCAAAAATGGCAAATGACGGCAAATAGATGACTAAATATGGCATTATTATATTAATACTTAACATATACCATAAAAAAAGGGATTTCTTGGTGACCACCTTGATTTAAGACAAAAATGCCACCAATGACACGACCTGGCAACCCCTATGTGGCTGCCCCATGGCTGGCCAGGTGTGTGTGACCAGTCATGGATACCAACCTGTCTCATAAATTAACTTACCCGCGTTACCTGTTATTTACAACAACGCTATTGTTTTGTTTTATGATATATAATGTATATGAATACAATGGTGTGTGAAAAATGCATTATTTATCTCGTTTTCTGTAATTATTCGTTTGAAAGTGCTGCCAACATTATTATGACCTGCGGGTTGGTCTTGTCTGGCCCGTCGGGGACGGGAAGGGGATGGGGCGGTTTACACATACCCAAGACCCGCGTATGGGGACGGGGACGGAAAGGGAATGGGGAAGATTAATACTACGGCCGTAAGGCTCTTCGTCTCATCAGCTCTCCTCCTCTTACTGATAGTCTTCTACCTCTTAAATTCCGCCGCCATGTTGCCTCTCTTTTTATCTTCTATCGTTATTTTCACGCTGACTGCTCTTCTGAACTTGCTAACTGCATGCCTCCCCCCCTCCTGCGGCCACGCTGCACACGACTTTCTACTAAAGCTCATCCCTTTACTGTCCAAATCCCTTACGCACAAGTTAACCAGCATCTTCACTCTTTCATCCCTCACGCTGGTACACCCTGGAACAATTTTCCTTCATCTGTATTTCCTCCTGCCTACGACTTGAACTCTTTCAAGAGGAGGGTATCAGGACACCTCTCCTCCCGAAATTGATCACTCTTTCGGTCACCTCTTTGGATTCTTCTTTAGGAGCAGCGAGTAGCGGGCTTTTTTTTTATTATTATGTACTTTTTTGTGCCCTTGAGCTGTCTCCTTTGTTGTAAAAAAAATAAATAAACAAGTGAAGATGACACAAACAAAAAAATAAACATAAATTAAAAAAAATACATTACCAAATGAGTGTTACAGATTCACAAAAATAACTCAATCCCCTTCAAGCAAACCTTGATGACTTCACACACACACCTGCAAGATACCTGTGTCAGCCCAATCAGGTTCTGCAGGTGTGGAAGAGGCTATGGAATGCCTGTAGTGGGTGATGCTGTTGGTGGTGGTGGGGAGGGGGGAGTAGGATTGAGTGGTGGTGATGGTGGTGTGCATACGTGTGTGTGTGTGTGTGTGTGTGTGTGTGTGTGTGTGTGTGTGTGTGTGTGTAGGGGGAGGGGTGATGATAGTGGTGGTGGTAGTGGTGATGATGTTGGTGGTGGAGTTGCAGTACTAGAGGTGGTGGTGCAGCATTCTTTGTTCAACACTGGTCGGTGAGGATTTTCCAGACCCCAGAGGGCATGTGGAGGACGTGAGGGAAGAGGAGGAGGAGGAAGAGAAGGAGGAGGAGGAGGAGGCGGAATGCAAAGGAAAAACAAACAGCAACAGACCTCTTGGTCCTAACTATAAGTTCAACCAAACTGTCGAGTCCGTTTTGGCGGAGGCTCCCGCGGGTCCATTTCTCCCCTCTGCTCTGCCACACAGTCCCAACACCTTTCTCTCCCTCTCATATGTAAGGTAAAGGTAACATATGATAGGAAAAAAATAGGTGTTGTGACTGTGTGGCAGAGCAGAGGGGAGAAATGGACCCGCGGGAGCCTCCGCCCAAACGGACTCGACAATTTGGTTGGACTAGGCTGAGGATGAGGAGGAGGAACAGAAGAAAAGAAAGAAGGAGAAGGAGGAGGAGCAGGATAACGGATGGTAGGGTGTTGGAGATTGGATGGATGAGTGAAGGAGGAGGAGAAGGGGGAAGAGGAAGAGGAGGAGGAGGAGTAGGAGGAGAAGGAAGTAGTGTGTGCAGGGAGAGGGAAGGACAGGGAGGGGGCGGAGGAGGAGGAGGAGGAGGAAGCAATGTGTGCAGAGAACGAGTATATATAGCAGTGTGGGGGAGGGGAAGGCGGAGGAGGAGGAGGGGTGGGGTACACAGTCTATCTGGAAGAGGAGGAAGAAGAGGAGGAAGAGGAGGAGCGCTAGGAAATATAAATACTGAAGGTGGGTTTGGAGGTCTTCAGAGTCGGCTCCACCAGCACCACTGTCAACACCACCACAGCCAGCACCACCACCAGTATGAAGGGGATAATGAGCTTCCTCCTCGCCACCTGCCTCGCCCTGGCCAGGTAACTACAAAGATAAGGATATGAGTAAGAAATGGCTCGCCTACAGAGTGTTGGAGGAGTGGAACAGCCTTGGCAGTCATGTGGTGCGTGCCAGTACAAGACAATTATTTCATAAATCGGTATTCTATGACGATTCCGCCTCGCACATCACCTTTTTTCAAGACCTAAAAGAAGATGAATTGGCTGGCTTCTCGTGAGTGTTTGTTCACTTTCATGAGTACGAAAGCTCTGTCGAGGTACCACCAGGGCCACTAAACTACCCACTGGCATGCCTACGATTCCTACGAAAGCCTTGCCAAATATGTCAATGTGTATAAGAATATGTCCCTATAAGATTCATGGTTGCTGAAGATAGGTGGTGTTAGAGTCTGTGCAGAGAGGAATGACAAAACTATTCATGGATGTTATGACTTGACCGACAAAGTTAGATTTAAGCATTCATCCAGCTCTATATGATCTGAAAAGGCGAAGTGAGCGTGGAGACTGATTAAGTTCATAAATGGGCGAAGGGTTTGATTAATAGGAGTGATGTCAATAAGCTTCTTGCGGTATAAGAGTCGCGGGTATAATTCTGCTAGTAATGGATTTGTGAGACAAGTCCAGATTCATTGAAGACACTGAATGGAGCTGGTTTATGAATAGTGGTGGATGAGTGGGACAGGTTTAGCAGTCATATGGTGAGTGCCGATACGATAGACATCTTCAAGAAGTAGATAATTTCATGGACGAGGTGAATGAAAGGAGTCAGGTTTGCAGACCAGCTCCTCTGTCAGCACAAACACACCGGCCCTTCGAGAACAAGCAAGGTCCGAGGAGTGTCAAGTTGTTTGTCTTCACCGCGAAACTCTGCTCCCTAAGGGCGAGAAGTGTAGCGATATGTGAAACTTTGGCGCGCGTACACACACACACACACACACACACACACACACTGACTCAACCGAGCGACTCAACCTCCTTAAAAAAGAGAGAGAGAGAGAGAGAGAGAGAGAGAGAGAGAGAGAGAGAGAGAGAGAGAGAGAGAGAGAGAGAGAGAGAGAGAGAGAGAGAGAGAGAGAGAGAGAGAGAGAGAGAGAGAGAGAGAGAGAGAGAGAGAAAGCTGGAAAAGACGCTTACAAGGAGATATCATTCAGGTCTTCAAGTACTTAAAAAAGTTCAGTAACGTCGATCACTCTTTGAGTTCTTTGAGTTACAATCAACTGAAGAATTAGAAATAACGGTCTACCTATTCAAGCGAGGCGATGTAGTCAGACATTGGCATGAGTTTCTTCTCAAACCGAGTCATCCGAAATTGGAACAACCTTCCTGCAGAAGTAGTAAGTGGAAAACCATCAACTCTTTTATGAAACAAATCGACCGTTGCCTCGTGGCGACAGGAGTCAAATGAACGTACGTACTAAGTGCTTTCACCTGCTCTGCATTCAGTGAAGTGCCTGTCGAGCGGATCAAAGCTCTGGAGCGGGCAGCCTTGTGGTGAGCCAACAGGCTTCCTGCTGCCCGTGTTTCCATGTCCACTTCTTCCTTTTGTTCACTCTTTCTTATTTCCTTTCTCCTGGCAGCCACCAGACACCTCCCTCCTCCTCCTCCTCCTCCTCCTGACGTATTCTCCTTTCTCTTCCTACTACTTTGCTCTCTTCCTCTTCATCATTATGACTTATTATTATTATTATTATTATTATTATTATTATTATTATTATTATTATTATTATTATTATTACTATTATTTTCATCATCACCATCATTATTATATTGATTTTGTTTGACGTATTATTTTCTCTAATCATCGTCTTAGCTTTTTTTTCTTGTTACTGCTCTTTTTTTCTTAATATTATCTTCAGTCTTTTTCATCGTCATCTTCTTCATCCCCTTTTTGTTTTCTTCTTTTCTTCACCATCCCCCCTTCACGTTTTTTCTTCTTTTTCCTTTCATCAACCCCATCGTGTGTTTTTGTCTTTTTTTCCCATGACGCAGGTTGTTACATAATCTGACAACCGCATACCAACACATCCTTCCATCCCTCCTTCTCCTCTTCCGGGTATGCGGGTGAAGTGTTTTCACCTCAGGGAACTAAACGTCCCTGCCCTGCATAGTCTCAGGTCACCCTTGGACAAGGTGTAATACCTGATCTGTCTCCCGTGCCAGGGTCACGGTGAAGCCTCTGGGCAGCAGCAGTGGTGGATTGGACTCCAGGCAGAGGATCTCTTTATGAGACAATGGCTGGAGTTCCAGGGTCCAAGTCAGCTGGACCATGCCTAATTATTTAGGCCTGCGGTGTAGAGGAGTGTGGCGACCTCTACACTAAAAAGCCTCCCTGGGAACCAGTTGTCGGTGTGAGCTCCCGTCCCTCCCCTCTATCGACGGTACTCCCATCCCTATTCTGCATAACAGCTGGTTTTTGTTTTCTCCTGAAAGAGATGTCTTCCGTGGGCCATTTGAGGTTGTACCTCCCGGCTTCTAGGTGGAGTTTCTGAGGGGTTTTCTTATACTCAAGGAATATTTCAGCTTTTTGGTCTCTCAGGAAGGGCGTCTGATACTCTCTAGAGTTGGTGGAGAACACCTGGTGACAGGTGCCACTGGCCAGGCCTCGAAAGGGTCGCAGAGTTGGGTTAGACGTTTCGGAAAGTGGAAACGAATTGCTGGTTCCTCTCCTCCTTGCCAGCTCTGCTCTGTGTGACTACGCCGGCCCCGTTCTATGGGACAAAACTTCGAGGACAATAGCTGAAAAGCGCCGGGTTGTGAAAGTCTCTCGTGACCGAGGCTCAGGACAAGCGATTGGTCTTTGAGGCGTTTTCAAGACCCTGTGGGAGCGAACTCCCAGTGTTGGAGGCATCTAACACAGCAGTATCTAATTTCCATGCACAATTTTTATCCAACTCAATTTATGGTCACACTTTAAGTTATTTCGAAAGCGCTTTTAATATTTGCCCAAACTGTAAATTCTCTTAAATTTCTAACAATGCCTTCGAACCTCCGTAAGTGTGACGTCTGTCCTGGACGATTTGCAGCACAGTACTTCCAGCTGAGTAGAACTTGCCGCCTCTGCGTTCAGAGATTACAGCTTCAGAAGTCTGTGACTGAATGGATAGTCAAACATAATGATCTTGAAAAGAAATTCGAAGCCCTTTAGGAATTTGTTTCAAATAATGTGGCAGTGACTCCACCATCGATGGTGGAGAGGCCCTCCACCGAGACTGTGCCCTCTCCAGACGACCCTCCTGCTTCACGGGAGGACGTGTTACCTGCCTCACAGGTTGACTCCCAGCCTGCCTCACAGGCTAACCCCCAGCCTGCCTCACAGGCTAACCCAGAGCCTGCCTCACAGGCTAACCCCCAGCCTGCCTCACAGGATGTCACGAGAAATGCCGACCGAAACACCCTCTTTGTCATTCACGCGGGGACAAATGACGTAAAGACAACCCGTTCTGAGGAACTGCTTGAGAAATACCGCCGCATGATCAAGCAGTATAAACGTAAAACGGATGCCAGTAACATCATAATCTCAGGAATCCTCCCGAGGGTCAGTGACGAATCTAGCTTTTACAGTAAGGCCTTCAGCACAAACAACAGACTTCAGTCCCTTTGCTCACAAGAAAACGTCCAGTTCGCTAACTTGTGGAACAGTTTTTACTACGATTCAGACTTGTTCCTTCCTGATGGCATCCACTTAAACCCTGTTGGAGCAGCCCGTTTCGGGAGGCTGCTCTGTGACCAAGTGGCTCTTCGAAAGCCAAAAAACGCGGAGGCGAGAACACCAGCAGCCCCACCGTAAGGGAGCACTCAACCCGCAAAACCTCCGACTCGAATCACATTAAAGCTTGCTATGTAAACGCTCGCAGCCTACGTAACAAATTTGAAGACTTAGAAGTCCTCGCAGCTACAAATCATTATCACATCATCGGAGTCACAGAATCTTGGATAGACACTTCAAATAGAGATTTCATTGCGGAATATAGATTACCGGGTTATACCATCTTTAGTCATGAAAGAGAGAACAGACAGGGTGGAGGCGTTATCCTTTATATCCACAACTCTCTCCATCCAGTATCCGTGAAAACAGATATTATAACCAATGTAGACACGGTCTTCATTGAAATTAAAAATAGATCTCGTAAAATAGTAATTGGACTTATCTACAGACCGCCAAGGCAGACTCTTGGTATCGACCACGCATTAAGTGAATTATTATTAGAAACAAGTAGCAGTTGCGAGGCAGTAATTATGGGGGACTTTAACTTGCCTGTGAAAAGATGGGGTGAACCGTTGAACTCTCATACAGGGCTCGACCTGTACACAAATTTACTAGAAAGTGATTTACATCAACATGTTCAAGAACCGACTCGGGAAAATAATATACTTGACCTTATCTTTTCAACGACAGCTGATCTAGTTAACGAAGTAAATGTTGGTCCAATTTTCAGTTCTAGCGATCACCGAACAATCACATTCAGCATCAATATGAAAGAAAGTAAAGTAACTCCAAGTAAAGAAAAGGTGCCTGATTATCAGAGAGCGAATTTCGTAAGACTCCGATCAATTCTAAATAATTCTGACTGGACTGAAATCTCGGCGGAAACAGATATTGATAAATCTTGGGGGGCCTTCACCACAATATTGAACAATGCCATAAGCATATGCGTACCCTATCGTAACAGACGTTCAGCTTTAAAGAAGAAACCCAAATGGTGGAATAACGAAATTCAAAATAGCCTATTTCTTAAAAAACGCGTATACAGTAGATACATATCAACTCAGAGTGAGGCTGACAAACTAGAGTTGGGCAGAATTCGCCGCGAAACCAAGAAATTAATAAAACGGAGCAAGAAAAATCTTGAAGAATATATAGCGGCAACGAGTAAATCTAATCCTAATGAATTTTTTAGCTATGTAAATAATAAAAAGTCACTCACTTGTGGTATCGGACCGCTTGCTAATGATAATGGTAACAACACGAACGATGAAAATGAAATGGCTACAATCCTAAATAACTTTTTCGCATCCGTATTTACCGACGAAGATTGTTTATCACCTCAACCACCGGAGGTTAGAAGGACCGAAAAGATGTTAAGTGGCGTGCTCATCGTAGAAAGTGACATTTTATGCACAATTGAAAAGATTAAAGTAAGCAAAGCTCCTGGTCCAGACAAAATTACCCCGAGGGTCTTACTAGAAATCAAACATCAAATTTGTAAACCGCTCTCCATCATATTCAATAAATCTTTAACAGCTGGAAAAGTCCCGTCGGATTGGAAACTAGCAAATGTCACACCAATTTTCAAAAAGGGGGACAAGTCTCATCCAGGAAACTATCGACCAATTAGCCTGACTTCGATTGTTTGTAAGTTAATGGAGACTATCATTCGCGACAATATGGTGAAATTCTTCGAAGGAAATAATATAATAAATAATTCGCAAATGGCTTCCGTAGTAAACGTTCTTGTTTAACTAACTTACTTGATTTTTTTCACTATATTTTTGAGGTGTTCGATGAAAGCAGATCAGTAGATATCATATATCTGAATTTTCAAAAGGCATTTGATAAGGTCCCCCACCAACGATTGCTCAACAAACTATTGGCGCACGGTATCTCGGGTAACATTCACAATTGGCTTGTGGACTGGCTCTCTGAGCGGAAACAGAGAGAAGTTCTAAACGGTGTTACATCTAACTGGCTCGACGTCAGAAGCGGCGTACCTCAAGGATCAGTGCTTGGCCCCATGCTCTTCTTAATTTATGTTAATGATATCGATGATGGGCTCACTTGCAAAGTATCAAAATTTGCTGATGACACAAAAATTGCTAGTAAAGTAACAGCGACACTCGACGAAGAAGCTTTACAATCAGGTCTAGATCGACTCGTACGTTGGGCCAATCAATGGCAAATGAAATTTAACGTTGACAAATGTAAAGTGTTGCACATCGGAAAAAATAACAATCGCGTTCGGTACGTAATGAATGGCAAAACAACTTTCTGCAGTAGGTAAAGAAAAGGATCTTGGAATCACTATATCAAACGATTTAAAGCCCGGTCAGCATTGTTCAGAGGTAGTTAAAACTGCAAACAAATTGGTTGGCTTCATCGGACGAGTCTTTATTAATAAATCGGAAAAAGTAATATTAAAACTGTATAATTCGTTGGTTCGACCCCGTCTAGAGTACTGTGGCGAACCTGTGGCGTCCTGGACCGAGCGACGCGGCGCAGTCACGCTAACCACTCAGCTTTTATAGGAGCAGTGATTAGCGGGCTTTTTTTTTTTTTTTCCCCTTGAGCTGCTTCCTTTACTGTAAAAAAAAAAAAAAAAAAAAAAAAAAAAGTTACCTGCCCTGTTCAGGAGTGGACGCCACATAACCGTAGAGAGAGAGGGAATACGTGTCCCATGAAGCAGGTCGTTACAAGTACCTCAGCTGATAGCAACACACACATCCAGCATTGCCATCGCCCACCTTTTTCTCTCCCCCCTCCAGCGGGCACCACGGACCCGAGGAATCCGTGCTCTGCCACTGCGGAATCTTCGCCACCACGCAGGGGGGTCTGGTGCACCTGGACGGATTTCCCCACGCGCACGTCGCCAATTGTTCACAGGTCCTTGAGTGCAAGGCCGAGTGCAAGAATGCGGTAAGTGGATGTGTGCGTGTGTGTGTGTGTGTGTGTGTGTGTGTGTGTGTGTGATTGAGGGTAGTGGGTAGTAGTAGTAGTAGTAGTAGTAGTAGACAGAAGTAGCATATAAAAAAGATGAGGAAAAAAGAAAAAAAGTTTCAAAGTATAAACAACAAACAATAAATAAGTATAAGCAACAGAAGTGGCAGTAATAATGATACAGGCAGTTTACAATACGAAAAAAACAATGTGTAAGATTAATCTTCCCTCAACTTTCATTAAACAGTGGCATAAGACGATGGGCAGCGGAAACTTGGATGCTACCACTCCAGACGGCATCACTGTCGGCCAGCGCTTCTGTAACAACATTGTCGGCAACGGACTCTCAAACTTCGGACCCTACAAGGTACGTATGCGTGCGGCTTCATCTTACTCTGTTCATAACTCGGTAAACAGGTGTCTCCCCTTACGTCACCATAAGGATGATTAGCCTCTTGAACTTCCAGCTTATTAATGAAAGAGCTAACCAGTATCTTCAGTCTTTCATCCCCAAAAGGTAACGTTAGCTCCTCAACCTTCCATCTCACACCTCCGTCCTGTATATTAGTGAAAGAGTTAACCAGTATCTTCTTTCTTCCTTCCCCACTATGGCTACGTCAGCCTTTCTAGCTTCCAACTTACTAATGCAAGTTAACTATATAATATCTTCACCTTCACCCCCACACGGTATTTCGTGAACTTGTCACATCTCCGTCCTGTATATTAGTTAACCAGTATCTTCTTTCTTTCAGCCCCACTAGCTAAGGCAGTCTCTCAAGCTTTCAGTTTACTTATGCCTGTTAGCTAATATCTTCACTCTTTCACCCCCTCCACAGTAGGCTATTTCGTAAACTTGTCACATCTCCGTCCTGTATATTAGTTAACCAGTATCTTCTTTCTTTCAGCCCCACTAGCTATGGCAGTCTCTCAAGCTTTCAGTTTACTTATGCCTGTTAGCTAATATCTTCACTCTTTCACCCCCTCCACAGTAGGCTATTTCGTAAACTTGTCACACCTCCATCCTGTATACTAGTGCATGCAAGAGTTAACCAGGACTTTCATATTGTTCACCCCTACAAGGTATTAGGTAAATATCTAACACTTTCGTCCTGTATACTAATGCAAGAGTTAACAAATAGCATCTTCACGTTTTCATCCCTAGGAGGTATCACGTAGTGAGCATTAGGGATGTGTGGTATCAATAACTTTTCAAGTAATGGACTGCTTACTCTTTTGATTTTGCGGCGCCCTTGTCATTAAGCCGAGAAATTAGTAAAATCAACCGCTTTGGTGCGAATCGCCATCACTCCCTTATTTCTGGGGCTACAGTA
Organism: Eriocheir sinensis; assembly: GCF_024679095.1. NCBI lineage: Eukaryota > Metazoa > Arthropoda > Malacostraca > Decapoda > Varunidae > Eriocheir > Eriocheir sinensis. Next base: position 8,409,444 of record NC_066527.1, read on the forward strand.
AAGTTTTTGGTATCAATCGACGGCAACATCAAAGGGCTATATTCTTTAATTAGTGACGGGCTCGAAAACTGACTCGAAAGGGTAAACAATCGAATACATTAGCAAGAAACGACACGGAAAAAAAAAACTATTTTTGAGTTTCCAACCTTGAAATCCACTCATTTATTGAGAATTTAAAAAAAACATATTTAACAAATGATTTAGCCCTGTCAATGTGCTTTCCAATATGGTGCATACCATTTCCCTACTCCCAGTTGTTTAGTCGCTAGAGCTCGAAACGTAAATTCTGTAGAGAGCGATTTTGACGAACTCCAAACACTTTGTCGTTTTTGTCTAGTGTGGCCTTGCTATTGCCTTTAGAAGGCTGTAATTTGGCATGTAGTCACTCATGGCAATTTAGTTTGACCAACTCGAAGGATTTTTTGATAGCTCGTTTCCAAATTCGTTGTCAAGACGTCACAAAATAACCTGTTTTTTTTTGGCCCTTTTGCCTCGATTTGGACACGTCCTAGTTTTTTGCTTATAACTTTTATTTATTTATTTAATGCTTTCCATTTTTTTCTGATTATTAATCTGTATTAAAAGAGCTTTCATTTGCCACCAAGCACGCCTTCCTAGCTTCAGTAGTTTTCGCTCGAGCTCGACCAGAATTCGCGACGAACATTCGCCGAATCTGACCCATTTCACGCGCCGCGACGAAAAACCTTCCCGACGCCACAAAAATTAACATATCTGCATAATAATTCATATATGAACACTTCAATATGTTGACTAACTTGAATTAAAACTATTTTCGGATATCCAAATAAAAAGTTACTATTATTTTATAATCATTTCACTATATAAACCAACCAATATTAAGCGCCTTATTATACATTTCTTATTTTTTTTAGTATTCAAATATATTTCTTCCCAATTATGAATAATACATTTAATTTGCTTTCTTTTTATACCATATATATATGTGTGTGTGTGTGTGTAAATAAATATATATATATATATATATATATATATATATATATATATATATATATATATATATATATATATATATATACATATAAATTTGCTATTTTTTTATAATCATTTCACTATATAAATCAACTTATATTTGAGGGCCTTATTATACATGTTATTTTTTTTTTTTAGTATTCAATCATATTTCTTGTCATTTATGAATAATACATTTAATTTGCTTTCTTTTAATAATATATATATAGATATAGCCACATATACATATATCTATATATATATATATATATATATATATATATATATATATATATATATATATATATATATATATATATATATATATATATATATATATATATATATATATATATATATATATATATATATATATATATATATATATATATATATATATATATATATATATATATATATATATATATATATATATATATATATATATATATATATATATATATATATATATATATATATATATATATATATATATATATATATATATATATATATATATATATATATATATATATATATATATATATATATATATATATATATATATATATATATATATATATATATATATATATATACAGTTGTCCCTCAAATAGTACGGTTTCCAATAGTACGGTTTCGGTTATATACGGATTGTCATGGAAGTTTTTTTTAGGATTTTTAAATTTCCCGCTCGTCGCACCAAGTAGCCATGGCGTGAGTGGCAACACTGTTCTACCAAAACACCTGCTGAAAGCACCTCAGAGTGTTCGAGATAGGTGTTCACCTTGCAGAAGAATTCAGATTTAGGAGAAGTTACGTTTTGGGATGAGTTACATTGTCGTAGGGAGATCATACCACATTAATGACAGCAGTGTTCGCTGTATCTATGATCTTGATCTTGGTCTTGATGTCACAGGTGGCCTGGGATTTCCCCCTTGGTCATGGTTCGGGAGGTAGTTGTCCCTTTCAGTCCCAACTATAGCCTTTGAAACTGCTTACTCCCTCAGGGCCAACACCCTGAAAATCATAGTGTAAAAGAAATTTTTGCCGCAGTAACTGCCAGTGCTCCAAGAGTGCTGCAAGAGTGGAGATAAAGGCGTCCTTTTACTAAGCCCCGTCGTTGCTATGGTAACGGCGTCTCACTCGCAGCAAAATGGCGTACGCTGATCTTCCTGGCGACGTTTAACATGCATTACTAGCTGTCCAGGCTGACGAACTCCTTACAACAGAAGATGAAAAGGAAGCTTCAGTGGATATGGTATGGTGGCACAGATAGGTGAAATGCAATGGAAAAACTTGCATGTGTTTGTTTGGGCCGCCATATTTGCTGATGACGTCATCACAGCACGAAGGCGCTCCACCTCTCAAAGCCGGGAGCCAGCAGACGTGTCGAGTTGGCAACTCGTGCTGCCGTGTCACGCGTTTGAGAGCACTCGGGACGTTCCGGGAGTCCCGATTCCCTTTCTCAAACACAGCCCAAGAGTGTTTCTAAGGGGTGGCACTAATTTTATACGGATTTTCGAATAGTACGGGGATCCTGGGTCCCTAACCCCCGTACTATTTGAGGACGATATATATATATATATATATATATATATATATATATATATATATATATATATATATATATATAGATATATATATATATATATATATATATATATAAGATATCTAAATAGAAAGTTGCTATTTTTTATAATCATTTCACACTATAAATCAAATTATATTAAGGGCCTTATTATACATGTTATTTATTTATTTATTTTTTTTTTTTTAGTATTCAATCATATTTCTTCTCATTTGGAAAACCTTGTCGGTAATAACCGATATTCGTTAACTGGAGACACAAATATAGGCGATAACCGATAACCGATACCCAATATAAATCCACAATTCCGATACTAACTAGCGATACTATATTGATATTTCAAAAATAAAAAAGGTGAATTCAAATTTTCATTAACTGTATTTTCGAAAACTGGTCAAGGAATGGACAGAGTGACCGAAACTCAGGCTCACTAGAGTGACGAGACCTCACTGACGCTCTTTGTGACGACGGCGACGCGGCCGCCATCACTACTTATTCAGTTATTCCTACTTGTCACCATTAACACTTTTACAGTCACTTCAGTGAAGAAGCACTGAAGCACTGGGAGCCGGAACATTGGCACTCACTCCGTCACTCGAGACGCAGCTGAGAGGTCACCCGCCACGCCGCCATGTGGTAACACAAGCCGCTGCTCTCTGTTTGCGCTCTTTACAACGGGATCACAAATTTCAGGCAGTGAATAATCATTTTGGGGGCAAAGTTAAATAATTTTTCTCTTTGATATAATGATTTTTGAGTCTAACATAAAAAATAACCTAGTGTTTTAATGATGATTATCTAAGTATGAAATCTCTTCACCGAAGATATTTCATACCTCGAAGTTTTTTCATACAACACCGGGCGCCCGGGGCA